>NC_142132.1:46517840-46817840 GCF_024610735.1 Ursus americanus
TGGAGCAATGTGAATCTGCAAAAATATCTCGAAGGTGAGCAGGCGGGAGACCTTGCCAGACCCCTTAGGCTTCCGAAAAGCCTGATTCGTGGCTTTAGAGAACACGGGCTGGCAAGGTGCTCTTGCCAAGCTCTGGAATGACCACAGACCCACCTCCTACAGTAGCAGCTGAAAGTGACTGAGAAATGGAGCTCACGGTGCTTCCAACTCTTCTTGACACAGTGGGAACCAGTGAGCGTCTGCCCTCGGGGCTCTGATTATTGATATTATCCTTGTTAACATTAAACTTCTCCCCTCCCTCGCTTCTTGTCTCCCTATACTCAGCAGACTTTCTCATCTCCTTACATCTTCTCCTATCTGGGAAGATTCAGGACTTCATGCAAGAAAGGGAGTAAAGTTAAAAACAAAAGGTTCTTTGGGGCACCTGGGTGGCTCAGTCGTTGAGCATCTGCCTTCGGCTCAGGGCGTGATCCCCACGTTCTGGGATCGAGCCCCGCATCAGGCTCCTCTGCTGGGAGCCTGCTTCTTCCTCTCCCACTCCCCCTGCTTGTGTTCCCTCTCTCACTGCCTGTCTCTCTGTCAAAAAAAAAAGGGGGGGGGGCACCTGGGTGGCACAGCGGTTAAGCGTCTGCCTTCGGCTCAGGGCGTGATTCTGGAGTTCTGGGATCGAGCCCCACATCAGGCTCCTCTGCTATGAGCCTGCTTCTTCCTCTCCCACTCCCCCTGCTTGTGTTCTCTCTCTCGCTGGCTATCTCTATCTCTGTCGAATAAATAAATAAAATCTTTAAAAAAAAAAAAAGGTTCTTAAATTTCAGTTTGTCAATTCCCACCCCCTTGCCCCCCACCACTTTCCACCGGGCAACGGAGACATCCAAGTCCATACCCCACCGGTTGGCTTCCTTCACCACAGCTTCCGGAGCGCTGGGCTAATAGCCCCCTCCGTCTATGTGGAGAGGAGGTGGCCTGGCCCACCCAGCCCTGAGGGCTTTCCATCTTGCCTGTGCTGAGACAGGAAGACAAGAGGGCTTTGTGTGGCCCAGCTCTGATACTTCAAGGCACTGAGTCCCTCTCTGTTGGGCTGAGAGATGGCCAGCCCCCATTTCCTGTCTCCTTTGGCCCTTTGCCTTAGGCGCCGGCTGGGAGAGCAAGCCTGTGCCTGGCTCCCTTCCCTTTGTCCACCCCCCCCCCCCATAGGAGGCCCACGCATTCTGCAGCGTGGCCTGTGGAGGTGTGGACGCCCTTGGAGCAAATCCCCACATTTCTACATGGGATCTGTGTGACCTTGGGCCACCTCTTAACTTCTCTGAGCCTCACATTGTGGATCTTGGCATCATTTACGAAAGCTGCTATGGGTGTTTCCCCCCTGACTGCCAAGAACTCGCCACTCTGAGCCCCCAAATACCCCATTTGCCCTTTACTCACCCCCCTCCCCCCAGACTTCCTAACTACCTACTTGCTGGCCTGGGGCCTGAGAGTCAAGAGGCCTGATATGACTTAAAAGCATGGATTTTAGAATCACATCTACCTGGCTTCCCACCTGGGGTCCGCCCCGCTCTGAACCTGACCAAGCATACCTCATTGGAAAAATGGAGATAAGCATACACCCTGGATAGGTTTACTGGCACAAGGATTAAATGAGAAAACCCATGGATAGCCTTGGCCCAAGACCAGGTTCCAAGAAGGTCAGCAAGTAACAGTGTAACAAGACACAGCGACACTAACTGTCACTCGCCCAGTGGGGTCACCGACTTGCTTAAGGCCCAGCATAGGGTTGACGTATTGCCCTAGTTTCTGGCACGGATGCCAGAATTTTTAATTTTGCTGGTCATTTCTAGAGAATGTTGGAAGGAGGATATTAACAAACTGCTTAATATCATCTGGCCGGGAAGTTTTCCTGTGAGTGTTTCGGCAGATTTCTGTTGGTGTGTGGAACTCAATTGATTTCCAAACCCTCATCTCAGTTCGGCCAGTTCATGCGGTAACTCAGGTTGTTCTGCTCCTGCTGGGTTTTCTAAGAAAGCAATGGACCCTTCTATCAGCAACGCTTGTCTCCTTCAGAATGCCTCTTTGTTTCCGCTTCATTGCATAGACTGTGCATAACTAATAGTGACTACAGTTGGGGCCTTTTTTTTTTTTTTTTAACTGGGCATGGAGCCCAATGTGGGGCTTGAAACTCATGACCCTGAGATCAAGACCTGAACGGAGACCAAGAGTCAGACGCTTAACTGACTGAGCCACCCAGGTGCCCCTACGATTTCATCTTCACCTTATTCCTAGCCTACCAGGGGATGCCTCTCTCCTCTCTCCCTTGTGTATGTGTGAACTGTTCGTTTGAGGCAAACGCGGTTTCCTTGTTAAGGAAATGTCCCTTCACTTCCTTTCTGTCTACCTCTCGGCTTGTTGTGTTTTAGTCTGGGATGGCTGTTTAATTTCATCAAACAATAATTTCAGCACTTATTGAAATGATAAGGTTCTCTTATTTGTGTTTCTTTGACCTTATGACAGACACGATGGCTAGAGATTTTTCTAGAACTCCACTTGTGAGTGAATAGCTATTTTATTTTATGGTCTGATTATGCAAGAAGGAGTGTTAGGATATTTCAATGCCCATTTGGGAAAAAATTTTAAGTTTGAATCTTTCTTTGCAACCACATAAAAATTCTAGATGGAACAGAGATTATACCTTAAACATGCTTTACGCTAGTTGGAGAAAGTATTGGAAAATATTTTTATAGTCTTGATGTGAGGAATCATAACCAAGTTGTAAACCCTGGAAGCCGTAAAAGAGCAGACCGAGAGACTTGGTCACCTAAATATCTAAAACTTCTGGATGATGAAAGACACCGCAAAGAAAGTTAAAGATAGTGGAAGAATGTATGTTGCCAACATACATCACAGGCACTGGATTAATAATCAGAATATGTAAAATGAGGGAAAATAGAAAAAAGTATTTGACTAGGCAATTAAAGATCAACTTCAATCATAATATATAGCATGCACATGAAAGCAACAAGATCACATTTTTCATCATCCAATTATCAACATTTTAAAGAAATAAATATCCGGCGTTGGAGAATGTGCCTGGCTGCTAGATGTGGGACTTCAGCGCGCCACTCCAGAAGTATTTTATGTCAACGGCGCCCCCTGCAGCATGGCTCCAACATTAACTAGGAGGGAATTGGGTGCCCCATGGAGCGGAACTCCGTGCGTGCCTCCTCCTCCGAGCTTAATTAAGAGTTTTGGCATATCCAGCAAAATGTCCAAGTCCCTCTGACTCAGTGATTCTTTTTCCAGGAATCCAGCCTTTCAGAAACACATGGATGTGTAATGTGTACCCAGAGATACATGCAAAAGGATGTTCACTGAAGCCCGCTTTCTACTGGGGGCGGGGGGGGGGGGGGGGCAGGAAACAAACCATCAATAGAGGACTGCCTGGACAGATAATGGTGCAGCCATTCATGAGATATCTTGCAACTCTTCAAAGGGATGAGGTGGATTTATGTGTACTAACAGAATGATCTTCAAGATTTAATGTCATTACTAAGACGGACATAAAGGTGAAAGAGAATCCCCCAAATAGCTATTATTCAATCCCAAGTATATAAGTTTGTGGGTGAAAATGCATAGACAAGGAACTGGAAGATTTCGCCACGCTGAGGGAACTGGACTGGACTGGCTGGCCCCGGGGTGGCGGGGGTTGGTGACAGGGAGGAGTTTCAGGCTTTACTCCGCATGCTCGATGCCTTCGTGACTCTACCACCACAAGGAAGCACAGCATCTGTGTTGTTTTCTTTGCAAATCACAAATATTAAGCAGCCCACTTGCTCTGAGCTGCAAGAATCCCTGTGGGTCCGGCTGTTCTTTGACAACGCTGGCTAAACTACTGAAGAATGTCCTACTGAGTGCGAGAAACTGTTGGCATTCTGAACAAAGTTTTTGTGAGCCAGCTCCTCTGGGCATCCTCATCCCCAGGAGAGCTTTAGATCCAAGATCTGCCGTCTGGGGGCTCCTGGGTGGCGCAGTCGTTAAGGGTCTGCCTTCGGCTCAGGTCATATCTCAGGGTCCTGGGATCCAGTCCCACATCGGGCTCCCTGCTCAGCGGGAAGCCTGCTTCTCCCTCTCTCATTCCCCCTGCTGGTGTTCCCTCTCTCGCTGTGTCCTAAATAAATAAAATCATAAAAAAAAAAAAGATGTGCTGTCTCAGCACAGGAATCTCTGTGCTTGTGGCTATTATCTGGGTAGAGTGGTGGCTGCAGAGGGCAGCTGCACCGCCGTGGGTGGGAACCGAGAAGGTGGTGAGGCGCCCTGCATCCGCAAGGGTTCTCGGGAACTCCAGTGGGGACACCCGGTGGGTAAGGGTCTGCACCAGTGGCCTAGTGCGGCCAGGCCAGCCACGCAGAGCTCTGCAGTGCAGACCGTACGGCTGCAGCTTTCGATTTTTGTTTTCACTAAAAGTTAACTTTTTTGTTTTTGTTTTTTGCACTTTTTGGGTGCGTGAGTATTCGACTATTACGTTCTAAACTGCAGGGGAGATGGAGATTTGAAGTTCCCTGGAAAACTCCCCCGTCTCTTCCTCGGGGTTTGCTTAGCTGGAGAAGGAGCCCCCGGCTCTCAGGGACCATGTGTGAGTCCAGCGTATGTAAGGGCGGGCCTGCAGAGGCGGGAGAACTGGATTCAAATCCTGCCTCCGCAGTTGCCAGCTACGTGATTATGGGCAAGGTTCTTTTTTTTTTTTTTTAAAGATTTTATTTATTTATTTGACAGAGATAGAGACAGCCAGCGAGAGAGGGAACACAAGCAGGGGGAGTGGGAGAGGAAGAAGCAGGCTCCCAGCGGAGGAGCCTGACGTGGGGCTCGATCCCAGAACTCCGGGATCACGCCCTGAGCGGAAGGCAGACGCTTAACGACTGAGCCACCCAGGCGCCCCTATGGGCAACGTTCTTAACGTCTCTGAGCCTCAACGTCCTGATCTGCCGAAGGGATGGAAGGATGCACCCCTCATGGAGTTGTGGTGAAGATCAGAGAGGTTGTCTACGTAGAAACAAATCCATCAGAGCTGAGCTGCGGTTTATGAATCTGACGGTGGTGCCTGGACCATGAACTGGAGGCAGACATAGGCGATGTTGAGAATTACTTCTCTCCTTCCTCCTCCAGGCTTTATCTAACACTGTCTAGTACAGACCTTAAGTATTTGCGGAACACTGTGATTCTGATTTTTTTTAAGATTTTTTTTTTTTAATTTACTTATTTGACAGAAAGAGAGAGCACACACACAAGCAGGGGGAGCTGCAGGCAAAGGGAGAGGGAGAAGCAGGCTCTCCTCCAGGATCATGACCTGAGCCCAAGGCAGAGATGCTTAACCGACTGAGCCACCCCCGCACCCAGTGATTCTGATTTTGATTCAATCAGGGCTCTCGGTCTTTCCTTGCTTCAAGCCATTTTACAAGTCTGTAAGTTGCAGAGAGCAATGCAAAGTAATTCTTGTCTACAGATATGCAAATGATTCCTGTTACAGATTCGGTTACTTCTCCCTCTCTGTGTGGAGGAAGCCGGCGTCACCTCCTCCTGCACGTTCTTGCCAGTGTTCCAGATGTGTGTCTGTTCTTTCGACTGGTTGTCACTTCTTCCTGGTTCCCTCATAAATAGCCAGCTGCAGAAAATCTTCAGCACAAGCTCATCTTATATCTGAATGAAAGTCACGATTTTACTTTTTTTTTGAAAAAGTACCTTTTAACACTGTTAGGGGCCCGTTAGCTGAACCCGAAGTTTCTATAAAAGGCAGACACCATCTCTGCGTCCCTCTCTCAGGGCCAGACTGTCCGATGGAATTAATGACTTATGCGTCTGTGGACGGAGAAAAGCTTGCGCTCGGGGCGCAGGTCCGGGGCCGGAGCTGCAGTGTGCTGGGCTGTGAAATGGGCTCTTGGACCCCTGGGCGGGGAGAGCCGCGGCCGGGAGCCCAGCGCTTGCGTCTTCCCGCTCTCCCTGCTGGGGAGGCGCCCAGGCTGGCACGCAGGCCCCTCCGCCCCCGGGGTCTCCGGAGGGGGCGGATCGCGCGAGCCGGAGAGCCCGGAGCCGCCCAGGAATTTTGGCTCGGGCGGCGAGCATTTCCTGCGGGCGGGCCGGCGCGGGCCCGGGGGGCGCGGCGGCGGGCAGACACTGCGCTGCGCTCCGCCAGCCGGCAGCATGCGGCCCCTGCTCTGCGCGCTGGCCGGGCTCGCCCTGCTCCGCGCCGCCGGTGAGTGGGGCCGGGCCGGGCGGGCCGGGGGTGGAACCGAGCCGGCGGGAGAGCAGAGAGCTGGAGAAGAGGGGAGGGGACGGGCAGGGGTGGGGGGGGGATTGAAATACGTGAGAGCGACCGAAAGGTAGAGAGAGTGGAGAGACGCGACGCCCCGAGGAGAGAGAGGAGACAAGGATCGCAGGGAGGGAGGTCAAGTCTGCAGGGTGGGCACACTTCCTCCCAGCCCTCCCGGGCCAGCTGCCTCCCGAGGGCCCGCAGAGGCGCCCAGGCCTGGGGTTACGGGCACTGCCTTGGAAGCTGAGTTCCGGCAGGCGATGACCCAGGCCTGGCCCAGCACAGCCAGTGGGGAGGGCAGGCAACCCCAGGAGAAAGGCCAAGGCTTCACCTGCCGTCTGGCCCCCGGGGGGGGGGGGGCGCTCTACATTCTGGGTGAGGAGGCCCGTCTCCCTGCTTCCAGAGATCTTCCCTGGGGGCCTGAGCTGCTTTGGGTGAGGGTGGTGGGTGGGGAGCTTGGGGTGCAGGAGGGAGAGGCCCTCTGGTGCTCCACCCGCTGGGGTCCTTGCCTTGCACTGTCCCCTCTCCCCTCCCCTGACAGCAGCCTTAGTGCTGCCCCTTCTCAGGTGAGGCTCAGATGAGGTGGCTGCAGAGAGACTTCTGTACACACGGATGCTCACTCCGCCACCCCAAGACTCAGCACATCGCGCGGTACTTCACAGGTTACAGGGCACGCTCCCATTTACCCAGTGTCTCCTGCAGTTGCCGGTGGGAGCTGGCGCTCATCCCAGCAGTGCAGGTGAGGGGAAGGCTCACCAGGCATCCAGGCCTCCTACCCCCTCAGGGGGGCCCTTGCCCCCGCCAGGCTGCGCACCCATCAGCCCAGAGCCAGAGGATGTGAACCATACAGGCGAAGTGCCCTGCGCTAGGCTGGAAGTCTCCCGCCTGGGGCCTTTCAGGGCACAGCCCGCGGTGGGAATGAGTGCCCAGGGGCAGGGTGCAGGCCCGTGCTGATCCTGGGCAGCCCCTGGCTGAGTGTCTTGGGGGAGTTACCTTCCTTTCCTGGAAGGTGGGGAAGTGATACCCACCCTGCAGAGCTGGCTGCAGGAATTGAATGAAACAAGTCCCCAGCACGGAATTCAGCACATGTCTTCTCCCCTTCTCATCCCTTCAGCTTCACTGATCTCTCTGAGCCTCAGTTTCCCCACCTGTTAATTACAGAGGACCAACAACGGCCTCCTCAGAGGCTGAGTGAGGAGTGGCTGGGGCTGTGCTCAGCACAGAGCCCACAGTTCAGGGCCCCCCCTCTGCACTTCCTCCCCCCCCGCCCCTCCTCCCGGAGTCCCCACCTCCAGGAGCTGAGGGCACAAAGCCCTGTCTGTGCACCCCTAGGGGGAGGAGCTGACTGCCGCCCACAAGTGGCGGACTTTCTGTAGCCCCTTTAGTCGTGACCGGTGTATACGCTTTAATTTAAAACCCTTTTCAAACATTACTTCCTTTCTGATGATGCACACTACTTGCTACAGATTTTTTTAAAAGGGGGAAAGTATTAATGTAATCTCACCCTGAGCTCACACATTTTTATGTATAATCTTTCACACTTCAGACAATTTACCATTGTCTTTCTTAACTTTGAATTATGAAATCTCTTGGGTGGAAAGAGAACAGCACGGTGAACCCCCATGTGCCTGCCACCCTGCTTCAGGGATACTGATTCACGGCCAGTCTTGTTTCCTTTGTCACCCACATTCTCTCTCCTCCCTCCAGTAATCTTAGAGGAAATTCCAGGCATCATATATTTTCGTCCATAAATATTTCCTTAAGTATCTCTAAAAGATAGTTTTTTAAGTTTTATTTATTTAAGTAATCTGTATACCCAGTGTGGGGCTCGAACTCACAACCCCAAGATCAAGAGTCACATGCTCTCTCCACCGAGTCAGCCAGGTGCCCCAAAGATGAGTAATCTTTCAATAAACATAACTGCAGTGCCATTACCACACCCTAAAAAATGGACGATGATTTCTTTTTTTAAAGATTTATTTATTTGAGAGAGAGAGAGAGCAAGCAGGGGGAGCGACAAAGGGAGAGGGAGAGAATCTCAAGCTGACTCCCCACTGAGTGCAGAAACTGATGCGGGGGCTTGATCCCACAACCCCGAGACCACGACCTGAACAGAAATTAAGAGTCGGATGCCCAGCTGACTGAGCCACCCAGGCGTCCCTGGACGATAACTTCTTTACATCATCAAATATCCAGTCAGTGTTTAAATGTCCCTAATTGTGTCATGTTGTTATATTTGGTTTTGTTTTATCCAAATAAGGTACACACGTTGCTTTTGGCACGTATGTCAGTTATGTTTCTTTTAATATGTAGGTTCTCTTCCCCTTCTTTTCCTTAAAGTGTATTTTAAGGAAAGCGGAAGCAACTGGGTTGTTTGTCCTATAAAGTTCTCCACATTTAGATTGCTGCTGATTGCCTCCCCCAGGAGTTCTCTAAATGTTCTTCTCTCCCCCATATCATCTATAAACTGGTAGTTAGATCTAGAAACATCTGCTGTTATGCAAGAATATGTTAAGAGGGTTTGTTGCTTTAATTTGCACTTCTTTGATTACTACTGAGGTTGGTCTTTTTCTTCAAATGCAGTGGTGATTTCTACAAATTTTTGTGAATTGTTCTAGACTTTTCGGTTGCGGTCCTGGTGTTGTTCCTGTTGATCTGTGAAAGCTCTTTAGGTGTTGATGGAAGCAAACTGCTTGTGATACCTCCAGAGCCCTTTTTAAAAATTACAATTTCTGCTGAGTTCCTTTCCTGTTTTCCTATCAGAGGGATCTAAAGTCCTAGAGCCTGGTCCTTTTACCAATTGTCACCCATGCATTGGGGCCTTTTGAACGCACTCTCACAGTCTACCACTGCTCCAAGTCCCCATGGCCATCTGTCTTCCATGGGGATTCCGCTTTCTGCTTCGAGGGAAAGAGGAAGATGCTGAAGGGCTGTTGTGAGGATCGTGGCGTTTCTTTTTACAAAAATGGGTATTGTGGGAGCGAACCACTCAAAGACAGTTCGATCCAAGGCACACATTTGGGTTCTTGTGGGGTCCCAAGACAGCTGCAAAGGTGTTATGTGAACGGGTCCCTTTGGCCCCATACCTGTCCACCCCCTCATTTTGTAACTGTGTCCAAATTTGTTTGCTCGCCGAATGACAGGCCAATAAGTTGAGAGGCAAGAAGCTGGGGTAGGAAAGCGATTTTATTTGGAAAGCCAGCAAACTGAGATAATGGTAGACTACTGTCCCAGAGAACCACCTCTCTGAGCATGAGAGTCGAGCTTCTTTTATGTTAGGAAGACGGCGAAGTGGGAGGGGATTGGAGTCAAAAGATGTCTGTAGACATTGAAAAACGTCGTGTTGGGGCACCTGGGTGGCTCAGTGGGTTAAACGTCCAACTCTTGACTTCAGCTCAGGTGGTGATCTCGGGGTCCTGAGATCGAGCCCTGAGTCAGGCTCTGCACTCAGCGGGGAGTCTGCTTGAGATTCTCCCTCTCCCTCTGCCCCTTCCCCCCTACTCTCTCTCTATCTCCGTCTAAAATAAATAATAAATCTTTTAAAAAAGAAAAAGAAAAGGAAAAGGTCATGTAACTTCTCCATTCCTGGTCAGTTGATCTTTGCGTGTAGGAATCTGGTCCTGTCGTTCCTGTAAATCTTAAACATAGTATAGTCAACTCTGTACGTACTTCTGTGCCTTTTCCAGTGAGGTAGGTTTCAGGTGAGAAAGCAGGTTTTGTAAACCTCAGTTGTAAGCAAAATTCCTTTAACGATTCACAAGCCTATGTGCAGGGCAAGGCAGAAGTTTCTAAGCTGCAGGTCACAGCGGCAAGGGAAACAGAAGCACTATGGAGTCAGACACGCCAAGTTTCTCCCTGTTGCAGAGGATGGGGCTGAGGCCCCAGGTTAGGAGGCCCTTAACTTAGAAAAGGTCACGTCACTGCCAGTGCACAGTAGAGACCGTGTCAGGCAGGTAGGATTCAAATCCCGTCTCTCCCACCCACTAGCTGTGTAACCGTGGGCGTGTTATTCGGTCACTTTGATCTTTGGTTTTCTAATCTGTAAAAAAGGGAGGTGAGAATACTGAGCTCTTAATAGAACCAAACGAGAGAATACACGTAAGCACTTAGCAGAAAGCTTGGTGCATCGTGAGCGATCACTAATCCACAGTAGCTTCCAATATAAAGTATGGTTATGCCCGTTGTAAAGGTGAGTGGGACTGGCTTCTAAGAGAGCGCAGAGAGCCGGGTCAGCACTGCGCCCTCGGTGTCCTTGTTGGAGAAGTTCCTCCCAAGCATCCCTTGGACCCTCGTATAGGTTTATTCCTAGGACAGATGCCGCTCCCTCCTGAGAACTGGTCAAAGTGATCCAGCAGAGCACTGGCTCCACGTGGAGAAGCGGAGCCCTGGGGAACAATCCCCGCCTTGCTCCGTCTTCAGCTCCCCTGGCGGATGCCCTACAGGGCGTTCGAATATCCCTTGGCAGTTCCAAGACATCTTCAAGTGCATGACTGCCTTGGATCAACACAGCAATCTTGCAAAGCAGACCTGGCAGGGCAGATCCCCCACTCTCTGCGGGAGAGGCAAAGGGCACCGTCCGTAAGCCCAGAGGTGGGACTGCATCTCTGACACCAGCCTCGTGCGCTTTTCATGGCACGCCAAGAGAGGTTTATTCTGGATGGCTTCTTTGACCTCTGCCTTGTGGGCTTTCGCAGTCTACCTCTGAAGTCACACGTGAGAAAAAAAATAAACACGTGTGAAGCTGAGGGGGCCCTTTGTGATAGGAGCGCAGCTTAGCTGCCGCAATCAGACACTGAATGTACTGGAATGACACTGATGGGCTCTCAGAGTATCAGCGAGACGCAGATCCAAGGAGGATAGGAGGACGTGTCTCTCCCAAAACAAAACCAGGATGTGCCTCAGAATCTGAGCTCTTTCTTGGGGGGCTTGAGGTTCCCTCTCTTGGTTTTGTCAGAGCAGCTCTTCATATTATTATTGGAGTTCTTCATACAATTGTTTGAAAATAGCATTCTGCTTTAAAAAAAGGTTTAAAAACCACTGATGGTTTTAAATGAATCACAAATTTTAATACAAATATTGAATGTGGTAAATTTTATTATCCCATTATATTGAATATGAATAACCCCTAAGTGACAAACATCGCTGGTCAAAGCAGAATGTGTCTTCGGTGACTCAGGAGGCACGGCAATTTCCAGTCGCCTCTGAGAAGTTACATGTCATCCCAGAAATCACTTGAGTTGTACATGCTTTCTTAGTGTTTAGGTCCCAGATGCAAAGGGTCTCCTTTGCCTGTACGTGGGACAGGCCATACTTCCTGCCTCAGAGGATGAGGACCCGGCAGCCATGTCTCTTTAACTGGAGAAGTGAGCCCAGCACCTCCGAGGGGCCTCTGGCCTCCACTGCAGGCTGCTCTCACCAGAGCACTGTGTTCCACCCATGGCCGCCATCCAGGGTGCACATAGGCCCTGAGTGGGAGCCAGGCCAGGGAAAACAACCCAGCCTCCAAGAAGGTCCATTTCCCAACTGGCCGGGGCAGGGAGGGCGGGAGCACAGGAAGGACGGGAACATGGGGAACCACAGCCTTGGCCGCTCAAGCACGATCATGGCCACGCTGCAGTCTTCCCCACTCGTGAGGGTCCCAACAACCCCTTGAAGCAGGCATTACCCTGAGCCCCTTTCCCACTGAGGAGCTCAAAGACATGGAAGCCACCCAGCTCGTGCCTTGCAGGAGCTTCTGGTCTAAGAAGCAACTTGTCCTTGACTCACACCAGTTCTGTCCTTGGGGCTAGTTTATGAGGCCTCTCGGCAGGCTCTGAAAGACAGAATGGCATCCCGCATCCAGTGTGAACTACATGGGGGGCAGTGCCTCAGGCCTCCCCAGCCCATGTTAGCAAGGGGGCAGCAGAGGCTCAGGGAGGACAGGGAAGTTTCCCACAGGCCCACGCCAGTTCGTGGCCGAGCAGGGTGAGAACAGGGGTCTCTGGTGTGTTTTTTGGCCCTTGAGCAGTGAGGTCAGTGCTCGGGTGAGGCCCCCCCACTCCGGCATGGCGGGGGGGGAGCGGCAGTGAGGGCTCATAGTGAGGGCCCCGCCCCAGTTCTGTCTCTCGGGTGAGCTCGTCAGGAGGCCCGGATGAGCTCACGGACACTTGCGCAGCGGAGCCCAGGACGCAGTTCTGTCCAGATGTGAGGGATTAGCGCTGTGCGATGTGGACAGCAACCTTAGCCAATCCTTTTCCCTGGAGGGGTTTTGGAGCCAAGTTAGACCTCATTGCAGACATGGAGAAAACAGGATGTTTTAGGCCAACGGAGGGGAGTAGATTCATGCTGTTCATGACTTCCAGGGCTGGCAGATCCTCACACTTGGCCAGCCAGGTCAGACTGCTTCCTCCCGGCCCCGGCTGGGTCTGGGAGAGGGCAGGCGTGGCTCTGGGGAGAGACATGGCCAGAGGCCCGTGGGCGGGGCCTGCAGAGGGTGTGTGGACCCAGATCCCCACTGGGCAGACCCCCTTTTCACGGACAGCCCTCCCTGTGCGTGAGAGCAGCTCTTCTTGCCCCCAGGAAGTCCTTCCTCACTTGGCAGGGCTCTCCAGTTCTTTCAGCTGAGACAAATGAGTCAAGTTTCCAAGCCCCTTCACCACAGCCACCTCTAGCCCTGCTTCTGCCTCTCAAAGGCCCAGAATGGAGCATGACCCTCCAGGCAGGGTCCCTCAGGCCACCCCCGCCCCGCTCCTGAACATTTCCTGTCCACACATGCAGCCCACGATGGCTTCTGCTTTTTGTGACCAACCCCATCAGACAATGGGCTTTTTTTATGGAACATTTCAAACCATAAATACAAGAGTAGAGAGAGGAGTGGAGTGAACTCGCATGTTCCATCGTTCAGTTTCAACAATGATCAATCTTGGCCAATCTTGTTTGGCCACCCATGTCTCCTCCCACTCCCAGGCCTGGATTACTCTGAAGTGAATCCAAGACATCATAGCATTTCGTCTCTAGATAGTTCAGTACGGATCTCTAGACTCGCTTTTAAAAACAAGCAGTGCTCACTCCAGCCACACATGGACGAAAAACATAACCAAAGTACCATTGTCTTGTCCACCCCTCTCCTCAAAGTCAACAAGACCGTTGTCTTTTGAAGAGGCTCTTCGAAGTTCAGTGGAAGGAAATAATGAAGAGGAGAATACAGAAACAACTTGATCTCCATAGAAGATGCTCAGAGTGGAAGGAAGTTTTGCCTCTGCTCTTGGTTCTCGGCCCTACGTAGAAGAGCTGGGATCCCAACAGAGCTGGGACAGGAACATCTCTGCACCGGGGTGGGGGGTGACTGCCAGAGCTCTGGAAGGCCAGCTTGCTGAGGTGGGGTTAGGAGAGAGCCAGGGTGCTTGGGGTCCAGGCATTTGCTGCCTGTGTGACCTTGGGCAGGTCATTCAACCTCCCAGAGTTACACGTTCATCACCAGCAAAATGGCTCACCATCTCCATCCTTACCTCAAGACCTGTCAGCCTTCTGGGCAATTCTGTATGTCCTCTTGAGCAACCCAGCCAACACCAGGGTCTTACAGTTAAAACAGTTTTGCACCTAGATAGATCAAGCCCAATAACCCTTGCCCCCACTCTGCCTCAGATGCCCACATCATGACCACAACCTCAATAGGGTCACCAGGAAGTTGCTTCACCTCTCAGAGCCGAAACTGTAATGTCCATCACCACTCATTCCTTCTGTTATTCCATCATCTTACCAAGACCTTCAGTTCTGTCAGCTCCTCCATTTCTCCCAATTTATTGGCCCTCTTAATGGCCCCCTTTCCTTCCTTATCCAAGCTAGACTCCAGAGCTCATCCCCTGGACTCCTTGCTGGTCAAATCCTCAATCCTTTGCTCCCTTGCTCTCCCCTACACTGTCTCTGCAGACCCCCAGCTTCTGCTCCATCCAGCCCCCTGTCCTGGCCACTCTGTACCCAGCCTGCTGGGTGGCTCACTGGGGACTGGTCCTTCCGAAGATCCCCTTGAAATGGGGTCCTTCTGCATGGGCCTCCTCTTTCTCCTCACCTCCTTTTGAAGCCCCCTCTGCATTCGAGTCCCCTCCCCAGTGGTCTGCTGACAAAGTGGCTTGCAAAAACAAAGATGAAGACAAAAACAAGTCATTTGCTGATTTCCATGATGTAAATACTCTCACACTGACTCCATTTTCGTGGCTGGGTTAATAGCCCCCCTCACAGAATTCCTGAAGGCTTCACGACCAGCTCCCTCTTTCGTAAGCCAACGTGAATTTCCAGCAGATGATTCCCCTCTTCTTTTACAGAGTGAAGAGAGGCCAGCAGGTGAGAACGCACCCATTTCTTGGCCCTCTGAGGAGAGGTCTGCCTTTACCACTTCCGCTGCGCTCCCTTTCCTCCTTCGAGTGCTGCCCCCACCCTCCCCCCTTGTAGCTCTGCTGGGTTCCCAGCCTGTCCTCTCCTCAGCTCACCTGTTCTTCAGGCTATCAGCGTGGTTATTTCTTCAAAGAACAGAAACAACAAGAAGAAACATTCTGGAGACCATGTGATCTGATCTCCCTTCCTTCACAGCCAAGCTTCAGGAAAACGTTTCCCAGGATCCAAGTTTCGGCCTCAGGACCTCTCTTTCCCTTCTCGTCCCACGGCATCTAGACTCTGCTTTGCCTGCACAACTCCGTGAGCAATACTGGGGTGGGATTTAGCAGCGACTTTCTCCTGCTCTTTCCATCCTTCTCTCGCTCGAGTCCCCCGCTGCTTTAGGCCGCGTTGACCGCTTCTTCCTCAGTGAAGCTCTTTACTTCGCTTCGTTTCGGGGACAGTAGCCTTCTTCCTGAGTGTCAGGGTCCTCCAAGGTTCCAGCCAACTCTGATGCCCCATAGGTGTCTCGGGGCTACCAACGCTGAAACCTGAGCTCAGAACCAGGGCCCTGAGACTTCTGGTGTGACGTCTTCTCTTGGTGCCAAAAGAACCAAGGAGGACCCAACGCTGGGGAGAAAAATGATGAACCGAGAGCTGAACAGATGAACCTCAGGTCTTCCACTCACTTGCTGCGTGATGCTGGATGTCACGTTCTACCCCTCTGGGCATCAACTGGGGATAATACACAGGTTGTTGTGAAGGTCAATTGAGTTCACACATTTGGTTAGCGTGCTTTGGGGTACACAGTAAGAACTCGTCGAGTGTCCGATATTACTCACTAGTCACCAGTGTCAGTGCGACGACTAACATATCTCCGTCATCCTCTCTACTCCTACTGCACTGCCTCGATTCTTCACTCCTTACGCGGACTCCCGCACTCACTCCCTGCCTTCCAAGACAAATCCCTCCCACCCGTTCTCTGTATTCAAACAATTCCTATATGACCATGTGACTCTTCTGTTGAAATAAACCCCAAAATAAGCATCATGGTTTGTTTACTGGGGCGTCTGGCTTTGTGTCCAGGCTCGCTCTCCTCCCGTCCACCCTGTACTTTCCAGCCACTCCAACCCCCTGAGGGTTTGGACACGGCACAGTGTTATTTTATGCCTTTCTCTCTCTGCACGTGCCATTCTGTCTGGCGGGAGCCTTTCCTCCCTTCCTTACCTTCCAGAGTTCAGGCAGCACCTTCTTGAAGAAGCCCACCTGGGTATGGAGGTGACCACGGCTATAGAGGCAAGTGAGTGATTGGGGCAGCTCCATCCTCACGTCCCGACCTACACTCGGCCATCCTTTGCTTCTCTTTGTGACCATTTTCAGGACCCACCGCGTGGAGCCCAGTGCTTTCCAGGGGTCTCTGGGGTTATAGGAAATGGTGACAAGGCTCATTTTCCCACAGCTGCTGAGCCCTCTGTGTCCTCCCGTGGAGACCCGGCCTGGAACGTGGGGTGTGACAGATACATAGCTGTCCACGACCGTTTAGACGTCATAGAGGAGGTAATCAGGGTGACTTGGGAGCCCATGCAACTTCAGGACCACCTGCTAGGCTGGTAGCTTTCTAGGGCTCAGGAGAATCTTGCTTTGGAAAATGGGAAATCCAGGCCAATCCTGCTTCCTGGCCACCGTGTGAAGCATCTCCCTGCCCTACCCGGGCTGTTAGGCTCACCAGCCCTTAACAGACCCTGCCTCCCCAGGGGCCTTTCTTCCCCTCAGCTAGAGATCTCCACGTCATTACACAACGAGAGGGTGGACAGTCACTGTGTTTTGTTACACAGCCATGGTTTGTAACACTGGGGTCTGTATACTTGTGTGGGAAAGGATTTCCACTTCATTTTCACAAACCTTTAATTGAAATTTAGCGTTCTCATTCATTATAAGTACAGACAACAAACCATAGTAGTATTACCAGTACCGTGACTTTGTTCGCAATAGAAATCAGATCATTTCATCCCATTATAGCTGTTGTGACTATATCAACATATCATTCATCTTAATCTGTATGTCGAAATTACAGTAGTTGTTAAACCTGATGTTAGATCATGTTATTTAAAGAGTTAATAAATACATACATTTTTACATGAAAGATTTAATATTTAGTACTTGGATAAGGTTTTAATGCAATTGGTGTCTTTGGAAATCCTATATGCTTTATTTTTTTCAATTTAAGTGTTTTTCTGGGAAAGGGTCTGTTGCCTTCACAGTACCTTGGAAATCCTATATGTTTTATTTTTTTCAGTTTAAGTGTTTTTCTGAGATGGTGTCTGTACGCTTCAGACTGCTAATGGGGTTCATTCACGGAGGAGTTAGGAACCCTGACTAAAGAACGTTTCAAAATCCCAAACCTGTCATTTGGCAGAATGGCCACCAGGGGGCGGGGCGACAAAAAGAATGTGAGCTCCCAGTGCCGTCCGGAAAGGGAAAAAGGAATCCCGGGGTTGCTCCACGCCAAACCTGTCCCTGGGTGCATCGCTCCGTGCCAGAGCACGGAGCGGCCTTAGCGAAGCCCTAGGATTCTGTCAGCTGGGGAACTTAGAGGCCGCCGGGGGCAGAGCCTGAACAAGGAGGACTCGGGTCCCCTAGCGCTCGTTCTCTCCCTGCTGCACCCCACTGGGCTGCCAGGTGTCCCTTAGGACGCGGCTGGTGCAGCCAGACTTGGCACCACGCTTGCGCCCTAGTTCTCCTGCCTCCTGCCCCCCTGCCCCCAACACGCCGCTCCCATCTCTCTTGTTCTAGACGGTGGAGAAGACGGTGGAGCACCTGGAGGCAGAAGTGAAAGTCTTGCTGGGGCAGCTGGAGGAGCTGGCCTGGAACCTCCCCCCGGGGCCCTTGGGCCCCACCCCCGACCTCTTCGGAGACGGTGAGCGCCCCCGTAGCGGAGAGGACAGCTCCGACTGGGGACGGCTGCCCGCCACCGCCCAGGTGTGGCCTGGACGAGCGGGGACAGGCCTCGGCTCCTCCTGGGGCGGGGTGGGGAGGCACCCCCCCCCCACACACACACCCAGAGTGTTCTCTGCCCTTACCCCCGCCTGGGGGCGCTGCAGCCTGGCATCTGGTCAGGGCTTCTGGAAGGGCTGGCGCAGTTCACGTGGCTCCCACCTGGCACTGCCCTAGCCGTTTACACCCCCCCCCCCCCAAAGCTCCTGGGCTCCTTTCAGGTCCCTTGCAAGGAGCCCGTCCTGCGCCACCACAGAGCCCCTTACTCCCTCCCTGTGCCCTGTGTTCCCTGGCCTGGGAGGTCCAGGGGACTGGGAGGGGAGGGGAGGGCAGGGGCCTGCAGCACTCCGAGCTGCCCGTCTCTTTCAGATGGCTTTGGAGCACCCGAGCCTGCCCTGCCCAGCAGCTGGAAGTGACACACGTGTGTGGGGGACAGCTCTCCTCTGAGAACAGAGCCTGCCTTCCAGCCTGCCTTCCTCAGCTTGGTGCAAGATAAAAGCTACTCCCTTGTGTCCCCCCCCCCCCCCGTGTTGGCTGACAGTGACCCCTATAGCCACAGCCCCTTCTCCATCGACTCCCAGACCCTGACGCCCACGTCCTCCTGGGGGCTCAGACCGCGGAGACCCCCGGTGGTCTGTGCTGCTGCCCTCCTTATTTATAGGGGCAGACAGGGCAGGAGTTGGCTCAGAGATGAGGCACCTGAAGCCCAGAGAAGGTGACACAGCACAAGGGCCCTCAGAGTAGCCTCCCTACTCAAACTGTGGCCATCGACGAGCAGCAGTGGCCTCACCTGGGAGCCTGTCAGAAACGCAGAATTTGGGGCCCAACCCAGAGCTCCCGCATCAGAACCGACATTTCAGTGAGATACCCAGGGGAGATGTGTGCAAATCTGTGTGCGATTTTTTTAAAGTTTTCTCTTGATGTAAAATTCACACAACATAAATCTCAAAATTTTAATCATTTTCAACGGTACCAATTCAGTGGCTTCACATGGTTGTATGCTAATTCCAGAACGTTTTCATCTCCCCGCAAAGACACCCTGTACCTATAAGCAGTAACTTACCACTGCCCCTCCCACCAGCCCTCGGAAACCACTAATATTTCTATCTCTGTGGACTTGCCTATTCTGGAGATTTCATATAAATGGTATCATTCAGTATGTAGCCTTTATGTCAAATTTTTTTCCCACTGAGCACAATGTTTTCAGGGTTCATCCATACTGTAGCTTGTATCAGCACTTCATTCCCTCTTAGGGCCGACGCTAGTCCTCTGTACGGACACGCCACCTTGGACACACCACCTTTACTCGCGCATCAGTCGGTGGACATGTGGATTGTTCGCACTTTCTGGCTATTACGAACAATGCTGTGAATATTTATGTACAAGATGCTGTGTAGACATGTTTTCACTCTTGGGTCCCTAACTAGGGATGGAATTGCTGAGTCAAATAGTGACTCTATGTCTAAGTTTCTAAAGAACCGCCAGACTGTTTTTGCACAGTCGCTGTACCATTTTACCCTCCCACGAACAATGTGTATAGAAGGGTTTCAGGTTTTCCACATCTTCACCACCTGTCTTTTTGTTTATAGCCGTCATACGAGGTGTGAAGTGGTAACTCATTGTGGTTTTAAGTTCAATTTGCCTAATGATGATGAGCATTTTTTCTTGTGTTTCTTGGCCATTTGTCTTTCGTGGAGAAATGTCTCTTCCAGTCCTCTGTCCATTTAGAGAATTGCAGTCTTTTTGTTGTTGAGTGGTAAGGGTTCTATATGTATTGTGGATACTAAGCTTTTATCGGATAGAGGACTTGCAAATATTTTTTCCCGTTCTGTAGGTTGTCTTTTTACTTTCTTGAGTATCCTTGAATTAGAAAAGTTTTAATTTTGAATTTTGAAGTCTAATTTATATGTTTTTTTCTTATTGCTTATGTTTTGGTGTCATATCTAAGAATCCATTGCCAAATCCAAGGTCATGAATATTTATTCCTGTTTTCTTCTAAGATATTTATAGTATTCCATTTAGTTTTTAAAATCTATTTTGAATTACTTTTTGTATATGGTGTGAGGCGGGGATCCGACTTCATTCTTATGCTTGTGGATATTCAGTTGTCCCTCCATTATTTGTTGAAGAGAATATTCCTTCCCCCTCAAATGGTTCTGGCACCCTTGTCCAAAATCAATTCAGCAGAGATGTTTAGGTTTCTCAATTCTATCCCATCCATATGTCTATCTTTATGCCAGTATCACGCTGTTTGAATTACTGTAGCTTTGTACTGTAGCTTAAGTTTTGAAATTAAGAAGTGTGAGATCCCTGACTTTGTTGTTCTTTTCCAAGACTTTTTTGTCTATTTGGGGACCAGTCCCTTACAATTCCATATGCCTTTTAGGATCAGCTTGTCCAAGTCTGCAAAAAGGTACCTGGAATTTTTACAGGGATTAGATTGAATCTGTAGATCAATTTGGAGAGTATAGACCATGTCAACAATACTAAGTCTGCCAATCCATGAGCACAGGATGTTTTGTATTTTTTGTTTTTCAGTGTACAAGTCTTATACCAACTGAAATTTATCCTTATTTTGTTCTTTTTGATATTATAAACAGGATCTTTTTGTAAAAAAGATTATTTATTTATTTATTTATTTATTTATTTATTTATTTATTTGACAGAGAAAGACAGCACAAGCAGGGGCGAGGAGGGCAGGGGGAGAGGGAGAAACAGACTCCCCACTGAGCAGGGATCCTGATGCGGGGCTCGATCCCAGGACCCTGGGATCATGACCTGAGCCGAAGGCAGACACTTAACTGACTGAGCCATCCAGGTGCCCTATAAGTAGGATCCTAATTACATTTGCAGATTGTTCACCTGCTACTATATAGAAACACAGCTGATTTTTGTATTTTGATCACGTCTCCTATATCCTGCAACTCTGCTGAATTCATTTTTTAGCTCTGCTAGTTTTTGTGTGGATATGATTTATAATTATCTACATAAGATCATGTCATCTGTGAATAGCAAGTTTTACTAATTTTCAATTTGGGTGCTTTTTCCTTTTCTTGCCTTATTGTTCCGGCTAGAGCTTTCAAAACAATGTTGACTACTAGTGGCAAGAGCGAACATTTTTATCTGATTTCTGATCTTTTCACCATTACGTATGTCAGCTGTGGCTTTTCATAGATGCCCTTTAGACGGGGTGATAAATATTCCTTCTTAGTTTCTTTTATTTTTGTTTTTAATCATCCAAAGGCATTGGGTTTTCTCAAATGCTTTTTCTGCATCAATTGGTTTTTATCCCCCTTCAGTCTATTAATAGGGTTATTACACGGATTGATTTTTGTATATTGAATGATCCTTGTATTCCTTTGATAAATCTCACCTGGTCGTGGTGGCCAATCCTTTAAATACGCTGCTAGATTCAGTTTGCTGCTATTTCATTGAGGATTTTTTGCACGAATCTTGTGAGTTCTTTGTCTGGCTTTGGTATCAAGGTAACACTGGTCTCACATAATGAGTTAGGAAGTGTTCCCTCCTCTACGTTTTGGGAAGAGTTTAGCAGGATTGGTGTTACTTTAAATGCTTGACTGAATTCACCATGAAGCCTCCTGGCCTTGGCTTCTTCTTTATTGAGAGGCTTTTATTACTGATTTAATTTCTTGCTCCAGGTCTATTCAGATTTTCTATTTCTTCTTGAATCAGATTTGGGAATTTGCGTGTTTCTAGGAATTTTCCCATTTTATCTAGGTTATCTAATATGTTGACATACAACTGTTGACAATATTTTCTTATAATTGTATAATAAACTTAAATAAAAGTTTTTCTATAAGGTTGTCAGTAATGTTCCCACTTTGATTTCCAATTTCAGAAACTGAGTTTCCTCTTTCTGTCAGTCCGTCGTCAATCTAAAAGTTTGTCAATTCTGTTGATCTTTCCAAAGAACCACTTCTTTCATTGATCCTACTGTTCCTGTATTCTATTTTATTGCTTCTAATCTTTATTATTTCCTCCCTTCTGGTGGGTTTGGGTTTACCTTTTCTTCTTTTTCTAATTCCTTAAAGTGGAAAGTTAGGCTATTGATTTGAAATCTTTTTTCTTTTTTAGTGTAGTCATTTATAGCTATACACTTCCCTCTGAGTGCTTTTTTAAAAAGTATATTGTTTATAGTTTCCCCATATTCGTAAAATTTCCACATTTCCTCCTTTTATTTCTAATTACATCCCACTGTCGTAGTAGAAGATAGTCTGTATAGTTTCAATATTTAGATTGTTTTGTGGTCTATGTGGGGAATTTTCCACGTGCACTTCAGAACACGTATTCTGTTGTTGTTGGCTTGACCGTTCTATTTATGTCTGTTAGGTCTAGTCGGTTTACAGTGTTGTTCGAGTGTTCTCCTTCCTTGTTATCTTTCATCTAATTGTTCTATCCAATACGAAAGTGAGGCGTTGAAGTCTCCCACTAATATTAACTATTTATCCCTTCAATTCTGTCAAGTTTTGTTTCAAATTTTCTGGGACTCTACTGCTAGGTGCATATATGTTTATAATTGTTGTATCTTGATGGATTTACCCTTTTGTCAGGATATAATGTTGTTTGTCTGCCAGTATCTGCCTTTTTGAGAGTGAGAGTTTATGTCATTTATATTTAAAGCAATTACTAATAAGTAAAGGCTTGTACCATTTTGCTTTTTGTTTTCTATGTTATATATTTTTTGGCTCCTTAATTCCTCATTATTGCCATATTTTGTGTGAGACAGATGGTTTTAACTATACCATTTTGATTCCCTTCTCAGTTCTTTTACTATGTTTTAGTTATTTCCTGGGATTGTATTAACACGGGGCTCAATCCCATGACCTTGAGATCATGACCTGAGCTGAAATCAGGAGCTGGGTGCTTAACTGACTGAGCCACTCAGGCATCCCTAACATCTTAATTTATAACAATCTATTACAAATTAATACCAGGTTTCAAAAGTATATGACAGCTTTGCTCCTACAAAGCTCTACCACCATCCTTTTTGTTATTGTCACAAATTACATCTTTATACATTTTGTGCCCATCAACAGAGTTATAATTATTGTTTGGTGTCATTTTTAAATCATACAGGAAAAAAAAGAGCTACAAACCAAAATATATATATATATATATATTAATACTAATGTTTATGTTTACCTATGTAGTTACTTTTACCAACATCTTTTCTTTCTTCATGCAGATTTGAGTTACTGGTTGGTATCTTTCATTTCAGCTTGAAGGACTTTCTTTAGTGTTTCTTATAGGGCAGGTCTAGTAGTGGCAAACCATCTCCATTTTTGTTTATCCAGAAATGTCTTCATGTTTCCTTCATCTTTAAAGAATATTTTGCCAGATATAGGATTCTTTGCTGACATCTTTTCTTTCAGGACACTGAGTATGTCATCCCACTGCCGTCCTGCATGGTTTCTGACGAGAAGTCAGATGTTAATCTTATTGAAGGTCCCTTACATGTGACAAGTTGGTTCGCTATGCCTTTCAGGATTCTTTGTCTTTTGACGGTTTGATTGTGTCTCCATGTGGATCACTTTATCTTGCTTATAGTTCACTGAGCTTCACGGATGTGTAGATTAATTTCTTCCATCAAACTGGTAAGTTTTCAGCCGTTGTTCCTTCAGATTGTTTCTGCTTTCTCTCTTCTCTGACTCCCATTACATGCATCTTGGTACACTTGATGGTGTCTCAACGGTCTCTTAGGGTCTGTTAATTTATCTTCATTCTCTTTTCCTTTTGCTTTTCAGATTGGGAAATCTCAATTGGTCTATCTTGAAGTTTGTTGATGCTTTCTGCCTTCTCCGATTTCCTCTTAAACCCCTTTAGTGAATTTTTCATTTTTATTGTACTTTTCAACTCCGGAATTTCTATTTGGTTCCTTTTTATAATAACAGAAATTTTATCTATTCTGTTCTAATATAGATTTTACTTCTATTATGAGATTACAAAAAGGAACCAAACAGAAATTTGCATTTTAAAGACAGTTGATTTAAAGTCTTTGTTTGGTAAGTCCAATATTTGGGTTTTCCTGTTTCTATTCACAGATTTCTTGTGTTCCTGTGTCTGAGTCATACTTTCTTGTTTTGCATGCCTTGTAATTTTTGTTGAAAACTGGGTATTTGGAACACTATAATGTGACAACTCTGGAAACCAGAGTTTCCCCTTCCCCAGCATTTATTGTTGCTGCTTGCTGTATCAGTTGTAGTTTAGGGAGTTTTCTGAACTAAGTTTTTATTTTTTTTAATTATTTTTGGAATTCGTTTTTAAAGTTTGTATTCTTTGTCAGGTGTGGCCATTGAAGTCTCTGAATTCAGTTAGCTTCGTGGTCACTAGTGATTCAACAAATTTCCTTAAACTCCTGGAACCAACTCCCCACCCTCCACCCCACAATCTCCCGGTCTTTGCAGATGTGTCCTGTGTGCTGGAGCCAAGCCAAGACCTACCTTAGCCTTCACTTCCCGCTTGTGCAGGGCCAGAAAGTCCGCCAGAGGTGAGCACTTAGAGCCTTCTCAGGTCTTTTCTAAGCAGGCACTCAGCCCTGGGCATGTGTGTGGCCTTCTAGATTTCCAGAATTTGTGGGACCTCTCCAAAACCATTCTTCCCCAAAGCATCTTATTGCCAGCCTCTCTTCCCCAAACTTTTCAATTTGTCTCCTGTTTGCTCCAACTGTTATCTCTTCCTAATACATTTGCCTTCCAAGGTCCCCCAGGGCTGCCACCTCCACCCTGGGAGAGTTTCAAATTAGGTGAAATGAAAGCAAGTCATCTGAGCCAGTTTTTCAAGGAGCAACCAGACAGATCAAAATATCCGAAGTTCTTGAGAACAAGATCCATTTTATTCCCTCCAGTGCTAAGAACCCATACAGGGACCGTGGGGTGTTGTTTATGAGGCTGCTGCTGAGCTGGGGGGCTGTGGGGGACAGGGCTGGGGTACATGAAAATGCAACAAAACCCTCTCACTGAGACCTTTTTTTTCTCAAGCATTGTCCGGCTGCTGCAGACTTTCCATCGGTTTTCGGTCTGGATAGCTGATTCGACAGTTCTCGCCATCTTATGTGTTGCTTTTGTGCACGAGGCACACTTTTGGAGGTCCCTACGCCACCATTTTTGGCTGACTACATTGAAGTTTAAGAAGCTCTGATTCAGTCTTTCAATTTACAAAGGGACAACAAAGGCCTAAAGAGGTGACTGTTTCAGGGTCACAGAGCAAATCCGTGGCCGACCTGATATCAGGACAGGATGCTTGACTCCCAGATGAGTGCTCTTTCTGCTCCAGGACAATGTCAACTCTTGCTGTTGGAAGGAACCAGGTTCAGAGTGGGCACCAGTGTTGGGCCAAGGAGGGCTTTCCAAGAAGTGAGGGCTGAGGGTAGGAGACCCTTGTAGAGCTGAGGGGTTCACCGACTGCATCTTATACTTGAGAGGGTCCCTGTAAGGGGCCAGGTAGAGGACTGAGTAATGATGTCCCAGTCTCTTAAAGGAACACAGCCAGAGAGAGCTTTCAGGTTTGATGGGGTGAAAACTTAAGCTGCTATCTACCTGTTGAAGATATCTGTGATGACTTAGCTTGGTTTCTGTTTCCAGGTCTGACTTTACTTCCACCAGCCAGGGCAGAAGGAACTGGCAGCAGAAATAAGGGGCTAAGTCCTAAGCTAGAGCAGTAACTCCTTGCCAAAGCAAGAGGGGGGACACGGCACGGTCACCCAGCTGTCGCTCTGACCATGGGCATTTGCAGAGGTTCATCTTTCCAATCCCTCTTTCCCAAGTTGGGAGCACACTTGTCGCATCTTCCATCACCTGACTGAATTCCAAACTCAGCCTGCCTCCACTCCACCTGCTGCCGTGTGTGCGAACGAACACCCTTATCTCAGTTCTGTCTCAGCCAAGGAGCACTGAGATCAGCATCAGAATGACGAGGCAAGCAGGATACAGAAGCAGTTTCCTGGCCCCCAGGCCTGCTCAGCTCTGTGCGGTTGGGGCCCAGGGACCTGCATTTTAAGAAGCTCCTCAGATGGTCCCGCTGCACACTAGGGTTTGAGTGCCGCCACTGCGGGCCCATTTCCCCATCCACAAAGTCAGCGTCCTTACGCAGCCCGACATACAGCAGGATGGTTTCTTTAGTTTTGTACCCAAGACCAGTGACTCCTGTGCCTCACCCCAGTCCTGGTTCTGCCCCTAACACGGGGCTCCTTCCAATGCCCCACAGCTGCTGAGAATTCACTCAGGGCTGAATTCACCTGGTATCGCACCCTCTAGTAGCTTCTGAAAGCGATGCTAGATGTGCAGCAAGAACTGGTCTTGCTAACACCTCCAGGAGGCAAAAAAAAAAAAAAGAAAGAGCGAGTGTAGTTCTCTCCTAGAAAGATGACCTGTAAGGTTGAAGGTCTCCTTCCCCATCTTTTTTTTGTTCTGAGCATAATCACCAGACTTGTTAACCGCCCATTGACCTTGGAAGGCAGTAAATGCCTTTACCTCTGGAGAGCTCAGTGAAGAGTTCATGCTGTCCTCCAGCCCATACTTATTATGGGTTGGATCCCATGGGCATGACCAAGAGGGCAGCTTGGGGGACAGGAAGGTGGAGAGAAACCAGGACCTGGACCGGAATGAACACAGATGGTCCCCAACTGTGTGGACCAGGGGTCACAGGCTCAAAGGCCTACAGGGGCCAGACAGGTAACATGCAACAGGGAGTGGCGGGGCCTGTGGCAAAAGACAGCATAGGCTTAAAGGGGGCAGCTGCAACCTGGCTCCAGCGGCTCCGGGTCTGCAGGGTTGCCAGAATTTGATTTTTCAAGAGAAGCCAGAATTCCAGATTTTTTAAAAATATAAAATCTCTCAATACCTCAATGTTGGCAATAAATTCAAATGTCTGAAAAGACTCTTTGGGGAGAAAAATAAATGCATGTGCAGTTAGAAACTGCCTGCTGGACACCAGGCTGCAACGTCTGGTGAGACGACGAGGCAGAGGAATGTCACAGAACATCTACAGTCTCCTTAGAGGGGGCTGAACGTAGGCCCCGGCACAGCTTAGGACGCCGCCGGGGTCCACCTGAGTTTGCAGCAAGTCGTGTCACGCCAGTCAGTCCATCCCACCAGGCAGGGCCCACCTGGCACCCAAGAGCAAGGGGCCTGTCCTAGGGGAGGAGCACCTCAGCCAAGCATGCTGGGTCTTGTTTTGAGGCTGCAGGCATGGAGACAGGGGATCTGACTCGAAGAGCAGTGCCCACATCAACCTCTCTGGCTCAGGCAGGTGGATCTAGAGGGGCAGGCTAGGGTCTAGCTCATGGCTGCCCCATGCCCCTGGGCCATCCTTTTCTCTCACTATGTCCAGGGGACAGTGAGGGTGGTGTTCCCAGGCAGACATCTACTCTGGCGATAAGCCATTCCCTGGGGCCTCTGCCAGGGCCCAGCTGGCTTGATCTCCCACCTCAGTCCTGAATGCTCTCCTTTCTAAACTCCCAACAAAGGAGGTCAGAAAGGGAGTGAGTGGAGAACCCTGGCCAGCAAGGCAAGCTCCAGGCTTCTGGACAGAATGATGTCTGGAAACTCTGCTCCTTCTGGACTCACCCTCTCCCACCACCACCAGCCAAGGGGCCAACGGCCCACCAGGACCACAGCCAGGAGCACCCTCTCAGACCGAAGGGTCCCTGAGGGGGCGTGAGGGGAGGCGCCAGTCTTGTGCCTCTCTGGGTTGTTCCCACCCTCCTCCTCTGGCGTCCAGCCATGAGGCCTACCCCAGGAGTCATGCCCATGCCCTCCTGCCCGTGCCTCTTCTTCAGGACCCGGATGAAGGACCACACTCTTCCTACCTTGTCCTCGGTGGACTGCACCACACCCGCATCTGAAAATCCACACACCTCTTTAGCATCTGGGCCCGGAGCACGGATTTCAGGAACCTCCCTTCTCATTCCTTACAACCTGGGCCTCCATAAATTACCTATGCTCACAGTCTCCTGAGCATAAGTTTCTACTTAAAGTCATATAAATTTTCACTGGCTATTAAAGGCGAGAACCCTGAGCTACAGGCAGAATCATGAGGCAGAAGAAAACAAGCTGGCACCAGGGAAACATTTCCAAAATGTTCCAGAGCTGGCTGTCTTTAATTTAGAAAGTTTTTGGCTATTAACATTCAGGTTTAAGGCACATTCCAAATTACAAGAAACCCTGTCACGGGCAGGGAGCTGGCTTTGTTCTCATGGTTTTGCATGGAAGAAGGAACAGATGACTTTCTGGCCTTTCTCTTCTTCTTTCTTTTCTAAGAAAACTCTAAGGAGTGAGTTTGGCAATAACAAAGCTGATGACACATTCTCACCAGACGCAAAGATTATTGTTAAAGGTCTCCCTTTTACTCCTTACTGAGGACACGGTGCTCCCCCGCCAACCTCTCACCCGAAATGTGTACGCAGCAAAGACTCGTATGCATCTGTCTGGCAAGGACTATTAAAAAAAAAAGATGTCTCCAAATAAAAATTTAAAATTACATGACTAATAGGAAGCCAAGAGTCTCAGCCACAAGCAAAAGAGACTGATTGTGTGAGTCAGGAAATAAAATGTCTGCTTTAGCAGCAAGCGGCCGTGAGGGCTGGGGAGGAAAAGGCGCCCTGAGAGAGGGACCCAGGTCCTACAGCACGAGCGCGTTACACGGAGCAGGAGAGGAGGGCGGAGGTGGGGGACGGGCCAAGGCTCTACTGACGGACGGGCTGCACCGGGACACCCGGGGGACTCTTTTGTGAACTTGTTAGAAACAGATGGACATTCTTTTGACCTTTTCCTGGCATCGCTGTTGCTGGCAGGCGGACAGAAGGGTGAGCCACCAGTCACAGCTCAGTCGTTGCCACCACAGATCTTCAGCAGAATCTTCTGGTAATCCCCCGAAGTGTCTCCCTGGTCGCAGAAACAAGGAAAACATCAGTTAAGGGAGCTGCGGCCAGTTTTGGCCTATCTCCTGATTTTCTTCTGCCCAAGCGCTGCTGCAGGGAGGTGGGCCCCGGCGGGGAGAGTCCCCACCCCTGGTCCCAGTGTGGGACAGGCTCAAGGCAGCCCAAACCTAGCCCCGAGCATGCGGCTCGGCCTCCCCAACCCCCTGCTGGAAAAAAGACAGCTACATTCACCCCAATGATCAAAGTCAGAATTTGAAAAATAGACACGCAAAATTTAGAACAGCTCCCCCAAACCCCTAACTCAGGGTTAACTCATGGCGGCCTTTTCTTGGTGCATCTTCATTGTGCTGGACCAAGGCTCACATGATGCGGTCCTACACGCGCTCTGGAGTGCGATCTCCTGCGGCCGGAGCGTGGAGTGCACGGCACAGCTACCACCTGGGTGTCCCCGCTCACACCGGCCTCTCCTCCCTGACTCTGTCACACTCCCATTAGAAGTGCAGAACACACTTAGCTAACGTCTTTAAAAAAAATTATTTATTTTAAATGTTAATTTTATTTATTCTTTATTTACGTGGGGCTTGAACTCATAACCCCAAGATCAAGAGTCGCACATTCTACTGACTGAGCCAGCCAGGCGCCCCACGGTTAGCTAACGTCTGACCATGTCCTTCCACCACGTCCTTCCTCGGGGGTGAGGCCTATGGCCTCTTCCAGTAGCCCACGGGTACACGGGAGCCACTTTGTGAATAACTACGAATCGTCTGCTATCAACAGCAGCAGTTTTATAGCCAGAAAGTGATGAGCTGTTCTCGGTGACAGGCCCGACATCCAGTCCGAGGGGGTCTGAAATCAGATGGGCCCGACATCCAGTCCGAGGGGGTCTGAAATCAGAAGCTGGCTGTAGTGACTCTGGTTTCAAGGCTCTCATGCAAGTTCAGAACTTAACGGTCAGAAGGCATTCATTCTGTCAGACTGGCCCCCGCGCACGGCGACAAAAGTGTAGCTAACGCTTCTGAGACACTTAACACGGGTCACACTGTGTGCCTGACAAGGACCGCCTCGTTCAGACTCCCTGAAGTCCTGGGGGCGGGGGGACTACTGTTGTCCCTCTCTTGGGGATGACGGCACTGGGGCTCGGGGAGGGTAAGGAAGCTGCTCATGGTCACACAGTCAGCAAGTGACAAGAGCCAGACTGGACTCCAGGCCGCGTGACCCCAGAGCCCTGGCGCTCAAGTGCTTCCAGGGCTGCCTCTGCCGTGCAGCTGGGTGACAGAAGGACTCATCGCCTCGGGACAGGAGTCCTCACCGACAGGTCACGGACTCACAGGGTGCCCGAGTGCCAAGGTGGGGAGGCCCTGCCTCTTCCCCAATGCCGGTGCTGGGACTCCCCCTCCCTTGCATCTACTGAGCAGCAGGGATGGTGGGTGCTGGGGAGATAGGGCGGGGGCACCAGCAGGGGCAAGACCCAGCCTGCCCTCAGGAGCTTCTAAGAGTCTGGGGGGCGACTGGACAAACCAAGAGAAGTCGAAGAGAGCAAGTACGAAGCCCACAGGCAGGACGCCCGTGCACGGCAGGGGCCAAGGTGGCCACAGTTCCGAGCAGGGAGGTACAGGGGCCAAGGGGAGTGGCCAGGGAGGTCTGCAGGAGCCAGGCCGCTCGTCCCCCAGAGGGCCGTACCGAGATGTCGTGGTACAGCGACTTGCCGTACAGCCGCTTGTACTCCATTCTGATGTCCAGGAGGTCGGTCTCACTGCGAGACACCATGATGCGAATGAGGGTCCGGTCCTTCGTTCCCACTCCCTGAAGAGAGTCCACCAAGGGCATGAGCAACGGGCCTCCTTACTGTCCCACCCTCCCCCCGTGGGCCCTCTGTCCTCTTGGCTGAGGGGTGGCTCTCCTCGTGCCTTCTGCCCTGAGCAAGGTCCCGGTCACGGGGGGGGGGGGGCTGAGACAACCCCCCCCATTCCCTGCCCAGACCCCTGCACATGGGAGGCACGTACCCTCATGGCCTTGTTGAGCCTTTCAGCAAAGAAGGCTGGAGTATTCTTGAGACATTTCACTAGAAGAGAGAAACAGAGCATAACTCCATTTGCAGAAAACTCTCGGGCCAAGGGGCCATGGAGAGAACGAGTGCCCTTGTGCGAGGCCGCATGGGACACATCCACCTTCCTCTCCTCGTTCTCCTCCAGGCTCAATTATCTGTGATCCTGGCTCCGGCTCTTTGGAAGAGAAACACGCACAGCCCGGACCCCAACCTTGACCTCCTTCCGGGCAACAGTGCTGCTCCGGCGTGCGGGGCAACCTAGGGGCTGTGACCTCCACGGAGGAAGGACGACCGAGTGGCACGAATGTCTCAGGCCACGATCCCTGTGTCCTGGGGGACACACAGGGAAATGGGGAGGATTCGCCATCTGCCCTGGCCAGAAAGCTCCAAGAAAAGCACAGCAAAAGACGGCCAGACTGTGACCTCCCCACAGGGTACGGAGAAGCTGCGAGGCCTGGGCAGGCAGGCGGCCGCAGAGCGGGTCGGGCCCTGCTGCAGAGGGCACGGGCCCCGTAAGAGGCACTCCACGGTTCCGGGAGCGAAGCCAGCTTTCCCGAGCCAGGGCCTGCTCTGCTGTTGCAAGTAAAAAGCTTTCCACGTGTTTCTATCACAAACATCTGACAACTGCCTGCAGGGATGTATTTTTAGAGGAAACTTGGCAGGATGTGAGTCATCTTCCTCCGGGAGGGCAGCTGGCCGCTGTCCCACTGGTGCCCACGCTGCAGCTCCTTCCCCAGAGCGGTGCCTGAAATATACACAGCACCCCCCCCCCCCGGGCAGTTGGAGGTACAGCTACACCGGGAGCCGGGACGCACGCTGCTTTCCCACCATTTCGGCACAGGATTTAGCAATCCTGGATCACGAGTTCCGCAGCCAGAGAAGGGTGAGCACCCTGCAAACGGACAACGCACACCAGCCCCAGGTGGGCAGGCGGCAAGGCGGGCCCGGGACGCCTACCCACGGCCAGCATGCCCCGCTCCAGGTCCCCGGACATCTCCCGGCAGATGCTCTTCTCGATGTCTCGGCCTGTCATCCGCTGATACTCATTGAAAACTAGTGGAAAGAGAGAAGGAACAAGTTACGGACTGAATTCTGTCCCCACAAAGTCCTACGGTGACGTCCTCACCCCCAGTACACCTCAGAATGTAACTATATTTGGACGTACAGCCTTTAAAGAGGTGATTAAATTAGAACGAGGCCCTTAGCGTGGCCCCTAACCCAATCTGACCAGTGGTCTTGTAAGAAGAGATCTGGACACACAGGGAAACACCAGGGATGCACAAGGGGGAGAGAATGTTTTAGAACACGGCAAGAAGCCGGCCATCTGCAGGCCAAGGAGAGGCCTCGGAAGAAACCCACCCGCTGACACCTTGGTCTGGGACTTCCAGCCCCCAGGATGGTGAGAAAATGAGTATCTGTCACGTAGGTCACTCGGTCTGCGGTGTTTTGTTGTGGCCGCCTGAGCAAACGATCATGGGACACTCCCGGCCTTGCCAGAGCCCACCTCTGCCCTCGGCTTACGGTACCCCAGGCGGCCCCACTGACCAGGCCCACCCAGCTCTCGAGTCAGGCAGGCTCTTCACCCCACGACGCATGAGCAACCCGCTCCCATCAGCTCATGGCTCACCCGGGTCACACCTTAACTACCCCACCAGCACCCCTCCACACACACTGGCAGAGTTTTCACTCTCTTCTCAAATCCCTTCACTTTCAGTCCATGCCCACATTCCTTCTCCATCATTCCACGTGTCTGTCTTGTCTCTCAGTCGGACTATGAGCTAATGCCCTTCTGGCCCCCACAGCCTCTCCGAGGACAAGCTGAACGGCCACGGCAGCGGCACTCCAGGCTCCTAGTGAGGCAGGTGGCCCAGTGGAGACCCGTGTGCTAACTCTAGCTCTGGCCTTAGCGCGTGCACAGACCAGGGGCCTGGGTGTTCACTCAGGCCCCCACCGTGCTGCTAAGTGTGGCTGTCATTCTCAGTCCTGACCTCCCCCCCAACTCAGGGCCTTTGCACTTGCACCCTGTCCTGTTTTTAACTCGAATGTCATGACCTCAGCAAGGACCACCCCAAGCACCATCCCTGACCCCCGCACCACTCCCTATCCCTGTTTCCAACTTTATTGTCTGTCACTAAAGTATTTACCATCTGGCACGGATTTCACTTAATTTTTGTTTACAGCCTGTCTCCCAGAACAAGAATGTGAGCCTCAGGACAGCAGCGGTTCCACACGCTGCACCCTGCGGCTTCCCCACGCCCACTCCGGGACCTGGCACGGGGCAGGAGCCTGGTTTACAGACCCCGAATGAATGAGTATACAATGTATGTTCGTACAGCACAGCGATCAACTGCCATGCTGATTTTTGTACGCCACGCTTTGGAAAGCATCGGATCAGGAGCTCTTGAAGGCTCTCTCAACTCTAAGTTCTCAACTCTAATTTCCACCTTCCGGGGTATAAAGACAGCAGCCAGCAGGAGGCTGCCACTTCTCTCACCTCTTCCTTTGCTTTCCTCCAGAACCAGATGAACGCGGAAACTCCGGAAACCCGCTGATAAGATCTTTTCTATCACCACCAGGGGGCTCTTTTAAGGAAGAGTAAGCCCCAGGCACAGTGGGACTGCCAAGGGTTCCTGCTGGCTGTCTCCCCTTCATATCTTGTCTGCCCTCATCTACCTGGCCCTAAGGAGGCCTGAGACCGCCTTACCTGCCACCAGGTGGGCCCGGCTCCGGGAGCACAGAATTGCGTTGAACTTGGACTCATCTGTTCCCAGGCGGTTCTCCCCAGCTGCATACAGCTCCTGGACAGAGGGGAAGATGGGCATGCAATGTGGGCCTCACCCCAGAGACCGGGCCCAGGTGACCAAGGACAGCCGTGCGGGTCCACCCGGGAAGGAAACAGGAGCAGGGCCCTGGCTGTGCTCCATGCAGCATGGACTAGACAACATCCACGCATCGTCTCGCCAGGCAACACAGGATTCTGAGGCAGGCTGGTGGGTGGGGCAGGGGGCGAGGGCAGGACAGTCAGGACCAGGAGCACCAAGGCCTGCTGAGGCCGGGACAGGCAAGGGACAGCTTTAATCCCAGTGAGGGAGCAGCAGCACAAGGAGGGGGACAGCAGAACGAGGGCTGGGCTGGTCCTAGCTCTGCTGCCAACTTGCTGGGGGGCTCCAGGGCCCTCCTGCAGCCGCACTTCCTCACCTCTGAAATGCGAAGGTCAGATTAGATTCGGGGTCACAAATCTGAAAGCCCAAAGCGGTTAGCCGGGGAACTTAAATGAGGGAAACAAGCCAGCTGTAAGGCCAGAGGGTGGTGGGGACGGAGGCTGGGCATGCGGAGGGGTGATCGGTCTCAGCACACCGCTGGGCCCTTTAACAGAGGGGCGCGGGCCCACGGTTACCAGAAATCCGGATTTGTTTTTTAAGATTTTATTTATTTATCTGATAGAGAGAGAGAGCACAAGGAGGGGGAGCGGGAGAGGGAGAAGCAGGTTCCCCACTGAGCAGGGAGCCCGATGCGGGGCTCGATCCCAGGACCCTGGGACTGTGGCCTGAGCTGAAGGCAGACGCTTAACTGACTGAGCCACTCAGGCGCCTCCAGAAATTCAGATTTCTGTATAAAATTTCCCAATCTTTATAAGTAGTTTCCCTATCTATAAGGGGGAACAATAAATATTACGACAGTACTAGGACAATGACTAGATTACAATTATGGATGTGGGACTGCATGCGGCTGGCACTTTCCCTGTGTTTCCCTGCGTATACCATAAGAATATTTGCAAACAGGCAGAATTTGCACTTGCTTGTTAAATTTTTGCAAGTTTGCGCCCCAAATATTTGCCAATTTTCAACCCCCCACACCAGATGGCTCTTGGATCTCAAGGCACTGATGGCCAGGGGAGGAGGGCAGCCACCAGGGGCTCAGAGATCCCACAGGTCAAGGTAAGGCAGGAACAGGTCCACAACTAAGAAGACAGAGAAGTGGGCACAAAACCTTGAAAGTAAGGCAGCTTCTGCCTCGGTCAGGGAATGCAGGCCCGACTAGCAGACAGGAAAGCAGGAACAGGAAAATTCCCACTGGGGCAAGGGCCAGGGCTGGGAGCCTGGGGATGCCCAGCCCTGAGTCCAGAAATGGGAGTGCATGTCTCAAGCCAGGGGAGATGTGAAGGCAGACTCTAAAGGAGGGCATCTGGGGTATGGCCGAGACAAGGCTCAACCTCCCTGTGCCTCAGTGTCCCCATCTGGAAAGGAAATGGACCAGATCAGAAGAGCAGCTATCTTCCAGCCCTAAAAAAGGGCCCTCCACAGAGGTCCTCTTCAGCCTGACAGATGGCAGAAATAAGGGGACCACTGGCAGCTCCTGGTAAATGCCAGGCTGGGGGTGGCAGGGGCGACAAAGGGGGAGAGAGGCCTAGCCAGCTCCATCCCACCAGGAAGCTATGGCTCTCTCCAGCCAGAACTGCTGTGGTCCAAGTTCATCAGTGGGAAACCCAAGCTCCTCCAGAGAGGTGACGACCCAACAGAGAGAGGGAATGGGAGAGACCACTGCCTTTTGTCTACAATCACGCCCATCTGGGGACCCAGGCACAATTCTAAGACCGCACAACTAATGTGACAGCTGGTTTCTAGGCTCTGACCTTCAAAAGCGAAACAGGCAAGTGTAATGTCTGCCCGTCTGCAAACACAATGACATATGCAACCGAACACAGGCAGAGGACCAGGTCACATGAAATCCCACACCCATCACAACCTACCAGCTCTTGTCACACTTGATTGTCTCCCAGGTTCACGCCGAGGGGGGATCAGAAGCCTACAGAGGCAGGGGGACACTCAAGGTCTCAGGGGTGATAAGCAGCAGAGCCCACCCGAGACTCACAGCATCTGGAACCCGCTCCTTATCAGTTGCTCTTTCTACCCCAGAGCCCCTCCCTCATGAAGAAGAAAGCGGGGGGCGTGCCCTGACTCCAGGAGCCCAGCTGGGGCACCTGACCATCACACCCACCTGGGCATCTCTCTGGACCAGCGTCATGTCCACATTGGTGCTTTCATCCCGGTTCCCCTGAAAGGAAGCAGGAGGTACGGTCAAGGCCGCTCCCTGCAGTTGCGTACCTTCCCCGCCCCCGTGCCTTTTCCACCTCTCTCTGCTCTGAGCCCTGAGCTCCGTCGTGGGTGGGAAGGGTACCTGAGACAGAGAGATGAGGAGCCGCTGGAAGTGCCCCGATGTGTCGCTTCGGATGGCCTCCTCCAGGGTCTTTTTGAATTCTGAAAGGGAGACACAGGGAAGTCTCACCCTGCAGCCACAGTCAGCTGCAGACACCGGCAAGAGAAGGGCCCAGGAGTCCTGGGTGCGATGAGACAGGTGGTCCACACGGCCCTCCAGGGACACGGGGGCTGTGACCTCCAGGCCGACCTGGCCTCTGTCAGGCTCGGCCCAGACCACACCCAAGAGGTTCTTCCCTCCCCACCCCTCCCTTACCTTAGTCACCTGCCCTGTGTGCAAACAGCAGGCAGGGCTGGGTCTTGCATCAAGGCCCCACGTGTTGGGGGGGGGGGGGCAAGAGATGAGGTGATAAGAAGGCCAAGAAGGTCTGAGAGGCCGTGGGAGAGGGTGTGGCCAAGGCCCAGGAAGCATAGGAGTCTGTGCAGGGCTGAGGCATGGGTGCAAGCCTAACCTGTTTTGTAGGCTCTGCTTAATTCCCGGATGTGCTCATTGCTGCGGGAGGCGAAGATCTCGATTAGGCAGGCTTCATCAGTGCCAGCCCCCTAAGGTGGCAGAGAACACAAACCACAAGCTTGTCACAGCTCCCTCACCGGCACCCAGGGAAGAGAGCAGGTGTCCTCTGCCCCATGGCACAAATCCCAGCAGTAGCGGCCGCCCCGGTGGCCCTGCTGCTGCTGCTGTCCAGGCCTGAGGCAGCCAAGCTCCCCTCCACCGCCCCAGGCCCAGAAAAGTGCCAGATCATGAGCGTGATGTGGTCACGAACAGAGGTCGCACGAAGGACCACGCTCATTCCCCCACCAGGAAACTGAGCATTAGAGAGGTGTGGTGACTTGTCCGAGGCCACACAGTAAATGGTGGGTTGAGATGTAGACCCAGATCTGTTTTATTCCAAGTTCAGCTCATGAACGAGACAAGACACAAGTGAAAAATGGGTATAAAGCATGAGTAGAAGTGTGGAAAGAGGAGAGCCCTGGACTGGACTGTGGGGCACCTGAAGATATCTAGAAGAGGCAGCACTGACGAGGCCGAGAGAGAGGAGCCCGTGAGGGGCGGGGGGAAGGTGGAGGACACAGGCAGCTGTCTGGCTGCTAGGCGGGCTTGAAGGTGGGCCTGCTGCTTGTTAGCTGTGTGACCTCAGACACCTTACTTCACCTCTCTGTGCCTCAGGTTCCTTGTGCGTCAAATGGGAGTGCCGCTAACACCTGCCTCCTGCAAAGTCCTGAGGATTACATGTTATGCATGTGAAGCACTTAGAACAGCGCCAGGCCCGTAGGCAGCACAGCAGAGGGGGAGCTATTTTCATAATGAGCACCACTGTTCAAGTCCTCAGAGCTCGCAAAGCGCTTCTGCTCGCCACCATGCTCCGTGTCACCACACGCCACAAGAAAGAGCTTGTCGCACTTGCTCAAGGACACAGAGCTTGTCCGTCAATGACGGGTGACCCCAGCCCTGTGCGGTTTCCTAGACTCCAGAACCGCCACCAGCTCATGAAGCCTGCTGGGGGCAGCGGCTGCACGGGGCAGAGGTCTGGGGCCGCTCCCTGGGTGCTGTCCCCAGCTGCCTGCTGACCCCTCCCTAGAAGACAGCAGGTCTGAGGATCTCAGCAGGGTCCTCTCCCCCCTCCATGCTCCTTACTGAATTCTCTGCCTCTCCTCTTGGCGGCAGGAAGAGTCATTGTGTCTATCCAGCCGCTGAAAAGTGACAGATTCCTTTTGGAGCACCCGCTCCATTCACAAGGAGGTGCCCCTTCTCTGGGAGCTGCCCCCGCCCCATTCACAGGGTACCTGCTGTGGGTTTTAGGAGCCACGGGACTGTACAGAATGTAGACGACACTCCCTTTGGTCACAAGTGACTGGACAGGGGACAGACAGTAACCCTTAAGTAGGCTAGTCAGTCTGCTTCTATTTGGAATTTGGACTGAGGGACAGCTGGTCTTTTCTTTGGCCCAGTTTCTGAGAGGTGAATGGATCGGGCCCCCAGCAGATGGAAGAATGAGGTGGGCACTCAGGAAGCAGCAGAGACAAGAGAAATCCTGCCTGGGTCCCCGCCCCTTCTCAAGCCAGGCCGTTCACCTTTACCCTCATAATGGATTCTGCACCTGTTTCCCTTAAACCTGTTTCTGTTGTTTGCTAACACAGAGTCCTAATGAAGGAGAATGATTCCACCCTCGGCCTCATACCCGTTCCTGGCACCGCGTCACCATCAGCTCTATCACTCAGCTGCCACCGTGCTTTTAGGATGGACAGCCTCAGATGCTCCCTGATGACAAATGACACCTGTTTCACCTCTTGGGAAAGTCACTGAAGTCACCCTTTCTACAGCACCAACCCGAGAGCGTCCAGGAACCACGCTGACAACAGCAGCTAATGAATGGGTTAAGCCCCACCGTGCAGTCCAGACTGTTCCCTGGCCCGTGTGTCCACGTGAGCAAATGAACACACACACAGACACAAACACGTACATACCTTGATGGCTTCCTTTATCTCATAGACATCGAAGAGGACCGGGGTCTTCATGAGAGCCAAGATTGTCTTCTCAAAGTTTCCTGACAGTTCAGATTTCAGATCTTTGATCAAATCCTGATCAAATATTCAAACAGACAAACAAACCTATTTTGAGAATCCACAGGAGGTGACTAATAGGGACAATATCGCAGACCCGAGGACCAGCAGCATCTCTGTCGGCCAGGGCCTGGCAGAAAAGCCAAATATCAGCCAGTCCAGACCTGCTGAGCTGAAGGCTGCAATTCAGTCAGCTTCCCAGGGGACCCATGGCACATTCAGGCTGAACCCAGGCCTAGAACACCAGTCGATTCAATTCACCCAGTGTTTACCTAAGGTTCAAAAGCCCAGGAGTTCAAAATACATCCCCACGCATGTGTGCAGAACTGCAAGCCTTTTCCTTCAAAGCTCCTCTCCAAGCCCCACCTCCTAGGGTGGTCATGAAGACAACAGGGATTAGCAGCCTGGGTGCCCAGGAGGAAAAACTGCCTGGTGGGAACCGAAGGGAAATACTCCGTGAGGCATGGCAGACCCAGGGCTAGAACCCACATCTCCGGGCGCCTCTCATCAAACCTCAGTACCCTGTGGACTTTTGGATTTTCCCTTCAGAGCACCCTTCTGTTCTAGAAGATGCCATCAGCCGAGAGGCCACTGCTGGGTGGGTAGCAGGAAACGCCTAATGGGCCTTACTGCCCACCCAGAAGATCTAGGCTCTCCTGGCACTAAAGAAAAGCAGGGGTGAGTGGGGCTATGCTGGAGGACAGGCCTCGGTTCAGCGGGAACCAGGCTTCCCTTCCCCCCACCCCCACTCACCTTCCCATAAGCGGTCTTGAAGGACAGGAGGATCTGCTGCCGCTGCTTATTGGAGCGACTCCCCAGGCAGTCAATGATGGCCTGCTCATCAGTCCCTGTGGGAGGAAGCGGTGGATGTGGGCAGGGCTGGGGTCTCAGGGAAGCTCTGCAGCTGGAAGCTTCCCTGGCCTGGGCCCTCCCGTTCTCCTGGGCATCCCAACTGCACCCCTACATCTACCTCCTCTTCCACCGCCACCGCCGGGACCAGGTTCCCTCCTCCCAGCAACCCTTCACAGAGCCGCCAGGTAACTGCTAGGATCCGAGCCACCCGGGGTCCCTCACCAAAGCCTTTCATAGCTTTCCGCAGGACCTCGGCGTCTCGCAAGGGGTCAAAGCCGGGAGCGTCTGTGATGGTGCCTCGGTTTCCAAACTGCTCGGACAAACGGACTCACGTAAGATGTTGTATCTCCCAGATGCAAGACTTCCCCGCCCCAGACTCTGAAAGTGACCTTCTGACTACAAGTCCGGGAACCTGAAGGAGCCTGCAATCAGTAACTGAGCGAGACTACTGCGGCCATCAGACGTCCTCACGTCTGGTGCTGCGGCTTTGCCTGGCTCCCGTGGCTAGAGCCCGTCTCTAGCCGAGTCCTGCCGATGAAAATCTGCCCTATGCCCAGCTCCTCCAGCACAGGCCCGGGTTCCTGATGGCGGGGCGGGGCTGGGAACCTCACTGCCACAGCACATGGCAGCACGCATTAGGGCCCTCCTAACAGGGTCTGGGTGGTCCACAGAGCACCTCTGTGCACATGGAAAAAGGTGTTCCCTCCAGAAATGCTGGTGTCCGGCCTTTACCTTGGTCCACACCACCTCACTACCTCCTGGACTCTGCTCTTCCTGGCACTGTCCTCTAGGCTCTCTAGTTGCCTGCCAGACTCCTTCCCGACACTGACTGCTGCACTCCCCAGCACACACGTTTTCCTGCCTAAGTGGTCTTCTGGTGGGTTCCTTCTCGGGCTAGTGCACTACAGAGTTAGGAAGAGAAGCTCAGAGAAGAGATAACCGGGAAGGTAGAGGTAAGATGGAGAGCAGGACAGGGGGAGGGGAGTGTGGGGGCAGGGAGGAGAGGGACCCTCCGTCTAATAATAGTCGAGCACATACCACTAGCCCTGTGCTTGGCTGGTTTGGCCCCGTAACCATGGCAATGAATTCTAGGCACGGCAAACACGAAATGCTCTCCAAAATGAGCCGAGAGCAGTTCCCCAGAGGAACTGCCAACAATCTCCCCTAGCCAAAGGAGGTTTTAAAAACCCTCTAAGACCAGTCTGAGAGGCACCTCGGGGGACTGAAGACTAAGCCCCACCGGGCACAAGGCTTGAGGCCGGGGGCCCAGGCAGTTCCTACAAAGCACAGAGCCCTGGCAGTGAATGACACAGGAGGAATGAGGAGTACCCTGGGACGTTCGGATCCAACTTGTGCGTGGGACATCTAACCAGACTGCGAGAGACAGGGCAGCTCCCTAAGGTCTTTAGAATACAAACCAGGAGCGGGGTGTGTGAGAGAAAGCAACACTCTTTTAAAACAAGAAGTTACAGATGGAGGACAGAGCCCTTCTCCATCCGCTGCATCCTCCCTGGCCTTGCTGGCAGAGGACACTGGGCCACGAGGCTCAGGCTTTTGGCACCCAAGCCTGGACAAAGGGCAGCACAGGGTGGGCACTCACCTGGGCTGGAGGCACAGCAGGGGTGACGGTCCCAGACCCCAGGTATCCTGGGTAGCTTGGCACTGGCTGCTGCTGTTGCCCAGGAGGCGGCATGGGCGGCTGGCCGGGGTAGGTCATGGGCGGCTGGCCGGGGTAGGGCCCCGGGGGCTGCTGGCCAGGGGGTGGCATGGGCTGGCCCGGCACAGGGGCCCCTGGGTATGGCGGATATGAAGGCATCCCGGAGGGTGGGTTTCCTCCAGGGGGTGGATACATTCCATATGGAGGAACAGGCTGCTGGGCGGAAGGGGGCTGCCCAAAACCCCCAGGGGGGATGGGAGGGTAACCACCCCCGGGGGCCCCTGGGTACAGGTTTGGCACGTTGGCTCCTCCGAATGTCCCGGACATGTTGGACGCCTGAAAGTCCACAAAGCAGGCCTAAGATGAACAGCCCCCCGAGGAGCACGGCCACACCCTGTCCATCAGTCCTTCCCTGACCTGAGCCCTAAGCACTCAAAGCTCAGAGTCCGAGCACCCCTGGCTTCTCAGGGAGGCCCAGCCTGACCACCCGACTTGAAACTACTGTCCCCATTCCCTCTCCCTGTACCCCTGAGCTCTCTATCTGCTCCTATGCCCAAGGCACCCATATTTGCTCTAACGCCACATGGTTTACTTATGGCGACTGTCTTCCCAGGAGCTTCGGGGCTGAGATTTCTGTTTGTGGTGTCCACGTATCCCCGGTGCCTAGAACAAGCCTGGCACAAATGGGACTGCATACTGGCCGGATGGCTGACACCGAGCAAGCATGTGTTTTTAGATTATAAAAGATATTCTTTTACAAGCCAATTCACAAATAAAAGGAGCACGTCTGCCTACGCTCCCAGGCGCGAGCGGAACAGTCATCCGCACGTACACACACACACACACACACACACACACACACACACACATATGCTCACTTCCCTCCTGACCCTTTGCTGCACTCACACAAAAGGTGCTCAGTACTATTCTATGAAGGCACCGCCCCATCCAATCAGAGCTGAAAGGAACCTGAAAGGCCAGGCAACCCGATGCACGCCCCTTCCCCTCATTTTACAGATGGGAAATCGAGATGCAGAGGACCGTGAGCAGACAAAGCCCCGACGAAAACCCTTCGTTCTAAGATGCAACCCAGTACTCAGTGCCCACAGGTAGGCACGCACACAGACACCTCTGAAGCCACTCAAGCCAGCAGCCCTTGTCCCTCTGGCCATGCAGGTGTGACCCCCAGGGGCAGCCCTAGCAGGAGGGCTGGACTCACCATTCCCGAGAGGTAGTCCTGGTTGAACTGCCCTGCGTAGTTGGCCATGTTATCCAGCCCGATGGGGGGCATGTTGGGCGGGGGGTAGCCAGCACCTCCCCAGGCACCGCCACCTGAAAGCAACACTAAGCCCTTTAGCACCTGCCGGCACTCCCAACAGGGAAAGGCAGGGCATGAAGCTCTCCGGTGGTCAGGAGGGGGGGCCCAAGCAGGGCCTTGCGGACAGCACTACAGACCCCACAGAAAACACTCAGGCAAGAAAGCTGAGCCCAATCCCGCTGCCAGAGGAAGAGAAAAGAGGGAACATCCCCCTCCTTTCAGGGAGGAAGGTGGGGGATCAGCAAACATTCCCAAGACCTCTATGGGATTAAGGAGGTAGGAGGACCAAGGACCGAACTGCCCTCCTGGGCTCACCATCATGGAATGGGAATACAGACATAAAAACAGGTCACTCGGGGACACTGTGCTCAGCCCACAACAGCAGTGAGCTCAGAGAGCACTGAGAACCCACACTGAGGGAAAGCATGGCAGGGAAGGGTGGGTGTCCTGCTGACTGGTTGTCTGCAATCACAAGTCTGTGAAGAGAGGGAGAGCAGGATGACAGGGTGAAAGGAGACAGCGCTGGGTCGTGCAACACAGACACCTGTCGCTACTGGGGGGCGCGGTTGGGGAACAGCAGTGAAAAGCCCCAGCTCTGAACCCAGAGGGACCAGGTGTGTGCCCTGGGGCGAGGCACTCAGCTCCTCTAGCTCGGCTTCCTCAGCCGACATGGGGATGATAACGAGTTTGCCTCTAACGGCCTGGGTGAGGACGAAGACCTGACGCCTGTGTGGGGGCTCCCATGCTGTAGCTAGCATCGCTGTGTGCGCCGCTGGCCTGAGATGCCTTCCTGACCAGGGCAGTGAACAGACCCTGAGGGCCTCGAGGTTAGCTTTTCCGATCCAGGGCTTCGGGACACTGAGGCTGGAGCCTGCCAGGAATCCCCAGCTCGCTCCCTCTCTGCTGCTCAGTGTGGCGGAGGTGGCGGTGGTAGGACACAACGGCAGGATCCCTACTGCAGAGAGGGCCAACCATGAGGCCAGCGCTGGCACACCTGCGCCGGGCCTCGTTCAGAGGGAAATGGCCCCACTCAACCCGCTACGCCACAGGACGGTGGCCGAGACCTGTTCTCCACATGTTCTCCACCTGCGGAATGGCAGGGTGGGCACGGATGGCCTGCAGGGTCATAGGGGTTCAGACTCAAGGACCTCTGCTCTGGGGAGATGAATGCGCTCACGGGTCTTGTGGGGCAAGGGGCGGCACTGCTCAGGCAACCTCCGGATGACCAGCCTGGAATGATCCTCTCGTCTCCTCCCCTACCCTGGGGACCCAGTCTCATTTCAGGAATCTGGGAGGGCCCGGACCAGAAGAGTGGATGTCTAAGGGTGAAGAGATGTGTTGTCGCGGGGGCGGGGGTGGTGGTGGTGCGGGTTCTGCTGGCCTGGCCGAGGGTGCAGCCCCAGTGCTATCAGCCCACAGCTCTGGCAGCTGCAGCAGGAACATCTGACCCTTAGCCACTGCCCCCACTTCCTCCCCTGGCAGGGGCGCCCAGCTGCTGAGCGCAGGGTAGGGCAATCGTCACTGAACAGTGCTTCTGTTTGGTGCCAGGGCTTTACCTGGCGATTTCACTAGTCTCAGGGACAACCCAGTGAAGGAGAGAGATGGGAAACCATTTGCAAAGGAGAAAACAGAGTCCCAGAAAAAGAAGGCATTTGCCTGCTGCTGTCAGCTAACAAAGAAAGAAACTGCATGCTGGCCTCATCCTGGCTTTCCAGAAGGGCTTCAAATCCAGGCCTCTCCGCTTCCTGGCTGCACCCTTGGGGTAGAGAGGAGGTGACTGGAAAGCACTGTTACTCCCTCCCTGTCCGCTCCTGGTCACTGAGCAGAGAGGGCATTCCCTCCCCTGCCCACTCCAGACCTTCTTACCTGGTGCAGCTGGGGGATAGCCGCCTGCGGGCGGGGGGTAACCTGGGTAGCTCATGGTTTAATCTGAAAGGCAAGAGGAAAGCAAGCGTGCTCAGGCTCTGCCGGGAGCTCCCACCAGCTTCGCCGAGCACAGCAACAGCCACAGGCCAGGTCCCTGCAGAAGGAGAGGCTGCATCAGCCCTGTCTTGGGTCAACCCAATTTACCTTCCACCTGCTAAGTCCCCCGCTAGAAACGGTGGCCAGGGGCAGACCCATGCCCGTGCCCACATGCAGCCATGCAGGGCTCACCACACACCAGGGGCTGCGTTTCCGTAGACCCCTTTCCCACACGCTTCACTCCCACCTCTGCTGACATGGGACACTGCGTGTTTGAAGCTGTTCTCTAACCTCAGAGGCGAGCGCACACTGCCTCGTTCTCAGGGGCCTGGGTCTATTTATCTTTATTTTCCGGTGTCTTCATCACCATCCAGCCAGAGGCCCCGTCCCCTGTGCCCAGCCTATAGAGACCCCGAGCTATCCACAGTGACCTCCAACACGGATTTGCCCCAAGCTACAGTTTTCATTCTCCAACCGCTGGCTCATCAGGCATGGGAGTGTGGCATGAAATCCTCAGTCCTAGAGACAAGAGACCTCAGGAGGGCCTCATGTGATCCAGGATCTGGAATGAGGGCAAGTGAGACAGCTGGAGCTCAGAAAGGGGAAGTGACTTGCAGATCACCAGCAGGGAAGGAGAAAGGCCTGGACCTAGGGCTCTTGCCTGTTGGTGCAGGGTGGGACAACTGCTCTCACAAAGTCCCTCTGCAGACAGATCCTTCTGCCTGGCCCCACGCCAGTTACACTGCCCAGGAGGGACACAGATCTGCTGCGACCCGAGCCACACACACTGTGGTGCAACCTACTTCCTCTCACTCGCCAGTGGCTGCTGCAGTCACAGAGGCGTCCAGTGACCGGTAAGGGTGTCAGGGGACCTGCAGGCCCCCTCAACCATCACACCTGCTGACCCAGGAGACTGGCTCCCCCCTTGCACGTCGGGCGCCAGTCAAGCTGTTAAAGTGCAGTGTGTGCATCCAAACCGCCCGAAGGGCTTGCTGAGCACACGGAGCTGGGCTCCATGGCAGTGAGTCCGCAGAACCAGAACCTGCATTTCTAACTAACTCCCAAGTGACGCTGCTGCTGCGGGGACCCCACCTGGAGAAGCACCGCTCTAGACGCCATCGTTCACCTACAGGATTCTAGCTGCCCTTCACAGCTACGTTGGAGATCTGCGCGTGGTGTTTGCAAGGAGGCTGAAGGGCTTGCTTCGGTGCCACTTGTCCCCACGGGGCCCACAGGCATGATGGGCATGGGGATGTATTTTGGTCAGTGCGTCCAGAGGTGACTGTAGGCAGAGCAGTAAAAGGCCAGATGACAGCCTAGTGACCCTGGAGAGAGCGAAGACTGGCCACCTGCAGCGTGGGCCAAAGACCATGGTGAGGCCCTCGGTCTGACTCCTTTCCCTGTGGCTGGCTGAGCTGTCAGCCCAAAGCCCTCCCAGACCCTGCCCTCGGCCTGACCCTCCTGCCGGAATCCTCAGGCCCTGCTGATGAGGAGGGCCTGAAAATCTGACTGACTGGATGGGCCAGGAACCTCACGCTGGGAGGAAGACGAAGAGCCCTGCACGAGGCCAGCATGAGCGGTGGTCGTGTCCCTGACACCCTTCTCCTCTGGAGACCACATTTAAGCAGAAGCTTTGGGTACCAAAGACCCCTCGCCACCCTCCCCCTCTCATCCCAGAGGAATGAGACCAAAAGGCCCCATCCACAGCCAGAAGAGAGAAAAAAAAAACCAAAAGCTGGATACAACCCTGTTCCATCATCAAAACTAATCTCAGCCAGACCAGAGATTTAAATATAAGTGGTCCCGAACCCCAAAGACATGAAACTGAAGTTCTTTTTTTTTTTTTTTTTAAAGATTTTATTTATTTATTCCACAGAGATAGAGACAGCCAGCGAGAGAGGGAACACAAGCAGGGGGAGTGGGAGAGGAAGAAGCAGGCCCACAGCAGAGGAGCCCGATGTGGGGCTCGATCCCATAACGCTGGGATCACGCCCTGAGCCGAAGGCAGACGCCCAACTGCTGTGCCACCCAGGCGCCCCTGAAACTGAAGTTCTGCACAATAAGAAACAAATAAGGAAAACAACAATAAGACAAGAAAAATAAACGTAAGAAAAATATTTTGCAATTAAAAAAAAACACAAAAACAAAACCCAAAAAACAAAACCCAGTGACCAGTAGAGAAACTCCAATGATGCAAGCAGGCAGTCACATAAAAGGAACGGAATTTACCCATGCTAAGATGCTAGAATCGCCAATTACAAACACAGAGATGTCAACATGTCAAATCACCCGCTCTGAACCAGAAACTCACCTCTGGAAGTGTATTTCCCAGGCACGCTTAGGCCTGCGTGAAGCGACAGGGACGGGGACTGTAGCGGGGCCGTTCTGCGCTAACAAGCCCTAACGACCCACCCATAGCAGGCTGGTGAGCGGGTCCGTACAATGAATACTCCGGAGCTATTTTCACAATCAGCCATGGCTGTGTATGGGCGTACGGAATTCTTGATCAAGGTGCACACGGTGCACACGGTGTGCTTACTAAGCTAACATTTCTTTAAAAATAGAAGATGCAAACAGACTCGCTGGTACATATAATATATATACACAGACACACACCATCCCCGGAATGATAAACAAGAAACTTGGTGACACTGATTGCCTTTGGAAGGGAAAACTGGGGACAGACATGAAGCTCACTGTTTATATTTGCATTCTTTGGCCACATGCATGTACTGCCTGTTAAAAAAAACAACTTTAAAAAAGGCTCAATTCAAGGTGGCGATTTCTGAGCTCACTGGAAGGCCATGGCTGTGCTTCCAACATTTGAACACCTCACACAGGCTCTATTCAGCCCCAGGCAGCCCGGCTCAGAGCCTGGGGTTAGCAGTGCTATGTAAACGCACCACGGGACCCAGACCTGGAGGGTCCGCTCGTGAGTCCCCGCCCGCAGCAGGAGCACAGGGAGGCCTCGGGCTGCTCCCAGGGTGATGGCACGGCATTCCCGGGAGGGCTTCGCGGACTTCCAGCAAAAGTCAAAAGCTCTCCTTTGGCAGCAAGCCAGGTCTAATCCCATGTCGGAGCAGCAGGCCTTCAACCCTGGGTCTTCCCCTCCCCTGAAAAGACCACTTCCAGTCTGGGCCTCCCCTGAGAGCAGCCTCACCTCCCCACCATCTCCTGTGTGCAGTACCGCTCCCTTCTCTGTCTCGGAGCTCTGTTCAGAATCCAAGGCCCCAGCTGTGGTCCCCGAAGAGCACAGGGCAGGGCCGGACCACCAGCTCCCTCCTCCCCGGGTTGGGACACAGAGTGTTCTGGACAAGGAGCCCTGATGTGGGTCCTGTCCAACTCCTCCCTCGAGTTCTGCCTGCTGCTCAGCCTGCTGAGGTGTCCGGACATTCCAGCATCAAACATCTTAGTCCTCAGCTCTGTTTGGTAAGCATGACATTTGGTTTCTTCCAAGCAACTGGTAGGAAAAGGGCCAAGGACAACACTCCTGAACTGTCACTGCCGACCACGCCCCAGCCCGACAGCAGCAGCTGCACGTGCAGCCACGCAGCCGGCACCCCGGCCCCTAACTCTACCACAAGGACGCCACACACGTTTCCCCATCAACTTCACTCCAGTTTAAAGAGGACCTGCGTCAAATGAGGATTTGAACATATGGCTCGTGCCTAGAGCTCCCCCCGCCCCGTTTACCTGCCTAATAATCCCCAGGAGAAAAGCCACGCAGCTGGATGACCTGGGGTGCCCTTGGGTGCACCATCCCTGCCCCCAGTGCCTACCCAACTGGGAGGCTGTGGGGATTCAGCTCTTCGACTCACAATGCCTACCTGCTTTCCCTCTTCTCAACATTAAGAAATCTGCTCATCATCGTCTTCGGGTAACTCTGGCCACCAGCAGGGCACGCTATACCAGTTGAAGTTGTTCTGGGCTCCATCCCCGCTCGGAGCAGGGCTTCTAGGTGGTCCGAACCTTGCTTTCCCCTCCCCCCTACCTGTCCAGCACTCGCTCTCCACCACAGAGGAGAACACAGTGAGTTACAATCCAGCAGATCTGTTCTCTCTTTGGTGCCCACAGGTATCATCACACCTGCCACACAGACCAAGCCTCTCGTCCTCCTATCCTTCCATAGTTCTGGCAGGCCGGGGTATATCCCCCAGTCTGCGGTGGCTCTGGTCAGGACACGGCCACGCGGACTCACCGGAGAGAGCGTATTCTGCATGGCAGGCAGCCGGCCTCTTTAGGGATTGCGCCAATTCTTAGAAACCAACTCTGGGGCACTTCCAGCCTCCAGGCCTGCCACTTTTGGGCTTTTGGGGCACAAAGACCACCCTTACTTTCCCACTGGGTCCATCCGCCTGCCGCTAGGCACTCGATTTCATCCAGCTGTGGCCCTCTCTGGCTTCTCAAACTTCAGTCTGCAAAACAGTCACCTGCGGGACTTGTTAAAGCTCAGATTGCTCGGTCCCCTTCCCCACGGTCTCGGAATCAGCAGGTTTGGGACAGGCCCCCAAATCTGCATTTCCCACACACGTCCCGTGTTGTGGTGCTGATGCTGCTTGACTACGGACCACACTTTGGGTGGCACTGCTCCATCACGCATCAGAATCATCTGGACAGCTCGTTGAAAATGCCTATGCCTTGGCCCCGGTCATTCTGGGCCCTTCAGCCTGGGCTGGGCCAAGGACTCTGAAATCGAAACAAGCACCCCATCCCCACCCCCAGAGATTCTGATGTAACTCGTTCTGTGCTCCACACTCCAGGAAACACTCCTTCCTGGCAGGTACTGGGACACATTCTAGCTTCTACTATCCAGCCTTTATTCCCAGTCGTCGGCTCTGAGGACAAGCACCAAGACCTGGGCATCCCGGGATCCCATGAGAACCAAGCCTCAGAGGGCCAGGGCAATTTTGAAAGTATATGGCCACTACGTGGGGGACTTCTCAAGGACTGTAAGAGGGCCTGTTTCTCCAAGCTGTGTATACATTTGCAAGTATACTGTTAAATTTCAAGGGTTCCGCAAGGGCAGTAGCCAGAGTCCTTGAACACAGGAATTTAGAAATGCTGTGTTGGCAGAAGAGACAGAATCATCCAGAACAAGAAGAACCTTACTCCTCCCACTCACTCATCTCCCTGCCATAACGGAGAGCCTTGTCATTTCCCCACCTCAACAGTGGGAGATGGAGACGGGGGCCTCCAGGAAGGCTGGGTTCTGCACACCTCCTGGAGTCTAGCCTGACTTCCAGCACGTGAAAGGGAAAGGAGGGGTGAGTGGTGGCAGTGTTATGGCACAAGGATACAGAAGCGTCCTCCCCAGAAGGCCGGCGTGGGACCCAGCCAGGGACAGAGTGTGCAGCAGGCTGAGGCTGAGGCCTGGAAGCATCATTTCTGAGACCTCCCGCCCCTCTGTGCCCGGCAGCAAACCAAGCAGGCCCAGGACTGGAGTGGAGGCTGTTGTGGGATGACCCCTCCACTGGCCTTCCCCAGCCTGGTGGCTGGAGGATTCATTTGTGTATTCATCTTTTAATATTAAATCCTCAATCTGTTTTGATACAAGAATTTAAAATATAGAATTTAAGTCATACAGCTCAGATGATTCTCTGCTGATACATTTTTAAAAATGAAAAGAAGACAAGCCACCAACTGGGAGAAAAAGTTTACAAAAGACACATCTGATCAAGAACTGTTATCCAAAATATAGAAAAGAACTCTTAAAAACTTAACAGTAAGAAAACAATCTGATTTAAAAAATGGGCAAGAGACCTGGACATGTCCCCGAAGAAGACACACAGATGGCTTCTGAGCACACGGAGAGATGTTCGCCATCAGACCTCATTAGGGCGTTGTAAATCAAACAACGGGATACCACCGCACGCTTATCAGAACGCCCGAAGTCCCAACCAGAGACAACACCAAACGCTGGCAAGGATGTGGAGCAACCGGAACTCTCACTCGCTGCTGATGGGAGTGCAGAATGGCACAGAACAGACTCTCCGGAAGACAGTCCGGCGGTTTCTTACAAAACTAAACACATCCTGGCCCTATGATCCAGCAGTCCGTGGTATTAAACCCCAGTGAACTGAAAACTTGTCCACGCAAAAACCTGCACACAGACGTGTAAAGCACCTTTGTTCATAATGGTCAAAATTTGAAAGCAACCCAGAAGTCCTAAGTAGGTGAATGGATAAATGCCCAGATGATGAAATATTATTCAGTGTTAGAAAGAAGTGTGCTATCAGTGCATGGAAAGACACGCAGGGAGCTTAAGTGCGAATGAGAAAAGGCTACATACTGCATGATTCCAACTCTCCACAGTCTGGAAAAGGTAAAACTCATCAGTGGTAAAAAGGTCAGTGGTTTCCAGGAATTACGGCGGAGGGAAGGATGACGAGGCAAAGCACGGAGGACTTTTTTAGGCCAGTGAAACTATTCTGCATGATATTAAAATGGTGCCTACATTAGTCAAAACCCATGGAACATACAACAGCAGAGGTGAACCTTAAGGTAAACTATGGACTCTGGATCTGTCCATGTAGATTCACCAGTTGCAACAGCGAAACCCTCCAGCAGGGGTGTTGATAATGGATACTGTTGGCGTTGATAGTAATGGACTTCCCACTCCGTTCTGCTGTGACCCTAAAACTGCTCTAAAAAACAAATTACATTTAAAACTGAAAATAAAAAAATAGAATAAAAGAATAAAACAAAAAGATTAGAACACACTGTAGGGAAATTAAAATATAACCAGAAAAGCACAAAGTGAAAACCCAAGGTCTAATTCTCTCCCCAAAGGTCGCCACTGAGCAGTTTCTAATGTGTAATCAAGATGCCCCCCAAACACACACATAAATGCATGTGCATGTGTGTATATATGGTTTATGTTTGTCATATGTGTATACAACTGTTTTAAAACAAGAGATGTATTTGCTTATCTGCAAACTCTCCTTGCTCCAGCACCAGGCCAGGTTTGGGCAGACTCAGGTGTGATTAATGGTACACATTCCTACCTGGCATTGCTCCTGGCACTGTTCGGGGAGATGAAGAGTTAGCCCGCCCTCAGCCAGTCTGAGCAGCTCCTGGCCCCCATACACAGCCCTGGGAGCGGTGGGCATTCCTTCCCGGGTCACGGGGCTGGACAAAAGCAGGCAATGACCCAGACAGGGTGCGAATGAGGCCCAAAGCAAGACAGAAACGTCTACCTAAAGTAATCCACTTCCTTGGGGCACTGGGTGGCTGAGCTGGTTACACGTCCAACCCTTGATTTCAGCTCAGGTCATGATCTCAGGGTCATGAGATGGAACCCCGCGTCCGGCTCCATGCTATGCACAGAGCCTGCTTAAGATTCTCTCTCCCTCTGCCCGCCCCCACTCGCGCACGTTTTCTCTCCCTCACTCTCTTTCTCAAAAAGAAAAAGAAAAAAAAAGTAATCCCCTTCTAAGAATCTCCTATGGAAAAGGATCCCAACCAATGACCCGGAGGCGGGTCCAATCTCCCTAGACCTTGCTATCCCAGTGTGAAGGGGGGATGGGAGGGGGCCTTCCCCTCTCAGGGCTCGTCCTTGCTTTTGCATTTTAGGACTCTGAAAGGGGACACCTCTTGAGGTTTTTACCCCAGTCCCAGGTGGACAGACTCCCAAAATGTTCCCATTGGAAAGGACCTTGAAGGTTGTCTAATTTCCAACCCCCTTTGTTTTGCAGCTAAAATACACCAGGGACACTGTTTTCTCAAGCCACACACACACTAGGGAGAGTGTCCATGGAAGAACTCTGCTCGCCACCTGCTTTCTCCTAACAGAGCCACGCTGCGAAACCACCTGAGCTAGGCTGGCTTGTCTGGTGGTCCCAGCCAGTCCCACCACAGGTGACCTACTGTAAGACCCCTCCTCCCAGGGCAGAAGTAAGTGCAGTAAATAGGCTTTGAACCAGGGTTTGCCGAGGCCATTCCTCATGGCCAGGAGGTGCCAGAGATCCTCAGGTGTGTAGGCTCACACCTCCTCCCTCTCCCCACACCTACAGGGGAGGAGGGAAGCCAGGCACAGCCACGGCTCTGCCACATACGGTCACTCGAGCTGGCTCAGCAACAACCTGGACCCCCATCCCCAACTCAGGCTTGGCAAGCAGAAACAGGCAGCCTGATGTACAGCTCAACGCCTCCTGAACTGTGTTCTCCGACACCAGCTTAACATCTTGCAGGCTGAGAATGTAGAGGGATGCAATTTAAAAGGAGACGGAGATTAGTCGTCCAAAAACTTTGGAAAATGCTGCCTACTACGTCCCCTCCCCCAAAGGGTCAATTCATAACAGCATGGTAAAGGCTCTGAGAAGTCCTGTAACAAAGGAGCCTGCTTAACTTTATCCCCAAATTTCTCCAGCTTATTAGGCAATCGTAAACAACAGTTAACATTTATTTAATACTTTAATGTGTGTTTGGCACTTTGTTCAGTGCTTTACCTGGAATTCAACTTTATAACAACTCTACAAAACAAACACTGAGATTATGATCCCCTATTAGAGATAAGGAAACTGAGGTATGGAGAGATTATGGAACTCACCCAAGGTTACAGGTAGTGAATGACTGAGCCAAGATTCACACCCAGGCAGCCAGGCTCCAAAGCCCAGGACTTTGACCTCCATGCTATACTCTACTTCCTGGACCTCACTGGCCCCAGAAACTAGTATCTCAGAAACTGAAAAACACTGGCTGATGGAATAGCCTGCGATTAGGAATCAGGACATCAGGCCTCACTGTGACCCCAGGTACATCATCAAAGGCAGGATAGGGTGGTGGGAAGAACAAGAACTCTGAAGCCAGACCACATAGGTTCAAATCCCGGCCCTGCTCTCTACTAGGTGTGTGACCTTGGGCAGGTTACCTAACCTTTCTGGGCCTCAGTTTTCCACATGTGTAAAATGGGGATAATTAATAGTTTACTAACAAATATGTTCTCCTAATATCACTTAACCTTTCATGATCTCCGTTTCTCCAGTATAAAATAGCAAACAGGACTAGAGGGCCATCTGATAACACTCGGGATGACAACGTGGGGGCAGTGCGGGGAGAGGATGTGGAGTCTGGTGGTGTAACACCAGAGGTGGGGGCAGAGGATGTGACGAGTGGAATCCAGCCCACCAGTTCCTTCTCCCACACCAAGCCCGGCCCTGGAGCAGCAGGTCCTGGGAGTGGCTATGTTGGATGTTCCCAGCTCCCCAAGGGGGAATCCACCAACAGGAAACGGGCACAGTTTTCTTTCTTTCCCTTCTGCGTGCCTGGGCGCCCGGGGGCCTGGTCCAAGCCCCAGGAATGGTAGGGGCCAGGGAAGCAGAGGCAAGAAGCGGATGGGGCAGGGGGAGATCGGGAGCGGGGAGAGAAGCACCTCTGGAAAGGCCTCTTGGAGAAGCCACTGCCTGCGAGGAGGGACCTGGGGAAGCAGCCCCCGAGTCCCTGCACAAAGCTCCAGCCTGCAGGCACCCAGGCACCTGCTGTCAGTACTTCTACCTGGGCCCCCCACCCAGACAGAAATCATGTTCTCTCCTCTCAGCTGCCTTTCTAGACTGGCTCCTTGGCGTTGAGAAGGGGAGGAGTGAGGCAGGAGCGACCGCTTTCACACACCAGTCTGTGCTCGTGGGTCTCCCTCCCACCCCTCCACAGCACAGCTCTCCACAGCCACAAAACTGGCTCCTTCCTGTTCACGGGACGGTTCGCTCTGACACCACACCAAACAGGCTTCCGGAACAGCCGACCCTTAGTCAAAGGTCAATCCCAATTTGGGATTTCTGAGCCATGGAAAATGAAGGCGAACCCATACACGGGGCCAACATCAGCTCACACCCAAGCCCAGAATGTGATGAGGCCTTAGGCCGCAGTCCTTGCAGATGTCAGGGTTCTTGTGACAGACACAGTGGCAGTGACAAGTCCAAGTTGTGGTCAGGCCCTAAGGAAACACCCCCCACCCCAAAAAGGGAAATTGTGGGTTGTGTTTCCAAGTGCAGTGCAGGCCAAGGAGAGACAGGTCTGTGTCTGTGTTTCACCACTTCTGCCCGGGCGGGGCGGGGGGGTGCTGCTCCCAGTGACACCACCTGCGCGAGGGGCTTCTCCCAGACGGCCCGAGAAGCCAAGTACGAGGGGCTGGCACATGCCAGCGGTGCCTGAGCCCTCCTGGCCGCTCCCTTAGCTCTCAAGTCCCTCCCTTTCCCACCAAGTGCAGTGCAAGTGCCCCTTCTCCAGTATCACCTGGGTCCCCCGGGGGTGCAGCATATCCACGCCCCGCAGCGGTCACTGTCCGTACAACATGACTCCTCAGTGGCCGGGCCGGAAGGGAACTGGGGGAGCTCCTTCCCTGAACCCCTCCCTCCTCTGGGTGGGGAAAGGGGCAGCCAAGTGGCTCATCCGAGGTCACGCAGCCTAAGCAACACCAATGTCCAACCCCAGAGACTCTGAGGGTCCTTCTGCTGCCAATGACTCTCTCTCCCACACTCTAAACCCGTCCCCCATCTTCACAACAACCCACGCTCCCCCATCAAGAGCCACAAATATCAACAGGACAGTCACAGGAAACTTCTCGACTCTGCTGTATGCATTTTACCAGCCCACACAGCTCTGATAGCATCTTCTAACACTGCTGTGGAGGAACCGGGGTGACACACAGGGTTTCAAGTCCAAGGACGATGATTCCAAGCCCAGCTCTACCCCTTGCTGGCTATGTGGCCTTGGGCATGTTGCCTGACCTCTTTGAGTCTTTTTTCCTACCTGTAAACCTGCGGAAGACACATCGATCTATCTTTATAAGTGGCCGTGACGACTGGATACACTGATACACACATATAAAGCTACCCACCATGAAGCGTATTAGCATACAGTAGGTGCTCAGTTACTTTTAACTTGCTCCCTCAGACGCATTAGCTTGGAACCTGTGGTCTGGGTCCTCGCGCCACCACTTGCTGTGTGACCTTCCGGGGCTAACTTTCTGTCTCTGAACTTCTGTGCTTTCTGCAAAGCTATGACCTGCCCACCTACCTTGGAGTTATGTGAGGACTGAGTGAAGTAAAAAAAGAGAAGATCTTTGTAAAATATGGGATAGCTCTCTTTTTTTTTTTTTAAAGATTTTTAAAATTTATTTATTTGACAGAGATAGACAGCCAGCGAGAGAGGGAACACAAGCAGGGGGAGTGGGAGAGGAAGAAGCAGGCTTCCAGCGGAGGAGCCTGATGCGGGGCTCGATCCCAGAACGCTGGGATCATGCCCTGAGCCGAAGGCAGACGCTTAACGACTGTGCCACCCAGGCGCCCCTGGGATAGCTCTCTTTTTTTTTTTTTTTTTTTTTTAAAGATTTTATTTACTTATTTGACAGAGACAGAGACAGCCAGCGAGAGAGGGAACACAAGCAGGGGGAGTGGGAGAGGAAGAAGCAGGCTCACAGCGGAGGAGCCTGATGTGGGGCTCGATCCCATAATGCCAGGATCACGCCCTGAGCCGAAGGCAGACGCTTAACCGCTGTGCCACCCAGGCGCCCCCTGGGATAGCTCTCTTAACTCTGTGACCAACTCACACGGCACTGGTCTCTCCCAAGTGGCCCAAGAGGACAGGCTCTGATGTTTGGAAAGGGGGAAAGGGTCATCAAAGATCCGGGACATACACCCAAATTGTATACTGTCTGGTACCAGGTGTCCAGCCCACACAGCAGGGCTAACCAACTGTACGATTATGGGGTGTCTCAGGAAAATGCTGGTAAGGGGACGGGGTGGAGGGGAGGGCTTTTGTAAGCCTAAGACAAGGCACCATCGGGTTCCTTGATGAGGACCTTCAAAAACATCCCAGGGGCGCCTGGGTGGCGGAGTCGGTAGAGCATCTGACTCTTCGTTTCGGCTCAGGTCATGATCTCAGGATCATGGGATCGAGCGCCGTGTTGGGTCTCTGCGCTCAGCACGGAGTTCGCTTGAGCTCCTCTCTCCCTCTGCCCCTCTGGCTCCTGCTCTCAGGCACACTCACTCTCTCTCTGTCAAATAAATAAACCTTAAAAACAACATCCCAGTCTACACCCTGATCTCCCAGAGCCTGTGAACATGTGACCTGACATGGCCAAAGGGAGTTTACAGGGGTGGTGACGATTACCAATGTTGAGATGGGGAGGTTCTCCTGGACCATCCAGTGGGCCCAACCTAAATACAGGAGTCCTTTCCCGAGCAGAAACCCCTTCCCAGCCGGTTAAGGATGAAAAGAAAGAACGAGGAGGAGAGATCTGAAGCATGAGAGGGATTCCAACCGTTGAGGAAGCAACCATGAGCCAAGGAATGCAGATGGCCTCTAGAAGCGGCCAAAGGCGAGGGTGCATTCTCCTCTGGAGCCTCCAGAAAAGACACCACCCCACCCACAAACACCAGCAGATACGTGAGACAAAGTGTCAGACAGAAAAGCTGTGTGGTAAACAGCACGGCAGGTGCGCTTACCGGAAAGCAGGGCCCCGAGCCCACAGGGACAGCATGGCTCGCAGCAGCGTGATTCACAAGGGCCAAAGGTGGAAACCACCCAAATGTCCATCCAAAGGAATGGACAGACGGAAGGCGGTGGAGAGCACGGAGGAGAATACTATTTGGCCTTAAAAAGGAAGGAGATTCCAACAGGTACAACGAAAGGGCCGAGCACAGGACATTATGCAGAGAAATCAGCCCACGACTGACAGCAGACACCGCGTGACTCCACTCCCGGGAGGTGCTTGGCGCAGCCCAATGCAGACAGAGAGGACTGTGGTTGCCAGGGGCGGGGAGGAGGGGGGCCTGGGGAGCTTCTGTTTTATGGACAGAGCTTCAGTTGGGGAAGGTGGAAAAGTTCTACGGATGGGTGCTGGTGATGGCTGCACCACAGTGTCGATGTCCCCAGTGCCTTGGAACTACACGCTTTTTAAAAATACTGAAAATGGTAAATTTTCTGTTGTGTATATTTTACCACCAAAATAAGTTGTGTGATTTTAAGCCACTAAGTTTGTGGTAATTCGTTATGGCAACAATAGAAAACTAACACAGACAGTAATCTCCTTCCTTCCAGATCCTTCTATGGTGTTCTCTTTGAAAAGGCCTCTGTTCTCCTTGCGTTAAAGACCCAGGCACAAGTCTATGTAACCTAGGAGGCTTTCTTTGACAAGGGAGGCAATAAACCACCAAGACCACAAAACCAACTATTCCACCCGAGAAAGGAAGGACCACCAGGTGCTGGCCTTGCCTGCAGGCCTGGGGATAAAAGCTCAATTAAGCTTTGCCCCCTTGTATTATCAGTCAACATGAATCACCCTGGTGAGACTCCGGGCTGTGAGTGGTTGTGTGGGGCCAGGCCAGACACACCCAGCCAGTAATGCAAATGCTCTGGGGAGGGAAAAGGCTGGCAGTGGACTCCCACATGCAGGGCAATCACACCCCAACCAGCAGGACCACGCAGCTGGGGCGCCGGAGCTCAGTCAGCCCAGCAATGACTCAGTTCATTCCTACCCACGCCACCTCGGCTCCCATTTCACAAATGGGGAAACTGACAACCCGAGAGGAGGAAGTCACATGCCCAGGTAACACAGCAAGATCCTAAGAGGGCTGGCCCAGAACCCCCCAAATAGGAGCTCACTGCCCAAAAGACAGGACGCCAGTCAGCTGCCGCACCTACAGGGGTTGGTCCCAGGTTTGTGGGGCTTGGAGCTTATATAATTTTCGGGGTCTTCTTTAAGAAAATGAATACACAACATTGCTAGGACTCTGTGAATTCAGGGCTAGGACCCCTCCCTTGGAAGGGCTGAGGCCAGTGAGGCAGAGGCAGGGGGTCTCCTGTAGCTGAAGCTTATATTCCAGTATCTTCCCATTAATTTCACTTCTGGGCTCAGAGAGGCACCCGGGGCTGGGCGAGACTACCTGGGGAAAGAAAAGGAAAACACGAAGTCCGGGCCTGTAGCAGGCTTTCCCTCTGCCTGGGGACATAAACACAATAGAGCAGTTGCAGGAAATTACCCACCAGGGGTTTAAGAGCCATTCCCAGGAAGAATGGAGATTATGGCTGGGAAATGCATTCTTTGGGAGAGCAAGGTGGGAGAAGAGTCTAGAGAACTGGCTTCTCTCGGTCGGGTCTTGGCCACCCTAAGGCTCTTCTGGGCATTTTCTCCCTCACGTATTAAATGGCTGAGCCTGCGAGGGGCCCGTGGTGGTGCACTTGTGCTGCCCAGAACCTGGGGCTCCATGAGGGTTCTACGGTTCACATTTACTTCGGGGGTGGGGGGGTGGGGAAGGAGCTATAAGAGCACCGGGCCTGACTTAAATTTTTTTTTAATGGAAAAATGGGAGATCTGGCAACATGGGTCCTGCATTTCCTCGTGGTAGCACACAGCTAGGGAGGAGCGACTGCCCCTTCAGCTAGGCGTGCTTGCTTCAGCTGCCCACCTTCCCAACCTGGGCTGCCCCTGTAGGCACCTGCGCGTGTAGTCAAAGGGACAGATGATGTCACCCGGGGCCCTGCCACTTAAGAGGCAACGAGCCATACGAAAGCCCACAGCCCGGCACAGCTCCTCTCTCACGGTGAACTGGGGGGAGAGGGATGGCAGGGAGGACCAGGACAGAAGGCAGCAGGGGGTGCCTGTTCAAATGGCTTTGGAGAAGCTCCATCCCTTCAAATCTAGAAGACACGAGAGAGTACCTATTCCAGCACCAAATGGCTGAGCCCCCCCGCCCCCCAGCCTTACCTAGAAGCCCCAGGAAACCTCTCCTTCAAATAACACCAGCAGCTTCTCTTCTAAGGGTGACAAAGTCCCCGGCCAACCTTGTGCAGCTGGAAGTGGAAAGAAATCCCCACCAGAGCCTACAGATCACAGTAGAGGAGAAGATCTCTTTCACATCTCAGGCATGGGCTGACCCCTGTGGAGGTGGGATCCTAAGCTCTCCCAAAGCGCCCGGGGCCAAGAGTTACACTGTGCCACGGCAAGCAAATGGCAGGTTCCCGGAGGTATATGTGTGATGGAAAAGAATCCCAGGAAATGAATGCCCGCGGCTCAGCCACGGCACTATCTTGGCACTTTCTATCTTCAGGACTTCTGCTCAGTCAGTTCCCTCTACCTGGTCTGTCCTCCTTGGCTCCTTATGCCTCCCTTAAGCCTATGTCAACTTTGGCCTTCCTTGAGCCACGATAGAGCCCCTACCTCCTTCAGGAAGCCCGCCCTGATCTCTCCACCCCTAATAATTCCTGTTCCTGGAACTTACCAGCACTTGGCCTAAAATGTTTTCTATATCCTCTAGTGTACTAACAATATTCCCCTTTTCCCAGTACCTGTGACCGAGACGTGTTTTACCTCGTTATCTATCGCCTCATTCATCCTCACAATGTTCCTGCAAGACAGACAGTATCACCTCAAGGGAACCAGGGCGCAGAGAGGGTTCTTGACAAGCCAGGAGGGTCACACACCCAACTGGCGTCAGAGCCGGAACTGCTGTTTCTTAGGCCTCTCAGTGCAGGAGGCGCAGCCCAGGCTGTAGGACAGGCCTCTCCTCCTCCTGCCACTGGTAGCACGGGGCTGGGCACAGAGACACGGCAGCAGTGGACCCCGATTCATCTCCTGCCCACCCTGGGTGCCACCTGTTCTAAGAGCCTCTTTGGTCAGGGCTTCGGATGCATCGGCTCCAGGAACTCTGGGGGCAGAGAGGACGACACATCAAGGACATTCTCTTCTCTCCCTCCCACACCGAGGCAGGACTGCAAGTGTTTTGAGGGTGTAGGAACATCCCTAACTCTGCTGGGAAGGGGGTAAGCGGCCTGACTGTCGGCAGGTATGGCAGAGCCCCAGTGCCCTGCCCTCATGGGGATCTGCCTCACCTCTCGGCTGTGGGCACAAACGAGCCAGAGAGCCCCAGGCAGCACCCCACCAATCCCGACCCTATTTTCCCAGACACTGAACAGAAAGCCTGCACAAGGTAGCTGTTAAACATCGAACACCCCACCCACAGGCCAGGAATTAAGACTCGCTGGAGCCTCTGTCCATCATTAGCGAGGCCTGCCTCCCACTGTCCTCGGAGGGCTGGCACCTGGGGCTGAGCAGCCTGGGGATGCTGCGGACAAGGCCGGCTGGCCGAGGTGGCGATGGGGTGGTGTTTAAGCCTTACCACAGGGCTGCGCTTGAGCGAGTCGGTCCTGAAAGACACCTCCTAGAAATAAAAAGTCACTTGCCGGTGCCCTGGCTTCGGATTACACAGTAATCCCAGAATACTGGACCTGGAAGTGGCCTATTTTACTACGGTCGGAGCCGAGGCCCGGGGGGCAGAGGGATCTGCCTCACGTCTCAGGATTGGCTGGAGGCAGGCCATAGACCAGAAGCACGTCTCTCGACGTCTGGGCTGATGCATTCACGGCCCACGCTGGCTCCCCTCCACTCAGCTTCCTTCGGGGTGCCACCCCCCCCCACCCGGGCTGGATGGAGCTCGGGCTGGGGAAATGGAGAGGCTACCCTAGGAAAGACAAAATGAGGAAGCGACCCGACTCCTGGGGACAGCCTAGAAGGAGCGAGAGTCCTCAGAGCATCAGCAGAGCGGTGGCAGCGGCCGCTGGCCATTTGGGCACCAGCCCGCAGGGTCAGAGGTGGCCATGCCCTGCGCTGCCTGCTGGCTTGCCACCGTGGCGACATACCATTCCCGCTTCCTAGCTTCCTAACCTAAGGAACACCGGCTCGGCCAACGGCAAGTCTGCAGTTTCCAGTGAAGCCCAGCAGGAGTTTCAAATTAAGGACAGCAGTGGGTGGTGTCCCAGGAGCTTCTGGTTGTCCCCTTCAACCATCTGCCCTCTCTTACTTCCGCCGCAGAACACAAACTGCTGCCTGGCACATGGGAGCCTCAAAAAAGAATGAGTTGCCAGGCCTCCGTGGCAACCAGGCAGGGCCCAGGCCTGCCAGTCAGCTGTCCTGCAAGAGAAGTCCCTGGAGCAGCGCTATCCGGGATGGTCCCCACACGGAAGCCACAGCAGGGATGGCTGTTGAAAATGAAGATTCCCAGGCCTCACCCCAGACGTCCTAAATCAGAGCCGTAAAGGGTGGGGCCCACAGATCTGTGTTTTAACAAACCTCGCTGGTTATTCCTACGTATGCTCACATTTGAAAACCGCAGCCCCTAGAGAATGCTGGGGGCAACTTCACACAAGGAGCCTGGAGCCAGGACGACCTCACGGAGCAAACACTGACCTTGGCCTCCAATTTCTGAAGAGAAAGGGGGGCTCCTCAATCCACGACCAAACCTGAATCGTAATGCTGGCAGGCTGGGGAAGAGGGATGATGAGAAACCTACCCAAGTCAGCAGAAATCAGGACAGAAATAACACCCAAGTACAGTAAATAACAAACAGAAAACAAGATGCAAGGAATAAAATCAAGAATATCTGGTATGTGAACCGCCTGAATTCTCTACCAAAGACAGAAACCACCAAATTGGACTTGCTGTTGTTATCACTGCTTTTTGCCATCCTCCCACCCCACGCCCCAGGCATGTGCTAAGCACAAAAGAAACATTTTGTCTTTTTTTTCTTTTTTAAAGATTTATTTATTTGAGGGAGAGAGAGAGAGCCGCACAAGCAGGAGAGGGAGAGAGAGAATCTCAAGCAAGCTCCACGCTCACACTCAGTGTTGGAGCCCGACGTGGGGCTCGATCCCATGACCCTGAGATTGTGACCTGAGCCAAAACCAAGAGTCAGACGCTGAACCGACAGTGCTACCTGGGTGCCCCAACATTTTTAAGAGAGAAAGAAAGATTAAAAATTAAGGGCTGGCAAAGACATACTAAGTAAACACAAAGGAAAATGAGAAGTGGAAATATTTACATTAAAAATATGTTGGGGACTTTTCAATAATCCTGTCTCAGCGGGCTGAGGGTTTTTTTCCAGTCCATTTTCAGCCCCTTGCCTTTACCTGAAAACACAGGACTTTGAAAACTACTCATTAGGCTTTTCCCTTAAATCACTGACATAACTTAAAACCAAGCACAGAAAAGAGTGTAAGACTTGGGAGCCCAAGACTTTATTTTTTATTTTTTTTAGAAGGGGGAGACAGAGGGAGAGACTCTCCAGTAGCCTCCCTGCTGACCGTGGAGCCCGACGTGGGGCTCGATCCCACGACCCTGAGACCATCACCTGAGCCGAAACCAAGAGTCGGACGCTCAACCAACCGAGTCACCCAGGCGGGGGGGCCCAAGTCTTCGTATCTGACATTTGGCCTTGGGACATTTTTGTGTACTGACTGTTTTGTCACATCCCTTGAGGAATGGAGAAAGGCCCTGTGCTGTCGCAAACGAGGAAGGAACAGTGTATATTGCCAGTCAGAGCTGTCCCTGTCTTTGGACACAAAGGAAGGGGCGAGAACCGCAAAGGGAGAGGAGCTGTACCCGGGCCTGTCCCTGGAGCTTTTCGTATTTTACCCATCCCTCCTGAGAAGCTGGCTATCGTGGCGACTGTTGAGACCGGATTCTTTCATGACAACTGGGGAGCTGAGAAGCAGGTGGGGGAGACCTGAGCACCACCTACTCTCCATAAGCCTGAATGGAAACACGCCCTGGCGTAAAGCCCTGGCTGACGCCTGCCTCTGTATTTCGGAGCCTTGCACTTACTGTCTTACAAAACACACTTACTTATTCGTTTTACGTCTGTAAAAAAGAAAGGATCCTCCCTGACCCTCGGGCATATAGTTCTCTAAAACACAGCCAATGTGGCACTTAAGGCCAAAGGCCAAAAGCATTAAAATAAGCAACCAATGACGTGAAGTACAACCCCCAAAGATAAGTATGATAAACCCGTATACACCAAACGGGGATGTCGGATTACTACTTCTAGAACAAATGTAAGTACAGGCTGACTTAGATAGAGATTACAGCGAGAATTTTTGGAACATCTCTCAGAATGTGACAGACGGATCCGCAAGGAAAGGCAGGCAAGCTCAAGTTAACAGATCCATCTACTGTCTGTGCCCCACACAGGACACACAGCCCTTCTTGTCTGTGAAACCTTCTGGCACGGATCATGCAGTCGCCACAAAGAAAATCTTCATGTGGCCCAGCGAGAAGAAATGTTGTCGATCACATTCACTAATCATAACGCAATAAAATCAGCAGTCATCATTGAAATGTGATCATATTCCCCACAAAACCACTTAGAAATTCAGGATGCTGTCTTCTAAAACGTCCCTGGATCAGGACTGATCTACACGGCACGGCGGCTGGCTGGCTCAGCTGGAAGAGTGTGCGACTCTTTCAGGGTCATGAGTTGGAGCCCCGTGTTGGATGCAGAGACTACTTAAATCAATAAATAAACTTAAAAAAAAAAAATCCCTGATCTACATGGTGACCGTAAAGGAACGGAAAGGTGAGCCTTTCAAAGGCCCACCAGCTAGAGCGGTACACACACAAAAAATGTTGAGCTTTACATGCTTTTTAAATTAAAACAAAAGACTAAAAAAGATAAATGAACAAATTTAGATATTAAAAGTAGAGCAACAAAATAAGCCAAAAGTAAGAAGGCATGAATAATGATAAAGGTTGAAATTAATGACCAAAAAACAGAAAAAAAGTGGAAAGGATACAAAAAAATTATTATCTGGTTAGCAAATCCAGTTGGGATCCCATTCATAATCTCTACGAAAGATGTATTACAAGGCCTGTACTCTGTCCCTGATTTGGAAAAGTTAATGTCATAAAATGTCAACTCTTCCTTATAAATAAATACATTCCATGACATCCCAATCAGGGTCCCATAGGTTTTTTATTCCAACAGTATTTCAAATTATAAAAGTAGTCAGAACCCATCCATAAAGGAAAGGCTGTATAAACTATGGTCCCTCTGCACTATAGAACATTCCACAGTGGCTAACGACCCAGAGCAACGGTCACCCAGAGTTAACTGCCCGTGATAAACTAATCCAAACCACAAGCTGCGGAGTAAGGTGGGCAGCATGAATCCATCCTGTGAAAGAAGCAAACCTTTACAGGGGCGTCTGGGTGGCTCAGTCGGTTAAGTGTCTGCCTTCAGCTCAGGTCAGGATCCCAGGGTCCTGGGATTGAGCCCCACATCGAGGTCCCGGCTCAGTGGGGAGTCTGTTTCTCCCTCTCTCCCTCTGCCCCCCACCCCGCTTGTGCTCTCTCTTGCTCTCTCAAATAAATAAAATCTTTTTTAAAAAAGGAAAAGAAGCAGCAAACCTTTACAGGTGCCTGTGTCCAACGACACAGAGGGATGGAGGGGGGCGCCTGGGCTGCAGGCCACCCACACCTCTAACTTCTCAGGGTAGAATGGGAGAAAGATGAGCTGAGAAACAGAAACAAACACCCCCTCAGTGCAGGCCTCCCCCAGCACCACCCAGTCCCTCTCCTCCCCTTCAAAGCTTGTCTACACTCAGCATCGCCAGATCTGCCCTCCTCCAACTCCTCTGCCCATTTACTCCCATCTGGGTTCTGCACCAGCATCCCAGCAAAACAGCCACAGCTAACGTGCTGAGTATCCTTGTCACTTCCCACAGCGACAACAGCCACCACGGGCCACTCCCTCTTACTGAAGTGCACTCGCCCTGGCTTCTGTGATCTGACACTGTCCGGCTTTTCCTTCCCCCTTGTGTACTGCTCTTTTTCTAGCTCCTTCATGGGCTCACGTTCCTTTACTCAGCTGTTCAAGGTCAGTTCTTGAATCTCAGAACGTCCTTTACAGCAGATACATTCTAGACAAAAATGTCTCTCTAGCCCAGACCCCTCCTAAGCCCCAGACACACCTGCCTACTTGGTACCCCAAAGGCACCGCAAACGCCCAAAATGGAATTCACGATCATGATCTTGCCCACCCTCCAGACCTGGTTCTCATCCAGTATCCCATGTCTCCGGGGAATCCAGGAAGACAACCTGGGGTGGGGGGGGTAGACTGTGTTATTATGCACATAGCACAGGGCTGGGCAAACAGTGGGGACTCACTCATGTTGGTTCAACAGAAACATGCCTTGTCACCCACTTCCTAAAAATAGCCATGACCTTTTAGATGGACATGGCAAGCTCACATCGGCTATCACCAGCCCCCCCCACATAAACACCCTTTTCACCCCGAGATGCCACTCCCAGGCTTAATCTGCCACATGCTCCCCCTGCACAGCTAACCCTCTTTGGGTTTCGCCTGTCCACCTTCATTCAGATTCCTCTCTGCTCACGGTCCTCTCAGCCAGTCTCCCCCCAAGCTCCAGGTGTCAAAGGCTGGGGACACCAGACTTCCCTCGTAATTTCAGGAGCAGTTCTTACCTTCTTTTCTGCTGAGGCAGTGGGACTTTCAGGAGCACAAGCCCCTGGAAGACCAGACACTAAGGGATGGCAGAGCCGGGCGCCAACCACCCCCACACTCCATCCCCTCTCAAGGGTCCTTGCTGCAATGCACCTGAGAGATCAACATTGTCATGACCACACCCTGACTGATCTTAAAACCCCCTCTGCAAACATCTTCTCACCAGATTCTGCGAACAACCCTATGAGGTAAGGCATTTTACCATCCAGAACACTGGGACCCTGTGGAGCTCTACCACTTGTCCCAGTGACCCAAAACGGATGAGAACTCTGTCTCCTGACTCCTCTGTTGTTGCCCTCACCCATTGCTTTTTCCCATCAGCATATTTGAGTCACTGTTCAGGCCCTACAAACTGTCAGGGTCCTCCCAAATACAACCCCCCGGTTGACATCAGACCTTGATTTCATGGGGGTGTTGGGGCCAGGGTCGGTGGGCCTACTGTGGTCTGTGGTGTGGCTTTGGCCATTATTAGAAAGCTCCACTGAATTTCAACAACTCCTTTTAAAAATGCAAATTCCCAACAAAGAAACTTCAGTTTCTGCATTTCCCCTAAGAGCTTTCCTATCCAGGATCACTCAAATTCCTGATGCACGGGGCGGGGGGGGGGGGGGGGGGGGGGGCGACGACGGGACGGGACAATGGCATCAGAAGGTGCCATAGGGAAAAGTCCAGAAAGACCTGAGTCTGCCTGCTTGGCTGTGACTGTGAAGCACACCAGCACACAGACTCTTCCCCAAGTGCCCCCCCCCCCCCCACCGGGATCAAGCACCAGGAGCTGCCTCAGGCTTAAGGAGAGAGGAAAGGAGGAGGTGAATCCAAGAGGAAGGAGGGTGAGCTCCAGAAAGGTGCTGGGTCCTCTGCACAGATCCCCAGCGCTCGGTGCAGATTTCCTTTCTACAGTCACCTCCTGCCTACACCGGCTTTTTTGTCTCTCTGTTCTGCGGTGAATTCCCAAGAACCCACACTAACCTATTCTGGCTGGATTCTTACTCCTGTCACTCCAAACTACCCACCCTCCCCAGAATCACATGCGCAAGGCATCACTAATCGATCTTGGCCTTCTAGGTACAGCAATCCAGGACAGGCCCCATCTGTCACCCTTGCCCTGGCTCCATAAGGGAATCAAAAGGGCCTCTCAGCCAGCCCCTACGGCCACGTCTCAGTCTGGACTACTTCCATCTCAGGCTCTCTTTTGTTGCCTACCCAAACCCAGCCTTCAAGGTCTAAGATCAAACCCTACTTCCCTGGCCTGCCTCTTTCACGGAGCGAAATTCTGCTGAGCACATATACTAGGCAAGGCCATCCTGGGTGCTGTGAGACCAGGAGATGAGTAAGAAACAGCCCCCGCCCTCCGAAGACAAAGGACAGGGCAGAGATAAGACACGTGGCCATACAAATACTAAGCAAGGCGAGTATGGAGAAGATGCCAAAGGAGTGGAGGAGGAGGGCTGCTGCGTGGGCTCAGAGTATGTCTTGTCCCTTCCTGCTAGGAGCAGGCCCCTGGATGGCTCCCAGGAGGGTGGGGAATCATGGGCAGAGGGGGGAAGGAGGGCATTCCAGGAGGGCAGAACAACATGAACTAAAACTGAGGAACTGGCAGGAGAGCAGTTCAATGTGACTGGACTCCAGCTGCATGAAAGAAAGACAGCTATTATTACTGTATTATTACTGATGGCACTTCTGTCCCAGGCTCTGCCGTAAGCTTTACCCCATGTGGGTGACATCCACCTAAAAAACACAGGTATGGTCTAACAGTCACCAGTTCAGGGCAGTGCCTGGGCTGTATGGTTGTAAAGTATGAACTCATTTAACCCTCACAATACCCCTGTGAAGTAGGTATTATTACCCCCACTTTAAAGATGAGGAAACCAAGGCACAGAGAGTACTAAGAGCCAAAGTTAGGGAGGGAGGCAGGACCCTGAGGTACTGAGCACCAAATGCCAGGGCAAGAGATCTCCCTGGCACCTCACCTGGTCTGCCCTGTCAGGGACCACCTAGAAGCACAGGAGAGTGCCTTGAGGGAGGGAGCGTGGTTAATCCTCCCGGAATCCCCAACAATGGACTGAAGCAAGGCAGGAATGAAGGCACATAATGACAGCCATTTAGGAGTGAGCAAGAGGACACACCCTGCCTGTCCAGCTCCTGGACTCTGCCCTGCCCTCCCCTGCAAGCTTTTGTTCCTGTTGTGGGAGCAGGGGAGAGGCTCACCCTTCACAGCACCACTCCAGGCCGGGTGAGGGCAGTCAGGAGTAAAGCGGGGGTCGGGAAAGAGAGCAGAGTGGCTGGCTACCTTGGAAACCCAAAGCAAAGCAAGGTCACTGATGGGGGGAGCGGAGAGAACTGTCCCCAGGGGACAACTGTAACCTGCTTGGGCTGGAACTGGCTAGCTTAACTTCTCTTCTCGGAAGGGGAACTTCGCAACTGTCCTTTAAACCAATAAACTGGGTTTCTGCCTTTTTAAGCCTTCAACGGTCTAGGTAGAGCCCACGGAGAGATGAAAAAGTTCAATCCCTCCCTGAAACTGTCGCTCAAGGCGAAAGGCAGAGAGGGTAAACACGCTAAACACGCAGGTGAACACATCGCCCGGGATGGTTCCGCATTCTCTCCAAGGGCCTTACAAATAATCTCCAACAGCAGCAGCTCCCAGGATTTGCATCCTCCTGAAGCCAGCGTCCTCGATGAGCTCTCCTTAGCACAAGCCGGAAGGGCACCTACACTCTCGAGAACTCCGCTGGGTCAGGGGGGCCCGGGCCACTGGCCATCCCCATTCCAGCCAGTCGCTTCCTGGTCGCAGGTTCACCTGGTCGCAAGTTCACCCAGTCACCCCACGCCCACCCAGGAGCGGCTGAGCCCCAAACCCCGGCAGCGCAGCACAGTCACGTGGCCCTGGCCACAGGGGGCCGGCCCGTGCACCGCCCACCCCACAGGGAGGGCAGTCCCCCGCGGCCCGATCGAACCCGGCAGCTAGGCCGACGCAGCCCGTCGAGGGCCAACCCGACAGCCCGACACCACCATCCCCCCCAACCCCCAACCGCTTTGCGGGGCAACCAGGAAGCCGCAGGGCCGGGGCGGGAGCCGGCGGGGGGCGGTCCGGAGCTCACCGGCCTGGCCGCGGCGCTCGGCCGCCACCCCGTCCCTTGCCGCCGCCCCGCCTCGTGCCTCCGGCAGGCCAGGGAGCCCTCACTTACCGGGCCACTGGCCACTGGTCACTGACCACAGGAGTGGGGGCCGGGAGGGGCGAGCGGGGCCGCGGGCAGCGGCGGCTGTCTCCGCGGGCGTCCCGGCTGCGGCGCCTCGGTCGGCTTGGAGCTCTGTCCCACTCCGTCACTCGGGGCACTCGGGGCACTCCGGGCACTCGGGCGCCGCAACCGTCAGGGCGGGGCCGGAGGAGGAGCCCGCGGAGCGGAAAACTCGGCGGGGCCCAGCGCGCCCCGGGGCGGAGCCGCTCGCGCTGGGGGCGGGGGGGATGAGGGGTGGGGCCGGAGGGCGGCCCCGCCCCCAGGTGATTGCCGGGAGGGCTAACGGGCCGAGGGCTGCCTCTTGGGGCGAGAGACAAAATCGCGGGCCTTCTGGCTCTCTTGAGCAAAGGAGGGGATTCCGCCGGCGCCAGAAGGTCGGCAAGGAGCCCCTCGCTCCGCCCGCCTCCTCCGTCCGTCGCGCCCTGAGCCGCATTCTCGGGGAGGGCATTCCCCAAGCCCCCTCCAACCCTGTGTACCATTGTTAGCGACTCTCCTTCAGGTAAAAAACACCTTCCACATTAAAAAGGTCACGCAACAGTATGGAAATGGAGGTGGGGGTGGGGAGAGGAGCTTTATAGTGGAGAAACCCGACGAACTACTTTAGCGCGGTAATCAAGGCCAACATCAAGAGATAAATCAGCAGTGATAGGATGTGCCCGTGCGGTCTTCCTCCCAAGAATACAGCCAAGAAAAGCCTAGGGAGATACGAAAATAATGTAGTGTGGCATCCTGGTTGGGATCTTGGTAAAAGGACATTAGGGAAAAACTAAGGAAATCTAAGTAAAGTATGGACGTCAGTTAATAATAAAACATCAGTACTGGCTCACTCATTGTAGCTAACGCACCATGTTAACAGGAAATACTAATAATAGAAGAAACCAAGTGTTAACTTACCATTTTTTCTGTAAATATAAAACTATTCTTAAAGTTTATTTTTCAAAAAAAGTTCGCACGGGTAATAAATGAATATATGGTAGTTTAAAAGCAATTTTTAGAGACTGAAATTCACTCTTTACTCTTGCAGCCCACTTTTAGGTGTGCCCTTCCCGATCTTTCTGTAACACTCTTATGTGTGTATATATTCTCCTAGGTGTACTGTTTAAAACGGCGTTGCAGTATTTTTCTGCGACATGCTTTTTTACTCACTGCATCTTGTAGGGTCTTTCTAATGCAAGCGCCCCTTGGTCTACTTGGTTCTTCCTAAGGACCCAAGGGGTGCGCAAACGTGCGTGGTCACCTAGGTCCTTAGGGAAGGACATTTAGGTTGCTGTCCATTTGGGGCTATTACAAAACAGCGCTGCTGGTCCTATTTCCATTTTCAGAGCGCACAGAGCGGGAGGGACCGGGAGCTGTAGGCCAAAGGGGAGACTCTGACCTCGGCTCGGCGGGGCAGGGTTGCGGGTGCGGTGCGGAAGCCGCGTCCTCGGGCAGCCTGCAGCGGCCCGACTACGAACTCCGGGAACCCATTTTCCGCGGCCTGTGCAACACCCCTCTCCCCGCAAGGCGCGGCGCTTTTACGGCGCTGAACTGCATTTTTTTAGCGATGAGTAGGCGGGTGAGCGTGAAACTCGGGCCAAAGGGTCTAGTGCGACTCGGAGGAAACGCCCCGCCCCCGCCCCCAGCAGAAGACGAGCCGAGGGGCAGTGGCACCAGGAGACTCCTCCAGGCTTGGGCATTAGCGCGGTGGGGGTGCCCGCGGCTACACAGGATAGGGAGTCGGGGAGAACCCCCCACCGAGCCCGCGGCGTTCAGAGGAAGCGTCTGTCGCCTGGCGCGCCTTGGGCTGGGGGCTTCGTCAGGGAAGGTCCCACCTGGCGCCCACCCAAGCCTCTGCCTGGACACCCTGCGCTTGCGCCGCGCGTGCCCCGGCTCCCGGCGGCCTCAAAGGCAAGCTTCTTTGAATGGCTCACTTTTTTCGTTGATGAGCTACTGCTTCCTTAAATACCACCTTTAAAAAAATAAATCAGGGGCGCCTGGGTGGCGCAGCCGTTGAGCGTCTGCCTTCAGCTCAGGGCGTGATCCTGGGGTTCTGGGATCCAGCCCCACATCGGGCTCCTGTGCTAGGAGCCTGCTTCTTCCTCTCCCACTCCCCCTGCTTGTGTTCCCTCTCTCGCTGGCTGTCTCTGTCAAATAAATAAAACAAAAAATCTTAAAAAAATAAAATAAATCAGTAAGGGCGGAATTCCTTCTGCATGTAGCACACCCTTTTCCTGGGTCGGGCCTGGGCCCTTCAAGGCCAGGACGGTGAATAGCTACTCCTGTGTTCACCTTTCTGTGACTTTTAACTATTTATTTTTAACAAACTTTTTATTGAGCTCCGACTCGGTGGGGACACTTGCGTCTGTGAAAAGACTCTAGGTTTGGTGCGCAGACACCTGGGTCCTGTCCCTTGGAAGTGATCCGTTCTTTGAGCCTCGGTGTTCTCGCTTAGAAGATCTTGGACATGGTCTGTGGAAACCTGTAAAGTAACCACTGCTTCATCGCTGCTGGGGGCTGATGCAAACATCAGCTCGGGTAAGGGAAGGTGAGCACCTTGTAAACCGGCCAGCTGCACAGCTCTGAGTAGCACAGGACCCTTATCCTCTCTCTTATATTGAGTCATAGCACAGACCAGACAGTGTTTTAGAGGACAGCCAATGTGACTGGCCCTGTGCTGGGTGCCACAGAGAGAGGGACAAAAGAACACTCCTTTGCTCTCAACACAGCTCTTCTCTAGTGGAGAAACAAATAAATCACAAATACCCCACAAAATACAGGTTTGTAAAAAGGATCCTTGGGGTCAATGATGAGAAGGAAGTGTAGAGGATGGGACCCAGAAAGGCTGCTTCTGATCAGTCTGGCCGGACTTTGCAATCAGCTTTTAATTAATTTTTGTTTTTTTAAGATTTTATTTATTTGTCAGAGAGAGAAAGAGAGAGCACAAGCAGGGGGAATGGCTGCAGAAGGAGAAGTGGGCTCCCCAGCTGAGCAGGGAGCCCTATGCAGGACTCGATCCCACGACCCTGGGATCATGACCTGAGCCGAAGGCAGACGCTTAAACGACCTAGCCACCCAGGCGTCCCTAACGTTTTGAAATCACATTCATTCTTTTGAAAAAATTATTTACTGCTTTCATTTCTGCTTTTATCTTTGTAGTTCTTTTTTTTTTTTTTTTAAAGATTTTATTTATCAGAGAAGCCTGATGGGGGGCTCGATCCCATAACGCTGGGATCACGCCCTGAGCCGGAGGCAGATGCTTAACCGCTGTGCCACCCAGGCGCCCCTTATCTTTGTAGTTCTGTTCCTCATTTCTTTGGATTTGCCCTGGTGCTCTTTTTCTGGTTTCTAGGGGTGAACATTTGGATCACTTATTTTCCAAATCTCTCTGTTGTTGTTCTCTGATAAATGTATCCAAGGCTATAAATCTCCCTCTACATCCTGCTTTAACTACATATCACAAGTTTTAACATACCATGCTTTTGTTATCTCTCAGTTACAAATATTTTGGTTTTTTTTTTCCATTAGGATTTTATCCTCAATTCATGGATTATTTAGAAGTGTGTTTCCATGGCTTTTAAAAAAACATCTTGTCATAGATTTCTAATTTTAATGCTTAGAGATGAGAAAATGTGCTCTTTTTGGAATTTGTTGAGACTTCTTTGTGGCCCGATAGACTTTCTTTTTGAATGTCCCAGTTTTTGTGAGTGCGCAAGCTTCTTTCTATGTGTTTCTCCATCCAGTGTGCTAATCTAGTTATTTAGATTGTTTATACCTCAGCTTTTTTCTGTTCAAGCCGTTGATTTCCGAGAGGGTTGATTTAATGTTTTCTACCTTTATTGTACTTTTGCCAGTTTCCCCCTATAATTTGATCTCATTTTGCCTTATAATTTTGAGAGCAAATTATTAGGGTCACACAAGTTCATAATTGGTTTATCTTTTGGTGACTTACCTTCTTTTATCACTTTTCTCCTTAAAAAATTATTGTGCCTGCTCTTAGTATTGCTATCTAAGATAGTATTTTTCTGCTATAGGCTTTTCCTCTCTTGTTTTCAGGCATTACTGTTCTTTAGTTCATCTCTTGGAAATGACACAATTTTTTAAATAAATTTTAAAAAATTCATCTGAGTATCTGCTTTTAATTGGTGAGTTTAGTTTATATGAATAATGATTACAGAAATATTTGGACTTATTTTTGCCCCTTTTTTTGAAATACACACACACACACACACACACACACAGGGCTGATATTCGCCTAAAACACATTGGTAAAGTACTGTAAATTGTAAAAAATCAAAATTCTTTCATCCTGCTTGGTACATAGCGGTTGCCTTGAGAACTCACAGTACCCCCACCCCTGACCTTCCCCTGATTGAGCAACAAAAGGGGCAATGCTTAGAACAGGGGGCCCTCCAGCACCTTTTCCGACTGTGTTGAAAAATAAACTGTTGATTGGCAGCACAAGCTTATTTTCTTTCCCTCCCCAAATCCCAGTACTGTGGCTATAGAGAACAGCATAGGTGAAAACTCGCAAAGGCAAAAGGAACAAGAGAGAAGAAATGGTGGGCAAAATGTGAACATTTTTTTTTAATTTAAGTAGATTCCACAAACAGCATGGAGCCCAGACTCACGACCCTGAGATCAAGACCTCAGCTGGTATCAAGAGTTGGACGCCCAACCAACTGAGCCACCCAGGCACCAGGCGCCCCCACCACGTGTTTTGAAGACAGAAGGCAGATGGAGGAGTGGTAACTGACTTGGTAGAATAGAGGATGTTTTAACTTGGGTGCCCCAGAGGGAGAAGTCAAGGAGAAGCCAGCTGGTTCTCCCCACCCACCCCCAGAGTCAGCAAGGCTTAGCCTTACAGATGGCGGGTAGAGTATGAGGATGCAAATGGGAACAGGGACATGGGTGGAACCCTAATCACTTTCCCTCGCCCCTTCACCTGAAGTTCCTTCCAAGAAAGGAGACTTGTTTGTCATATAAGTTGAACCGTGGGGACTGTAGAATGGGATACGTGAGGCACAATGAATTTGGGAGGAGGAGGTAGGGTATGGGGCTACACAAAGATTAAGCAAAGACCTGCATATTGAATGATGGGACCCTAGTCCCTAGGAGGTGAGCAACTTGATTGAAAATTCACAGGCAGGAAACTGGAGGGTTGACCTGTGGAGAAAATGAGCACCCAGACAAATGTCCTCCAATGACTGATGGTTACTGGTTCTCTCAATGCAAAGCTGACTGATGCTTGAACGCCATCCGTCAGCACCATGCAGTGAACACCATCAGTCCACAAGCCCACCGCCACGCAGAGCTTCCAGTCACCGTCTTGTGCCCATCCCAAAATGCGAATGTCCAACTTAGATCACCGGCCTGGGAGGAGGGCCTCCAGGTAGAGTGACCGACCATCCTGGTTTCCCAGGACACAGGACATTCATGACTGAAACTGGAGAGTCTCTGGCCAACCAGGATGAATCGGTCACCCTACTCCAGCATGTGTAAGCAAGTTCCGTAAGCTTGGCTTTTGCGTCATACATTGCAAGCCTGACCTACTCGCCCAGCTCACAAGCTGGGAGCATGGTCATCTGCTATAATTTATAGGCTCGGGTGGTAAAATCTGCCAAAAATTGTAATAAATGGTTTGTGACTTTTGCTGATCCTTTTCCAGCCTTTGACATGATACGTAGGGAAGGATATGGACTACGCTATTGGTAACTGCCAGGTGTGTACAACAAAGTATGTCAAAATGGCTCCTTTAATTTTTAGCTCTATCTTTAATCACTTGAGACCACTTTTGGATGGGCTTCAGGTATGTTTTCCTGCTGAACTCAGTACAGCTCACCAGCCAGTGTTGGTTCTGAAGGCTGAATGTCTGTGCCACGCGGGTCATTGAATGTGGTATCACCATGCCGTCCCTGCCCTGTACTGGAAAACAGAAAGCTAAGCGTTCTCTGGGATGCAGATTACCTGATTTTGATATCAGGGACTCAGAATGCTCTTTTTTTTTTTTTTTAAGATTTATTTATTTATTTTAGAGAGAGAGAGCACGAGTGGGAGGGGCAGAAAGAGAGGGAGAGAGAGAATCTCAAGCAGACTCTGTGCTTAGGTGGGCGGAGCCTGACATGGGGCTCAATCCTAGGACACCGAGATGGGGACCTGAGCTGAAACCAAGAGTCGGACGCTTAACCGACGGCGCCACCAGGGCGGCCCTCAGCATGGTCTTAATAGACAATCGATACTACTATCTTATCACCTCCAGAAACGAGGGCTACCAATTCTGGATCCAAAACAATCATTTTAAGAGATGTCCTCCAACCTTCGGGGATTTATAGAAAAATAGTTATGAACAGAAAGCTCCCTTGTTTAGTTGCTCTGGGAGTGCCTTTCACAACCAGTTTAACTAGCAGGGCCTGCGCTCTAAGTGAGATGTGCTGCAGGTATGTGCATGTGTGGCCAAATAGGGTCTGTGGTTACACCTGCTCTCCTGTTTCTCCAGGCTGATTTTTACTGCCATCGCACGGTAGGACGTGGAACTGTGCGGCCTCAGTTACCTGCTTGTGGCGTTCTTAGAGAACTCTCGGGGTTTCTCCTAAAGCGATCCTTGGCTCTGCCCGCAGGGACTCCCTTGACCCACTTTGGAGGGGATGTGTGTTGGCCTTTGCTTTAGGAACGTGCTTGCTGGAGCCTGAGTTTTCCAAAGAGGATTGAATCGAAGTCTCAGTTCAGTTGATTAGGGCATGTGGCTCATTTCTTAAATGGCAACGGAAAGAACCGACATTCCAAGTCGAAGCTCAGCCTCAGAGCCACAGTGTACTTTTTTTTTTAAAGTTTGGCTATGGGATGCCTGGGTGGCTCAGTCATTAAGTGTCTGCCTTTGGCTCAGGGCCTGATCCCAGGGGCCTGGGATCGAGCCCCGCATCGGGCTCCCTGCTCCTCTATGAGCCTGCTTCTTCCTCTCCACTCACCCTGCTTGTGTTTCCTCTCTCACTGGCTGTGTCTCTCTCTGTCAAATAAATAAATAAAATCTTAAAAAAAAAGTTTGGCTAAAAGAAATGCCGTTTGTGGACAAGTACCTCGGAAGTACATATTTTATTCAATCTCTAGACACATATTCTGAAATCTATGTATTACCAACTCAGCCGGGGCAGCAGAGCTGTGTGCTTGGCTGCCTCCCGTGGCTTCTTAAAGATTGACTTTTAGTGGATTGCGTTGTGGTTGGTGGCCTTCAACCTGTACTGAGGGACATCATGCAAAATACGGCTTTGAACATTGACGCCTTGTCTGTTGCAGCCGTGTCATTGAACACAATGCTTGTTATGTCCACAGCGACCTCTCCAAGAGGACAACTTATAGAAATGAATGTGTTATTTGGTCTCACTGTCTGGAATAGTTGCCCTTTTTTTGTTTTTTTTTTAAAGCAACCTGCAAATATTCGGGATCTTCTAATAGGTCCTATTCCCCCCTCCTTATCTGCTGCTAGGGTCTTAGAGCTAAGCTGACAAAGAAGCATGAGACCATGCAAAGGGGACTAATCACTCAGGCTGGTGCCATTGGTGAAGTGGAATCAGAGCATGGGGTGTTGGCAAGGTGTTCTAGGGGCTGTGCTACCATGTTGAGTGTCAGGGGACCCCCTCCCTAGAGGAGGGTCGGAGACCAGCATAGGTTTCTCCAAACCAGCCTTATAGAAATGCACCGATTATCCCTCTCACATAGAGTTGGGGTTAGGACAGGTATAGTAGGGTGATGACACAGGGAGAGAGGCCTGTGGAGTCTTCTATCCTTCTCCCTCACTAGCTTTCTATCTTTTATCACACATGGCGTGGTTGGAAATGAATGGGCACCATAGTCAAGTGCCATGTGTTTCCCACTGCTTTACCCATCACAGTCTCCAGATCGACATACATTCTGCCTCCAACATTCACTCCCATTATGGGAGCCGGGGAAACAGTACACTGTAGATGTTAAAAGTATGGCTCTGGAGTCAGAGGGCCAATTTCAAATCCTGCCTCTATGCTCACTAGCTGAGTGGCCTTGGGTAAGAAATTTAGTCTCTTGATCTGTATGACAGGAACCAAAACACTGCTTGCCAAACACAGTCGTTATGGAGACACATTATATAACTACTGTGAATCATCGAGCACAGAGCTTGACACAGCAATAGATGTTTGCTATGAAGAAATTCATCATGGTGGTTAAGAGTCTGGGCTCCGGAATAGGCTATACTGGGGTTCAAATTCCAGCTCTTCCTGGGCCAGCTGTGAAATGTTGGGCAACTTTATAACTTCTTTAGTCCTTAGCTTTTTTCGTCTGCAAATGGGACTAACAATATACATAAAACTCTTGACACACCACTTCCTATGAAGTGTGTGCTTTATAAATGGTACCTCTACTTTCCTGTTATTTTACTGCCAGCCCAGGGGAGAATAGAACTCAAGCTAAACATGCAAGAGGAAGTGCCTTAGAGAGATTCTCCAGAGCTGCCAACCTTTTGGTAGCGGGGGAACTGATCTCCACCTCTAACATAGCGTAGTAACATAGCCATGTAGATTCATTGTTTTCTGTGTGCTAAGCAATGAACTGAGAGTTTTCTATTTTTGCTTTACCTGGGACTAGGTATGGTGGATCTTTGGGGAGCCCCAAGTACTGTATCAGTCTAGGTCCGATCAGGAGACAGAAACCACATAGGGGTTTAAGCAAGGGGAGTTTACTATAAAGAATATTATGCTATGATAAAAGAGCAACTATAGGATGTAAAGAGAGCCCCTCTAGGGCAACTCTCCCTACAGCTGAGAAAGGGAACTCAAGGAAGGGGTACAACCTCAGAAGGGGGCCACCTCTCAGGTCTGTGGATCAGACCTTGTTGGAGAACGTATCATGGCAGCCCCGTGGATGGTGGAGAAATTTGCAGTGCCTTGGCCAGAGTTGGTCTTCAGTTGGTAGACAAGGATGAAGCAATCGGCTAGAGCACAGGTGAATCACAACCTGGTGGTGGGGTCTGTGGGCAGGTAGAAGGGGTCAGACGGCAGTGTAGGCGGGCGGCAAGGAGCACACAGTGCCTGTGTTGGGAGGGGCGTGGGAAGGCGATCACCAGGCTGGAGAGGAGTGTAAGGTCTCTGGAGGTCCTCCTGGACACACAGCTGGGGCAGAGCACCAAAGGATGTCCTACACCTGTCAAAGCCAGCAGCAGAAGCCCCTTCCTCCTGCGGAGTTCTCCCAGCATGCTCTGCTGAGAGGGCGTACCAGTGTGCTCACTGTAAAGGCAAGACGCTTATGGGGATTCTGTCCATTAGCACACAGCAGCTGTTTGTGGGTGAATTTGGAGCTGAAAAGTACTAAATTGATAACTAGCATAGACACCTTAGGGGCATTTGAAGAAAGCTGGATACACACATGTATGGCTACATATATCCATGCATGTGTACGTATGTATACTAATCCACCCTGCCGGGGCAGGGGAGAACTACTAGAGTGTTCACAGACCCCAACTGAAGAACATGATTCATGGTTCCCTGGGGGCCAGAAGAAAGCCTCCATAAGTCACTCAACTCGGGGGGGGGGGGCAAGATGGCGTCAAAGAACTGACCATGAGACTGTCTAAAATCCTGTCCTAGTTATGGAGGGTGACATTTCTTCCACCTTTTCCACTCCCCTCCATATTGCTCATGCACCCAAGGGAGACCCGAACCCTCCTAGCAGGGCAAGCCCATTTTCTTTATTTAAATTAAATTAAATTAAATTAAATTAAATTAAATTAAATTAAATTAAATTATTTATTTGAGCGAGGGAAAGAGAAGGACTGCGAGCCAAGGGAGGAGCAGAGGGAGAGGAACAAGGAGACTCCATGCTGAGCACAGAGCCCAACACAGGGCTCAATCCCAGGACCCTGAGATCATGACCGGGTGGAAATCAAGAGTTGGGTGCTTAACCAACTGAGCCACCCAGGCGCCCCAAGCCCATTTTCTCTTTGCATATTTATTTCCCCCAAAGCCTAGGTAATTTGTCTGTCAGCTTGGGCACATGGAGAGCCCTGTGCTCTGAACAGCAGGCTTCCTGGGTTCCTATTGAACAGACTCACGGATAGTCATTTTCCTCCACCAACTGAACACCTAGCTACTTGTCGATAGTGACAAACACGTTTCCATACTTTCTACTGTTCATGGCATGGTAAGTTCCTACTCATGGCCATGCTGGGAGTAAGGGCCCAGAGGCTGAAAGTTCATCTCCCACCCTGATCCAACCCCATCCGCAGGGCTGCATTGGTAGTGGTCGGAGAGCCCTGAAGAATGGAATCGATTCCGTTAGGTGCTCAAATATGGTATGATGCACACATGGAACTCTGCCTCCATCCCATAGCTACCTGAGTCAGAGGGGGGCTCAGGAGCCTGTGTGTTCTGGATAAGACTGCCTTTCCCCCAGCCACATCACCTTCAGCAGAGTGAGGAAGGCCTCTGGAATTCCTCATATTGCTCTCAGGCCCTGCTCTCTGCTCCCCGCACGTACGCCTCACCACTATTATGTGCCGTGAGAGCATCAGAATCGGACTCATTAGGGCTTTATCTCCATTTGCCTCAGTCACTGCAAAAATTTTTGCTCAAGCTCTATGAAAGCCCGCATAGCTCTTTATGGCTCTCTCCACTCTTTACTTTTCCCCATAGCACCTGACACATGGTACAGTTGACTGACTTAATTTGTTAGACTCCCCCGATTGAGGGCGGGATGTCTTGTCTCTCTTGTTAACGGCTATACTCCCAGCATCTAGAAGGTATCTGGCACATAGTAGTCTACGACAAAGGAATGCATGAGCAAACAAACATCTTTGACGCCCTCCGTTCTCTGGGACTCAGTGTCCACTCCAGCCCCGTTAGTCCTGTTACTATCTTCCCATCGAAGGCCTAAATCACAGAGCTTCTCCCGTACCGGCTTCTGCAGCTCTAGCAGTTTCAGAGCATGGACTTTGGAGACACGCATGCTGGGGTGTGCATCTCGGCTCTGCCGTGTAGAGGTTTTCAGCACCTCTGTGCCTCAGTTTTGCTTATTTGTAAAACTGAGATTTTGTTGTCAAGTGGATTAAATGGAAGGTGTGTACAAAGGGCTCAGCACAGCTCCTGGCCCCCAGGAAGTGAGCGGTAAGGGCTAGCAAGCAAGCAGGGAGGCCGCAGAGCAGGGTTGGGAGGGGCAAGTAGCCTTCATCTGCCGCACCATCTGCAACGGGTTCGTTGGGGATGCCCGGAGCCCTGTGCTTAAATGAATTATGGGCAGGCCTTGAGCTCAGGGAGAAAGAGTCCAACAATCGATTAATGATGTCTGCCATGGGCAGGGGTGCTGGAGGCAGCGAAAGAACAAAGGAAGTAACAGACCCAGGCCACACATTTGCCATCCTGATCTACAATTTCCACCACTGCTCCTTTTCTTTTGTACATCTTGACTGCTTTCAAGGGTAAGAGCTCCTCTTTTTCCAGGAGCATTTCCCTGACCTTACAGTCCTTCACACACCCCCACCCTGAAAATGGTAAGGTCTGCTCCTCAGCCCCCACACCTTTTCTATGCTGTTCCTTTATTATTCCCCAAAAAGCATTTTGGATTGGGTTTTAACTTTCAGACCTCCTGTCTGCATATATAGGCTGAAAAATGCCTTCAGGGTAGGTTTTGCCTTTGAGAACGAACTCGGTAAAACTCACAGGGTGCACTGGATTAGGAGTCAGAAAATCTGACCTTGCTATGTGACGTTGAGCACATTGCCCTACCTCTCTGAGCCTGTTTCCCCGAATGAAAATGGGAACCTTAAATAAGCCGCCTTCTCTGCCCACTGTATCCCCGCGCTGCGGGGGAATCAGTATTTCATAAGACTCTGTAGGGAGTAAGAAGGGTCATGCTCTTGCTGCATATCCCTGTGCTCTCCTCCTTCAGTGTCTAAAACCAGAGTTTCTGCAGGGGTGGAGTGTGTGTCTCAGCAAAGCAGCAGGCAGATGAGTGCTCTGAACAGGAGCAGTAGGCGCTCAGGAGTACTGACAGCCCAGTATGGAGAACAGAAGGGAAAAGCCAACTTTCTCCCTTTAGGCTTGCAACTGGGAAGAGCTAGGAGCCAGGAAAGGTAAATGCTGTCATCTGCTGGTCACTTCCTGTGTAGCAGCATCAAAATAAGAGTTTTGCAAAGCTCCTGTGTAAACTGAGCAAAGGACCCAGGAGGGAGAAGGCGGCATTTGCTGAGCACTTACTGTTTATAAGGGACTATCTCTGAGGATGCTACTGAACAGAGATATGAATTAGCCTTGGACGCTGTCCCTAAAGAGGGCACAGACTGCGGAGAGCTAGAGCCACCTCCCCGTGCCTGTGTGCACATCCTTCAACCTCTCTGAACTTGGGGGTTCTTACTGGGTGCGTGGACTAGGATGGTTTCCAAGCAACTGGAGGGAGGACCTTGAAAGGTACTGAGATAGAAAGGAGGAGGGGTCAAGAGAAGCCCTTGGAAAACCTGACACGTGTCCTCTTCCCTTGTCTCCTTGTTTATGACGCTGTGGGTTAGGCTCCGGATCCCTACGCACCTGTCCTCCTCTGACTTCTTTCTGCTCAGGGAACGGGACAGAGGAGTTGGAAAGACTTCTGAAGGAAGAATGGAACCAAGGCCTGTGTAGTCTCCACCAATTTTAAGAAAGGGTACCATATTGTTGCCTCTGAGGTCGTCTATTATATGAATATATCATAATTTATTTATATATTCTACTGTGGATGGCATTTGAATTGTTTCCTATTATTTCCAGGTGTTGGCTGCCTTGGACATCCATGCATGTATATTTCTGTCGAGTATATACCCAGGGGGTGGAATTGTTGGGTTATAGACCAGGTGCGTTTTCAACTTTAGAGATAATTACAATTCATCATCCCCAGAGGTTGCACTGATGGAAACTCACATTAGACGTGTGTGCAAGTTCCCATGACTCCAAATTCACTGCAAGTACTTGATGCTGTCAGATTTGTTTACAGCTTTGCTAATTTGGTGAAAGTGAAATGGTGTTTTACTGGGTTTTCATTTACTTTTCCCCAATTAATAATGAGCATGTTTTCATACATTCGCTGTTTGGCGTTCCTTCTGTGAGATGCCTGTTTGTTTCTTTGGTTTTCTCTCCTTTTGTCTCTTTTTTTTTCATTAATCTGCAGGAGTTTTTTTTTTTTTTAAGATTTTATTTATTTATGTGACAGAGAGAGAGACAGCCAGTGAGAGAGGGAACACAAGCAGGGGGAGTGGGAGAGGAAGAAGCAGGCTTCCCAGCGGAGGAGCCTGATGTGGGGCTCGATCCCAGAACGCCAGGATCATGCCCTGAGCTGAAAGCAGACGCTTAACGACTGAGACACCCAGGCGCCCCTAATCTGTAGGAGTTTTGAAATACATTTGAGATACAACTCTTTTATCATCTATGTATATTGGTAAATTTTTATCCATTCTGTAGCTTGCTTTTCCACCTTCTTATAAATGCCTTTTGAAGACTGGAAGTTATTCATGATAATGTAGTCGTAGTCGGCAGAATTCTAAGATGACCACCATGACGTAATGACCCGCACCAGAGTATGGGCAAAACCTGTGAATGTCGAGGTATCCTTGGTGACTGTGTCCTATTCTATGGCAAAAGGCATTTTGCAGATATGACTGTGATAACTAATCATGGAGTATGAGTTAATCAAGCAGGAGATGAACCAGTCAGGCCTGACCAAGTCACATGGTCCCTTCAAACCTGACTCTAGGGATCAGAAGCAGAAAAAGTCAGAGATTCAAAGCATGAAAGATTTGACACACCGTTGCTGGCTTTGAGGATGGAGGGGCTCGGTGGCGATGCAGGTGGTCTCTAGGAACTGAGAACAGATCCTGACTGACAGCCAATGAGGACCCAGGCACCTCAGGCCTACAACTTCAAGGAGCTAAATCTGTCACACCCCCATGAGCTTGGAAGAGGACCCAGAGTTCTAGATGAGATCGCAGCCCGGCCAACACCTTGATTTTGGCCCGTAGGACCCTGAGCCCACCTGCCATGCCATGTGGGGGCTTCTGGGCTGCTCATCTGTGAGCCCACAAATGGGGGCTGTTTTAAGCTCTGTTGAATTTGTCATGCAACAATAGAAAAGAAATACAGTAGTTGTACTTATCAACATTTTCCTGTACTTATTTCACTTTCCGAGTTTAAAAAAAATCATTCTCTGTATACACTGAGGTCATGACACTCTGTTCTAACATGATTCCATTTTTGCTTTTTCACATTTATTACAACTTCTTAACATTGATTCCCCCCGCCTCGGTGTGGAGGAGAGATCTGACTCCAGTTTCCCCCATATGGATAAGAATTTGTCCTGATGTGATTTATTGACTAGTCCATCTCTTCCTCATAGATCTGCAAGTGCAGTCTGGTCATGAATGTGGTTTCCGAACAAAGGAAGGTCTGTGTCTGGCCTCTTTATTTCGTGTCATTGTTAATTCGTCTTTGTAACAAACGCACACTGTGTTAATTGCTATAGCTTTCTATTAATTCTAGATGTCTGGTAAAGTAATGTTCCCATTTTGTTCTTTAAGAGTGTCTTGGCTTTTGGTTCTTCCAAATAAGATTAAGATAGTTCAGATTTCATAGGACAACCTGTTGGGATATTTTTACGGATCATAATATTATATCTATAAGTCAGCTGGGGGAGGGATTGGCATCTTTAAGATACTGACTATTACTATCTATGACTATGGTCTGTGTCTTCTTTACTTGTCTTCTTTAATATCTTTCCTAAAGATTCACACTTTTTTCCACTCTTATAGATCTTTTTGAAAAATTTGTTTTTAGGCACCTTGTATCTTTTATTTCAACTCTGAATGGCATCTTCTAAAAATGTATCTTTCCTGTTTGCAGCTGATGAATAGAAATGCAAGCTGTTTTTATATTTTGATTTTGCATCCCATGACCCTGCTAAATATTCTTATTCATTCAAATAACTCAGTTGTAGATTCTCTTTGGTCTGATTTCTTCAGTAGCTATAGGACAATTTGGATTTGATAATTTGTAGCTTTCAAGGAAATTCATTTCACCTATGTTGTCAAGTTTATTGACATAAAGTTGTTAGTAATATTCCTTTATGATCTTTTAATTTTTAATTTTTTTAAAGATTTATTACATTTATTTTTGAGAGAGAGAGAGAGAGAGCAAGCAAACGAGCGTGGGGAGGGGCAGAGGGAGAGAGAAACTTTAGCAGATCCCGTGGTGCTGAGCACGGAGCCCAAGCGGGCTCCATCTCACGACCCAGAGATCACGACCTGAGCAGAAACGGAGAGTCCAACACTTAACCGACTGTGCCACCCAGAGGCCCCCTTTTATTATGTTTTTAATATCTGTAGGGTTTAAATGTCTTCTTTTTATTCCCAACATTGGTCATTTTTATCTCTTCCCTTGATCAGTCTTGTCAGAATTTTGTTTGTTTGTTTTTGCTATAATTTTATCTTGTATTTCTTTCTTTTTTTTTTTTTAAAGATTTTATCCATTCATGCGACAGAGAGACAACCAGCGAGAGAGGGAACACAGCAGAGGAGTGGGAGAGGAAGAAGCAGGCCCCCAGCGGAGGAGCCCGATGAGGGACTCCTTTCCAGAACGCCGGGATCACGCCCTGAGCCGAAGGCAGACGCTTAACGCCTGCGCTACCCAGGCGCCCCTATCTTGTATTTCTGTTGTGTTGTCCACGAGTTTTTGGTTTTGCTGTCTACTTGCTCTGTTTACATGTGATGATTAGGGGAGATTTAAAAATGATGTCATGGGGTGGGGCGCCTGGGTGGCACAGCGGTTAAGCGTCCGCCTTCGGCTCAGGGCGTGATCCCGGCGTTATGGGATCGAGCCCCACATCAGGCTCCTCCGCTATGAGCCTGCTTCTTCCTCTCCCACTCCCCCTGCTTGTGTTCCCTCTCTCACTGGCTGTCTCTATCCTGTCAAATAAATAAATAAAATCTTTAAAAAAAAATGATGTCATGGGGTGCCTGGGTGGCTCAGTCTGGTAAGCGTCCGGCTCTTGATTTTGGCTCAGGTCATGGTCTCAGGGTCTTGGGATCGAGCCCTGCTTCAGGCTCCTTGCTCAGCCAGGAGTCAACTTGAGATTCTCTCTCCTTCTCTGCCACCCCCCCCCGCCAGGTATGCACACGCTCTCTGTCTCTCTCTAAAATAAATAAATAAACAAATCTTTTAAAAAATAATAAAAATAATGTCATTATAATTTTCCCACAATCCCATACTTTGAGTTTTGAGGTATATTTCAATGGGTATAATTTTATGTTGGCAGATTTTTTTTTTACTTTCAACACTTTAAAAGTGTCATTCTATGAGCTTCTGGGGATGAAAACTTCTAAGTACCTATAAGATATAATAAATCAATAAAGAAAAAATTGTTTACTCCAAGGCCATTTTTTAAATGTACAAATTAGAAAAAATAACTATGGTGTGCTTCAGGGTATATTATATCTAGAATCTAAGGATACTTTAAAAAAATACAAATGCATGTTCTGTTTTTGGTTACCCCTAAGAGGACCGAAATACCACCTCACTCTAAAATATTCCAGGAAACTAACTATACAGAATAATTTTGCAAAAATTTGGAAGGAGCGACTATATAACACTTATTACAATGTCTCATCATTGTTCATTTGCTTATTTATATTTTATTTTAAGCTCCTGGTTGGTGGGGAACATGTCTTTATAATTTTTTTCTTTTGGTGAAGCCTTAATATATTTTTAAAAAAACTTTGTGTCACAGTCGTTAAGCGTCTGCCTTCTTCGGCTCAGGGCGTGATCCCGGGGTCCTGGGATCGAGCCCCACATCAGGCTCCTCAGGGAAGCCTGCTTCTTCCTCTCCTACTCCCCCTGCTTGTGTTCCCTCTCTCGCTGGCTGTCTCTGTCAAATAAATAAAACAAAATCTAAAACAAACAAACAAACAAAACTTTGTGTCTTCCAGAACTAGTATGTGCTGAAAACACATTATTTCTCTATTGGATTAATGATAACATGAAGGTATTGAGATCACCATGTAAGGTGAAAGGGAACGAATATTTCTCGAGCACCTACTGTGTGTCCAAGATTATGGGAGAGTGTCTTGGAATTTGGCTGACGTTGAGGATAGAGACGGGTGATGGAAATGTTCAGAGCTGGCCTTCACAGGAGGGGAACCTGCCATGGTTTGCTGGCCATGGAGTATGTTTTGTTCCACGTAGGAGTAACAAGGGAGGATGCAGCCTTCACTGGTCAGGTGTGGGACTTAACGAACAAAAACCTTGTGAATTGTGATGGTACTCAAGTTCAAGGTCCACATGGAGGCTGTATTAGACACAAACTGCCTGGAGAAAAGAAGATTCAGGAGGACACAGTCACTTGAGTCTCTGAAGGGCTGCTGTGTGGAAGAAGGAGCAGACTTGTGTGACGGTCACAACTGTGTCCTGTGGGCAGAAATGAGAGGGAGACAGATTTTGGTTCTAGCTTATTATTAGAGCAAGTTGCTTGTAAATAGAACGGACTGCTTCAAGAAGTAGTGAGCTCCTCATCTCTGGAAGTACACAAGCAGAACTTGGCTGGCCATCTGCTAGAGAGAGGCTGCTCACATGATTGCTGCATAAAGAGGGATGTTGACAGCTGACCCTGGGGTCCCCAAGTTTTTGATTGAGGCTGAGAGAGGCAGTCTCATCCCTTCGGGTTCTCAGCCAATTCATTCAGGCTTTTAAAAAAATCATTTTTTTAAAAAAGATTTGTTTGTTTATTTGAGAGAGAGCGAGAGAGAGCAATGCATGAGTGGGAGGGGCAAAGGGAGAGGGAGAGAGAATCTCAAGCAGACTCTGTGCTGAGCCAAGGCAGGGCTGGGTCTCACGATCTGAGCCGAAACCAGATGACTGCGCCACCCAGGTGCCCCAATAGCCATTTTTTATTTAATGGAAGGTATTCAGACCAATGCTTGGAGAGACACATGGCACATCTAGAAAGAACTACCGTAGGAGAAGCAGAATCTGCAAGGAGAGAAGAGGGAGAACGATTGTTGCGGATGACCCAGAGCTTAGACACCAAGAGTCAAGAATATTCCATCTGGTCCAGATGTTTATGGGCTGTACGGGTTGGGGTCTCCACAGGAAACAGAGTCGGGTGACACCCACGATGACGCTATAATAGGTCACTGACAGAGATATGGGCAGGTGAGGGGAAGAGGCAGGAAATGGAGAGGCTCTCGAGACTAGCCACAGTGGGAAGCTTTTACCACCCCAAGCTGCTGGAATTAGAAGAGGAAACTGTGTTCTCGACGCCTTGAGAGCCGGCACCATGGAAGAGGTGTCTCCTGAGGGAACTGTCATCATGGAGGTCACACACCTGGCGATGGAGACATGCTGGTGAGGAGGGAGGGGAGTCAGGGAGGAATAACCACGGGACTCGCTCCCCTGCTTTCCAGAAGCCCCCTGCGCCTCCCTTTGGTCTACCTGATCAGTAACCAGAGGCACAGGAGCCAGGAGGACTCGGTCTACAGGGGTGAGCCTCCCCAAGTGCAGAGCAGAAAGAGGAAGAAAGAAGTGGGGGGAGGGGTGACAAAGAGAGGAAGGGCTCTTTTCCCTGCCCTTTGGGGCAGAGACTACAGGCTGCCCCACGATCTCCTGGGCTGGAATGCAGGCACCTCAGATGAGGGCAGAACCCCAACAAGGCAGAGAAATTAGAATGAGTGAGCTTGGTCCCCAAAGCCACAGGGCCGCTGCCTCAGCTCCAGAAAGTGCCATTAAGATTGTCCAATGAGAGAGACCCAAACAAAGTAGCAGTGGGTCAGAGTTACGAACCTGGGGCCCCCACCCAAACTATTACAGCCTTTTGTGGATTTTGAGAAGGACAGAGTCCCCACTTTCCAGGAAGCTTTAAGAGCTTACTGCGTGTTTTTACAGTGTGACCCAGGGACGTAGCCACCTTTCTGCTTAGGACCCCCGCCCTGCGACTGCTCAGGGCGCTATAACCTCGCACAGAGAAGCTCTCTCGCAGCACAGGCGTCCTTCCAGTGCTTTCTGCAGAGTGGGCCGGTGTCAGCCCTGAGCAGGGTAGGCAGACTAGCCTTGGTGGTGCTGTAGCTCTCTGTCTCTCCTCCCCAGCTAGGCGCTCTGCCCTGCCTTGCTCTTCTCCCCAACCCCGACTTCTTGGCCCCGGACAGCCCACGGGAGAACGGTTGCCGGCAAGAAGCACTCCCTGCTGGGTCCTGGAATAAGAAGAGATGGCCTTCAGGACCATCTCAATTTCCATGTGACTCCATTAAGCCTCCCCCTGGAAGCAGCCGGGGAGACAAAGGGCAAGAAGACATGCTCTCCCCCCACCCACCCGAGCTTCCTGCCTGGTTAGGCAGCAAAGCCTATAAAATTCATCGAAATTACTGGCAATCCTGTTTCATATTGGTATTGCTTCAAGTTGCAAAGCCATTTCACATGGAGTTTCACTCCAGCTGAGAAGTTTGGAAAATGCAGTTTTCATTCCCATTTTGTACATGAAGAAACTAAGGTTTAGAGGAGTAAAGTATCTTTACCCAGTGACATACATGTAACCGGTAGCCAGCAGGCTAGGAGTAAAACCTGGCTTCTGATATTTAGGCCAGAGGACCTTCCCCTTGTCCCAGAGAGCTCCACGTGATTAAAGAAAAAGTCCCTTCCTTGGTGGGCATTTTATGAAGCGACGCATAGAAAATTCGGACCTTCTCACTCCGAGCTGCCTTGGAACAGAGATGAAGTGGTTGTCAGGAAGGGGGCGCCTGGGTGGCTCAGTCGGTGAAGCACCTGAGTCTTGGTTTCCGCTCAGGTCATGATCTCAGGGTCTTGAGATTGGGCCCCAAGTTGCATCAACGGGCTCCCCGCTCAGTGGGGAGTCTGCTTGAGATTCTCTCTCTGCCCCTCCTCTCACTCTATCTCTTTCTCAAATGAATCAATCAATCAATCAATCAATCACTCTTAGTGGTTGTCAGATGGCTACATTGTAGGGCCTGGGTCAGGAAGTCAGAGCTCATTGGACCACGTAAGTGGCAGAGACAGGGACAGCGTGTGCAGATGCTCTAGGCCTGCTCCTTTCGTGGGACAAAGTGTGGAGGCATGTGGCATGTGTGCGTGTGTGCGGTAGTGGGTGGGTGTAAGTTGTGTGTCTGTGTGCCCATGTGTGATGGGTCTGTGGTATATTGTGTACGTGCGTATGGGGTGTGTATGTGTCGTGGGTCTATGCCGTGTGAGGATCCATCCATGTGAGTGTGTGTGGTGGGTCCTTCTGCGTCTGGTGATGTAGTAGGAGTGTGTGTGTGTGTGTGTGTGTGTGTGTGTGTGTGTGTGTGTGGCGGGTATGTTCTTGTCGTGCGGACAGATGTGTGATGAGAAATATGTATGAGTGTGTGCGGTGTAGTGTGTGTGAGTGTGTGTGAGCGTATGCAGGTCTGGGACAAACACCCCCACCTCTAGCAGGACACGCGTCGTGGCTCATGGACCCCAGGCGCTGCAGGGCCCCCGCTAGCTAGGTCAGCATGCCCCGCGAAGGCCTGTTGCAGTGTGTTGACTGGGGTTTCTTTTGTCTTAAATAAGGCCCAAATGCTTGGCATGCATGGGGATTTCACTCTGGCCTGATCCCCACCGCAGGTCTGCCCTAGGCACACCAGCTGCCCTGAGCTCCAGGGGGGATTTCCACCCCTAGAAGGGCCTCCCCGCTGCCCAGCACAGGGAGGAGCTGTCCCCGAGCCTGACTCAGAATAGCTCTGTCAACCACTCTATATCCTCCCACCCCTGAAAAAGTCAAAACTAATGCCAGATGCCAGCAATCTAAAACCTTAAATCCTGGGGCGGGGGGAGGTCTGGTGGCCTCGGCTGCCATCCTCCCCGGGAAGCCTGTCCAGACCTCCCTTTTTCAAACTGCAATGCCTCCCTGTCCCCCGCCACCCCACTGGCATCCTGACCCCTTCACGAGGTCTCTTCTTTCTCTGTTTTCAAAGAATTACTGGCCACCTTGTAGCACTGCTTAATTTACCCAGGAGGTCCTCTCTTTGTGCCTCCGGTGGGAATGTAAGCTCCGTGAGGGCAGGGATCCATTTAATCTTTCACAAGCCTGGAGGAGAGGGCACAGCATTTAGAAGGGGCTGGAAAAGTATGTGTGGAAGCAAGTGGGGAAGGCCGGTTGTGGGGGGGTACTTTGCCCTGCCCGACATGCCACCTGGGTTTCAGCCTGTGGTGACAGTATGGGGGCAGTTCCCCTCCTCATGCTGTCCCCCCACTCACTTACCACCCAAGGACAACCAAGGGCCAGAGGGCAGCCCCTGGGGCTGTGATTGGGGTGCCTGTCAACTCTGTAGCCATCGGGCCTGATGGAAGGAAGGCACAGCTGCGGGTGGGAGGGGGCGGGAGGAAGAGTGTGTTCAGTTTATAGGGACGGAACTACCGCCTGGGATGCACTTAATTTAGCCCGTGTCTGGGGAGGTGGGCAGATGAAAGCACATTGTGTGTAGCTCTTTCCCAGGGCTGGGGGCCAGGGTTTGGTTCAGCTGTGTTCCTGGCCAACAAAGCCTGAAGCTGACCCCAGAGCAGGGCGAGGTAAATACACACTGGGTCCAGTCCCTCCTCTAGCAGGACAGGACAGCCCGACCTCGCCTTCCCCAGGGCCGCGATGAGCCAGAGGAGTTAGCGATCTCATCTTCCCTCGGGCCAGGGCTTTACAGCCTGCAACCCCTTTCCCAGGTATGGTCTCATTTGGCCCTGGAACCACCTGCCACGGAACTCAAGTTTTCCATTTTGCAGAGGGAGAGGGAGGCTGCAAGGGCAGAAGAGGCTTGCGGGAGCAGTGGGGGGCAGCTGGAACCAGGACCCCAGCTCCAGCACTGGCTCTTCCGTCCCCTGCCCGTCGGATGGAAGGAGACTGACCGGCTCATTTCCTTCCCCAGCTGTGGAATGGGCCCACAGGGGAGGCAGGACAGCCCCTGCAAGCCTGCACCCAGGCCTCGCACTGATGTCTAGAAGGCAGAGCAAGCCCAGACTGGGAATCAGAAGATCCAAGTTCAATCCCTGGCTTCGCTACTGATTGGGCAAGCCACTGCTGCTTCCTGGGACTCAGTTTCCCCACCTGGACAGCCCAAGCCCTGTCCAGTTGATGGTGGTCAGGAGGGCTCTGGTGAGACTCAGGCACAATGAGGCTTTGTAGACCATGGACTCCACTCACCGGCCACAAGCTTTAGAGGCTTCTGCGGGAGCTCATTCTCATCCTTTTCCTCCCTCCCACTTTCCCTTCTCTTCCCATCCTCTTCTCCCTCAGCCATGGGCCATAGGATCTGAATAAAGGCCAAAGCAGACCCACTGCCCAGCAGCTGCCCCAGCAAGCCACTGTGGCCGTCATAATGCTGCCTGGGCAGGACGGTGCCTGATGGGCTCGTTCACACTCACAGTCCCCATGGCACTTTATAGGGATGACTCTAGTTGGGGCTCTGCTAACCCCAAGGGTTGAATGATGATGACAGGACTTTTGGCTTCCAATGCTGGTCCCCTTCTGACTTGCTCCACTTAGGCTAATACCCTCTAGCTCCATCCCTGATGTTGCAAGTGGCAAGATTTCATTATTTTTTATGGCTGAGAAATATTCCTTTGTGTATATATACCACATCTTCTTTATCCATTCTCCTATGGATGGATACTTGCGTTGCTTCCATGTCTTGACTCTTGTAAATAATATTGCAAAAAAATATAGGGGAGCATATATCTTTTTAAATTAGTATTTTTCTATTCGTTGGGTAAATACCCAGTAGTGGATCATACAGTATTTGTATTTTTAATTTTTTTATTTGTAATTGTTGGAGGAACCTCCATACTGCTTTCCAGAGTGGCTGCACCAGGTTGCATCCCCACCAACTGTGCACGAGGGTTCCTTTTTCTCCACGTGCTCGCCACCACTTGCTGTTTCTTGTCGTTTGGGTTCTAGCCGTTCTGACAGGTGCGCCGTGACATCTCATGGTGGTTTTGATTCGCATTTCCATGATGAGTGATGTTGCGCATCCTTTCCTGTGCCTGTTGGCCATCTGGATGTCTTCTTTGGAGAAATGTCTATGCAGGTCCTCTGCTCATTTTTTCATCAGATTGTTTGTTTGTTTGTTTGTTTTTTCCTTTGCTGTTGAGTTGTATGTAAGGACTTGATTTCTAGCTGGCTCATGATCAAGCACCCAACACAAGGTCGCTGCTACAGTCACCGTTACTATTGTAGCCCCTCCTTCAAATAGCAAAGCTGAGGCTCAGAGAGTTGAGGTGACCTGTCCAAGGTCACCCAGCTGGAGTCGAAGGGCAATCAGGCCCCTGACTATTTCACGCCAAAACATAGACTTTTGAAACAGAGGGAAAGGGCAGGGGGCAATTCTTCAGGGAATAGGGGCACCTGGTTGGTTATGGGGGGTCCTGCGAGGACCTGAGCCTGAGACTCTGCAGAAGGGCAGGCCTGGTAGGACAGGGAGAGGACATGGGAGCTTCCCAACGAGGGACAGAGGAAGATGGAGGTATTGAAAAGGGCATGGGTCAGGGAAGGCCCCACAGGCAACAGAGGTGCCTTCCTTACCTGGAGAATGAGGTGATGATACCATCTCTGGAAGCAGATCTAGAAGCCAGCCCCGAACCAGAAGCAACCACCAGTAGCGGGCAGAATCGTCCAGGGGCCTCAGGCAAGATACAACCATCTTAGAGTCAGTGCTGCCCCCGGGCCAGGGTTTGGAGTCCTCTCCATTTCAGATGGAGTCCCCAAGGGCCCCCAGAGTCTCAGCAGGATTACTTGTCCAACAGCCTCATCTGACAGTTGGGGAAGGTGGGGCCCACACGGAGCATAAGTGACCTGCCCGGGGTCCCCTCGCAGAGCCACATTGGAGCCCGGATCCCATTCTCTGTCCAGCATTGCCCCACACTGAAAACCTAGATGGGGAGGAGCAATAGGGAACTCCAAGGACCTCAAAGTGAGACCAAGGTCCCTGGAAGCCCCGGGTCTCCAGTCTCTCTGCAGACTTCTCTCCAGTCCTGGAATCTCACCATTGAGGCAAGTTCCCCGTGAGTAAGGGACCATTGTTCATGCTTGGGCTTAGTTTGTAATCACAGACAGGGACTGTGTTGCATCAAAATTACCCTTGGGTACATTGTGGGAGACACCTGGTGGACCCCTCCATGCCATCCTTCAACAGACCTAGGAGGGCAGGCGCTCCTTCTGCCTTGGCTCAAACCTGGTTTCTTCAGCGGACGCTGGCTTGTATTTTAAGATCACTCATGAAAAGTACCCTTATGTTCACCTGGAATCACTCCCAGCCTGAAAAGGAGCAGTCCTGTGGCAGAGCCCGGGGACCCAGCTGAAATTTGGTCGTTTTTTTTTTTTTTTTTAAGATTGTATTTATTTATTTGAAGGAGAGAGAAAGAGCATGAGCAGGGGGAGAAAGGGAGAAGCAGACTCCCCCCTGAGCAGGGAGCCTGACGCGGGGCTCGATCCCGGTACTCCAGGATCATGACCTGAGACGAAGGCAGACGCTCAACCAACTGAGCCACCCAGGCGTCCCTGAGGGCGACAGATCCTGCCAACGCATTGCATGCTTCCTGCCAGCACGCTGGGGTGGTGGGGATGTCCCCACCAGCTAAATCAAGCTCTCCTCAGTGTCACTCTTGAAATGTGTTCCGCTAACGGGCACATACATCCATGGCTCAGGTGGGGCTCCCAATCCGAGTGGGGGTAAATTGCGTACCCTGCCCCACATGCTCCCGGGCAGATGACTGGTCTTTACCAGGCACCACGGTTGGCTGGAGAAAGGACATGGGTGCAGAAGTCATCAGAGCATCAGAGCTGGGGTCACATCCTGGCTTTGTCATTTCCTATTTCTGTGAACAAATCAAGATTCTCACCCTCTCTTTTTGTCTATTTCCGTGTGTGTCAAAGAGAAAAAGCAAGAGAGTAAAATAACACAAGCTTTTCCTGTAACACGCATTCAGAAACTGGTCGTGAGCACACACCCACGGGCACGTGCACACACATGCACACCCCTGCTGGGGGTGGCGATGACGGGGACGTGGGAACGGAGGCAGTTAGAAGAGGCGGGTGGAGACCTGGGCGGGAGGAGGAGGCTGGGGAGGCTCGTAGGTGAGGTTGCTGCTGAACCCCACCCCAGGTCCAGTTCCGCCCCACCACACTCCTTCGAGGTATCTCAGAAAGTGCAGCCAGCCAGGGAGCAGAAGGGCCGGCGAAAATGCGAGCATCAGAGCTGGACCTGAGGTTTTCTGCCAAAAGAAGAGCAGCGGGAAACGTGTCTCCAAGTTGAAAGGCCCGAGAGACCCCGCGGCTCTGAGCTCCTTGAGGCTTCAGAGAACTGGTTTGAGTGGCTGGGAGACGTCTGGATTCCGTCCGGCCCGGCTAGCCTGCTCCACTGTCCGTTTGACTCACGTGGGGGGAAGAGAGGAGAGAGATGGGAGGCAGGGAGGGGCAGCCACACAGCTGTTCCTGAGCTGAGGGCCTCGGAAATTCGAGCTGAGCCACAGGCAGCCGGCAGGCAGGAGAGGGCCTCTTGGAAGCCTACTTCTGAGGCTCTGGCCCAGCCTTGCCAGCAGCCCTGGGATTAGCTCAGCAGCCTTCTCGGAGCACTGAACATCTGCAGCCTGGAGTCCACGTCCCTCTTCCCCAGCCCCGTGGGGCAGCACGCTGGAATGGGGGGTGGGGGAGCAGACAGCTGCGACATTCAAGGGCAGGCTGGGCCCCCCGACTGGCCTGAAACTCAGCTTAGGGCACAGCAATACAGGAGTCACCCAGGGCCTCATTCCAGAAATGCCTTCCCCTTTCCCCATCTTGGGAGCTGAAGGAGATGGAGTGAGGGGAAAGGAAGAGAAATAGAGCCACTGAACCCCAGGGAGGGGCTGGCTACTTTACCTGATACTGACAGCTATCTCAGTGTGGGTCTTATATCCATCCTTCGTTTGAGAAAAAGCCTCAGAGACGTTAAGTAACTTGCCCACAGTGACCCAGTTAAGTTAGTAGCAGAGCCAAGATAAAAACCCAGGTCAGTCTAATTCTAAATCCTGAGCCCTTTCTTTATCCAGGGCCCAAAGAATTAGGGCCAGGCAGGTCAGACTAGAAACCAGGGGTGGAGCTGGCCTTGCCTTCCCGGTGAAGGCCTAGTGAAGTCATTGGCCGCATCCCTAGGGTAGGGCACTGAGGAAGAGGGAAGAGGCAACAGTCTTTGCCAAGTGTTGTGTCCAGTTCTCACATTGCAATGTATCCGGAAGAGAAGAGCAGGGAAGAAGTCAGCTAACCAAGTCATGGGAGGCTTGGCTGAAAAAACTGGGCCAATGTAGCTTAGAGAAGATGTGGGGAGGCTGGATTGTTGCTGACTTGCTCTGTGGCCCATTCAGCCCGGGTAGGCTCGTGTTGCTGCGGTAATGCACCACCCCCAAATCTCAGCGGCTTATCCAGCCGTGCCTTCTTTCTTGCTCACAGCACGGATGAGGAGGGGGCTCTGCTCGTCCTAGGCACTCAGGGATCCAAGCCGAGTGGGGTTTCCTCCAGACGTGAGCCCCCCAAACACTGCAGCATAAGAAGGAGGTGAACTGCACACTGGCCTAGAAAGTGTCCCCATTTCCTTGGCCCCAAGAAGGCACGTGGAAACACCTGACTCCCGGAGGCCAGAAGTACAATCCTCCCCAGTGCCCAAAAGCAGGGGGCAATGTTGCCTGGGCAGCACTAACGGCCTCAGGGCCCAGAGGGGTAACTGAGTGTGGGTGCCTTGATTCAGAAGTCAACTTTAAGTTCACTGAAGCTCGACCTTCCTGGGAAAACGGTGAGTACCTGCCCATAGAAGTGTGCAAACCAAGGGAGTTTGAGTGCATTGCAAGAAGGTAGGGGAAGAGACTCATTGTCATTGGGACGGTGGGAGATGGCCCGTGTGGCAAGAAAGAGCAGTGCTGGTTAAGGCCCAGGGCTCTGAAGCCAGAGGTGCCTGGATTGAAATCTCATCCTGTCTTACGAGCTGTATTACTTTGTGTGGATTACCTAACATCTCTGGGCCTCAGTCCCCTCCTCTGTTACATGGGGGTCATAACAGCTCCGTAAGATTGTTGTGAAGATGAGATAATTCCTGTAAAGCCCGTAACACACCATACCTGGCCCATGGGAAGCTCTAATCAAGTCAGTGGCCCTGACTGTTGATCTCATTTCCTACCCAAGATCCTGTGATCCGCCGTTCACGGAATCCTTGGCAGTGTCCTCTCTGGGCCTCTTGCGTCCCTAAGACATTAGTCAGTGGCCCAGGCTGGGTGGGGAGGCTTCTGTGCGCTGGCCGAACAGGCTGATCTTTCCCCAGTACTGCCACGTGGTCTCAGGAGGTAGGGTGTGCTCTGGGACCTTCTCTAACCCACCCCTGCTCTGCCGTGTGGTTCCCCCTCCTCCTGCCTCCAAGCCTGACTGCAAAGCAATTACCGTCTTCGGCTCATCCCCAAACCTTCCCTGATAACCACTGAGCTCATTTCTGTCTCCATGATTTTGCCTTTTCCATAATGTCATGTAGACGAGCCTGACAGTGGGGAGCCTTTCTGCTGTCTCTTGATTGATCTGCTTTATTGAAGTTGGGTCATATTGGAGGGAAGATGTCTCTATCTCCCCTCCCCCTTCTCCCTTCAGCGATATTCCTGGCCTTTGCTCCTTGGTTGCTATCTTTGTAACTCTAATTAATAGCCATAGACCTTCAGCTGTCGACCTATCCCTAAGGCTCCCCACTTAATGAGAGACAGTAAAATGACTGTTTCAGAGACATCAGGAGGAGGGGCAGCAACGTGAGGCGGTGTGTTTCGGGAATGAGCGCTGCAGGAGCACAGAGGGGAGGAGGAGGTTAGGAGAGGCTTCCTGAAAGGAGCAAGGTTTGAGCTGAGCCTCGTCCTGGGGCAGCGGCTGGTCCGCCTGCTCTCTGGGTCCGTGAGGCCTGACCTGCAGTACCTAGCCTCAGACACCAGGGGGAAGACAAGTGGCTTCGCTGGGACGTCCTCCGCTGCGCAGCAGGGTAGGCAGCTCCGCTCTCCCCACCCCCATCCCTTACAGCAGAGGGAGGAGGAGCTCTCAGCTCTCAGCCCTTTACCCCAGCAGAGGCTTGAAACCGGGACTTCTGTCTGAACCGTAGTTTCCAGGCCTTTGGATCATTCATACTGTCTCATCTGTACTGCTGGTTCTCAAACTGTGGTCGCTAGAACCCTTGCACGGACACCAGCTTGTTAGGCCCGTAGATTCCTGGGCCCTGCTCCAGAGTTCTTATGGGGGGGGCGGGGGGGGGGGGAGATGGGGCCCGGGAATCTGCATGGTTAGTACTCAGCCCACATTCCTCTCCTACACAGGGAAGACTGAGAACATCCGCCAGGCTTGCCATGAGCTTAGCCGGTCAAGCTTTTTCACGCTTTTCTGCCTACTTTCCGGAGCAGTTTCTGAGTAAAGGGTCCATAACTGGGGGAACACGGAATACTGGCTTCCTGCAGATTCGCAGGTCCTACCACTACGTTAAAAGCCCTGTGGTAAAGGAGGCTGTGTGACTTGTTAAATGTAGCATTCCCCAAATTAATCAACAGGGAACCCCCTTTCCCGTGTTTGACACCTCCTTACATATAGAACGGTTGCCGTAACTACCATCAGGCCTGACCAGACTCTGCCTTCCATGGTCCCTGCAGACATCGTGCACTTTGCCACTTCTCTACCTTCCCCTAACTCTCTCCTAGACACTTCCCAGATCTCCTTACCCCACCCGGCCTGGCCCTTCGGAGGACTCTGGCCTCAAATCACTCCCCTTTGTATCTCCTCCTTCGTCACTTACTGGACGCTCAGCTCTACCGTCTTTGTCTTCCTATAACGAAAGCTCTTCCCTCCCTTCCTCCTTGAGGAGTACAGGCTCAGGCCCTCCTGGAGGCAGCTCCAAGAGAGGAAAAGACAACAAGGCTCATTCCAGGCCCGCACAAGTCCAGCCCGTTCCATAGCCCGAGCGCCCGCAAGCTGGCCCGTGTCCCTTCCCAGTTCACCATCTCCTCAATCAGGGCTGCCCGATGCAGGCCCCCAGCTCACTGCCGCTGCCCTGGGCTGTCTCCAGAGCAGCGGAGTAAACACCTGTGCCCGGACGGGACCTCGGGTCATCGCAGCGGAAGTCAGAGACCAACTGGACTTCCATTCCCAGCCCATTTATTTAGCCCTTTGGTTCCTAGATTTTGGATTTCACCGGCCTATGAGCAAACCTACCCCACACTCCCAATTTAGAAGACAAAATGAAATTCCCAACTTTGAATACTTCTAAGAAACCCATCAAAATATTATCTGATCTTGGGGCACCCGCGTGACTCAGTTGGTTAAGCATCAGACTCTTGACTTCGGCTCAGGTCATAATCTCAGGGTCGTGAGATCAAGTCCTGTGTTGCCTCTGCGCTGAGCAGGGAGCCTGCTCAAGATTCTCTTTCCCTCTCCCTCTCCCTCTGTCCCGCCCTGCCTTCCGGCTCCCGCACAAGTGACCCCCCCCCCCAAAATAAATAAATAAGTAGTTAATTTAAAAAAATGTGATCTGATCTGTGCTTCAGTTTTCCCAAAATGTTCCTGGAGCTTTTAAATGGGAATCATTCGCCCTTTTATAAAATAATCAAATACAAATTGTAAGATCTTTATTTTTATTTTTTAATTTTTTTTAAAGATTTATTTATTTATTTATTAGAGATAGAGACAGCCAGCGAGAGAGGGAACACAAGCAGAGAGAGTGGGAGAGGAAGAAGCAGGCTCCCAGCGGAGGAGCCTGACGTGGGGCTCGATCCCATAACGCGGGGATCACGCCCTGAGCCGAAGGCAGACGCTCAACTGCTGTGCCACCCAGGTGCCCCTATTTTTATTTTAATATCAAAAGAAGGAAGAGGAATAGGGTCCCAATAAAGAAAAGTCCTCTAAATTAATAAATTTAACTTTATGAAATATTACCTATGTTGTCCTCAGTTTTTCTATTTTGCATAAACAAGTGAAAAACCACACACCCCCTTGTATTTTTGGGCTGGGGTCAGGCGCAAACCAATATGAGCTCCTGCTTTGAACACAGCTCCATGCTGGGGCTGAGTCATGGTTGCGATACGAACGCAGCGTCAGTCCTGGGCTTTCAGTACGTATTTTGTGTCCTATAAAGACCCGACATTTTAAAGTAAAGAGAGATAGTGTTGCCATTGTTTTCTATATTTGGGCTTCGTGCTGTTCCCAGGATTGAGAGTTTAAGAAAATTTAAGAAACTCATACCCATTTGCACACCTACCGCTTACTGTGAGTGTTGAAATGGGCCTCGAGTCTGCGGGCAGTTGTAGACACTGCCTTTTGGGCAGCATGGCCAGGTGGTGAAGGACGGGGACCTGCACGGTGGCTGGAAGGAAGGGAGGAATAAGGCGTGCTTTACAAAAGGTAAGCCCGAAGAAGATCGTGGTGCAGCTATCTTATGTCTAAACGACTGACCCACTAAGCAGCGAGCTGCCTGACACTCTGAGACCCTAGGAAGAAGAGCTAGGCTCCCGGGCAAGAACTTACAGAGAGCAATTTTAAGCTTAAAAGAGGAAAGATGTTCTCGGAATCAGAGATGCCCAAATATAGAAAGTGAGCTTCTCATTACCGCACACAGATGTTGAATAATCATTAGTCTGGGAGGTGATGGAGAGATTACTACATTTGAATAAAAATAATACAATTAAATAGAAATAATGAAAATAATTTTATGTTTATGGTGCTTGACATTTAATAAGTTGTTTTGAAGGGGAGCCTGGCTGCCTCAGTTGATAGAGCATGCGACCCTTGATCTCAGGGTTGTGAGTTTGAGCCCCACGTTCGGTGTGGAGCCTACTTAAAAAAATAATAAAATAAATGAATAAAATTTCAAAAATAATAAATTTATTGGGGCACCTGGCTGGCTCAGTCAGAAAAGCATGCGACTCAATCTCTTGGGGTCATGAGTTTGAGCTGCATGTTGGGTGTAAAGATTGCTTAAAGAAATAAATAAACTTAAAAATAAAATCAAGATTTTAAAAAATAAGTTGTTTTAGTACAACTGAGTTTTTAAATTCTCGGGAGTTAGATAAAAATTATTCTGACTGTAGGTTCAAGATTGCAGACTGAAGACACAGCAGTGAACAAAACATAAAAATGTGTGCCTGGTGGAGCTTATAATCTAGAAATTCCATAGATTTTATATTATCCTTATGACACTGGAATAACTTAGGGATAGGACAAGATCAGACAACGCAAAGAAAAAAGAAAGGCAATTTTCAGCTCCAAGAAAAAAAAGACAAGAGAAACGACAAAAGCAACGTAATAATAGCATACTATTGATTACATAGTAAATAATATTAATGTAGTCATGAGAATATAAATGCTGGTTTTTATTTTTATTTAAAAAATTTTTTATTTCAATTTTTTAATTTAAATTCGAGTTAGTTAACATACATGGTAAAATTGGTTTCAGGTGTAGAATTTAGTGATCCATCATGTTTTGGATTTTTAAAATAACTTGTAAACGAAACATGGAAACTTAGTGATGATTAAAGACAGAATGTCAGTGTTAATGATCTTGATAATATAAAAATACATGTATAGTCAATGGATTACTTAAGTTGGGGGAACAATGAAATAAAAAGTGAAAGAGTTAATAGCCTAGTTTTCAAACAGGTTGTTGAGATATTGAATAGAGTTGAGAAAACAAGAAATGGAAGTATAAGTATATTGTTTAAAAATGTTCAAATGTAATCAATAGAACACAGAGTTAGATGCTAGCTAGCTAGCTAGCTAGATAGAACAGAGAGGAAGAGACAAAGGAGGGAGTTTATGTGACCTAAATTCTTGTTTTTCGTACTACGAAGTCAATAGACTACCTAAAGTCAGTAAATCAAGAAACAGATCCGTAAACATTTTATTCAGAGTTTCAGAGACTAAGGACCTCAATAAACAAAAACATAAATGATTAAAAGAGCTTGTCTTGGGATCATAAGTCAGAGGTGGGGAGGATTGGACCAAGAAACTTGTTTTTCATCACACACATGTATATAATGTATCTTGGGTTCTCTCTCTCTCTTTTTTTTTTTTTAAGATTTTATTTATTTATTTGACAGAGATAGAGACAGCCAGCGAGAGAGGGAACACAAGCAGGGGGAGTGGGAGAGGAAGAAGCAGGCTCATAACAGAGGAGCCTGATGTGGGACTCGATCCCATAACGCCAGGATCACGCCCTGAGCCGAAGGCAGATGCTTAACCGCTGTGCCACCCAGGCGTCCCCCGCTTTTTTTTTTATTAATTCTTTTTTTTTTTTTAAGATTTTATTTATTTATTTGACAGAGACAGCCAGTGAAAGAGGGAACACAAGCAGGGGGAGTGGGAGAGGAAGAAGCAGGCTCATAGCGGAGGAGCCTGATGTGGGGCTCGATCCCAGAACGCCGGGATCACGCCCTGAGCCGAAGGCAGACGCCCAACCGCTGTGCCACCCAGGCACCCCTCTCTCTTTTTTTTTAAAGAATACAATGTAATACATTATTTTCAGGTTATTTTAAAAAATTCAAATCTACCTTCTTCATTAAACAGATGAAGAAACTGCAGCCCTGAAAGTAGCAGTGGCTTTCCTTAGGTCATACCACTAGCAAGAGGAAGGAGCAGGAATGGAGGCCCTGTCTCGTGACATCGGCTCCTCTGGGCCATATGGGACTGCTCCAAGCAACCCTAGAGTTCTTTCTCACCCAGCTTCTATGATTAACCATCCTTCCAAGCCACTGTGCCTTTGCACCTGCTCTTTTCTTGGCCTGGGGTGGGCCTCCCAGCTTCTTTCCCTGGCATATGCCTGTTCATTTTTCATAACCCAGCCCCATGTCAATTCCTTCAAGACTATGACTCTTTTGCTCCTATACTGTCCCTGCCTCTACTCTAATGTTACCCATCGGTCTGCCCATCCTACTGTCTCATTTGCTAGACTGTGACTCCCTCAAGGTAGAGGTTTACGTCTGACCCAACAGTGCACCCCAGCTCCCACCCCAACGCCTGCCACTGGGCGTTCAAAAGTGTTTGGGGAATTTGTGAATGGGTGGGGCACATGAGTCTCTGCCTCCACGATCCTGGGCTGGTGGCCCAAGGCCCAAACCCTGGCCACAGGCCTGACAGCTGTGCAGGAGGCTCTCCACCAGGTTCAAAGTCATCCCTAAATGACTGCCCCACCCCCAACCTTCATATGCTGTCACCCTCCTGTTTTCTTGCTCTCCTCTCCCATCTCGAGGTTTATCTGCAAATCTCAGCACTCTCAAAGGGCACACTTTAAAAGCCAAGTGGAGCCTGCCATCTGGATTGAATTAAACCACTGACCGAGTTAGTCCCCAAGTCAGCAGGGGCTGGAGGAAGGCTTTGGGGAAGGGACTGGACCTTTACTCCTTAGAGGAACTAACTCAGAAGAAAAATAATGTGCTGGTAAGAGCTGCCCAAAGGGGTGGGAAGAGGGAGACGGACAGATTGAGCAGCTCCCCAGGCAGGGTCTCGGCGTCTCTGGGCCTCTGCGTTCTCACCTACATCATGGGAGAGGTGATGCGAGCTGGTGGTTGGGGGTGCGGGAATCAGTGAGGAAAAGCATGAGGACGTGTCGGGAACAGCGCTGGCCCGGAGCGGTGCTCAGTCTATGTGTGAGCTTTCCCTCCTCTCCAGTTCTTTTCCTATTTTTCTTTTTGTGGTTGTTTTTATTTTTATCACAGTTATCCAGGGACAGAGTCAAAGAGGCAAATGGGTCTTTTGTTGCAACGAACACTAGTTTCTCACTCTGTCCTCACTAGTTATTTTCCCGCAGAAGCAACTACTTCCAACTCTTTCTAACAATTCTGCTGGTATTTACTTGCATATTTCAAAATAACTTGCTTGCATTGGTACTTTTTGTGTGTGTGGTTTTTTTTAGAAGATTTTATTTATTTGACAGATAGAGACAGCCAGCAAGAGAGGGAACACAAGCAGGGGAAGTGGGAGAGGAAGAAAGAGGCTCATAGCAGAGAAGCCTGATGTGGGGCTGGATCCCATAACGCCGGGATCACGCCCTGAGCCGAAGGCAGACGCTTAACCGCTGTGCCACCCAGGCGCCCCGCATTGATACTTTTTGAGCTCACCTACTGAAGAATATCCTGGTTGCTTCTAGTTTGGGGCAATACAGTTGCTATGTTCACGGGCAGGTTCTTGTGTGGACAAAGGTTTTCAACTCATTTAGGTGAACACCAAGGAGCTGGATTGTATGGTAGGCTACGGTTAGCTTTGTAAGAAACTTCCAGACTGCATTCTGAAGTGGCTGTACCACTCGGCCTTCCCACCAGCAGTGAATGAGAGTTCCCGTTACTCCACATGCTCACCAGCATTTGGTGTTGTCCGTGTTTTGGATTTTACCTATTTTAATAAGTGTGTAGTGGTGTCTCGTTATTTTAATTTATAATTCCTAACGATAGATGATGTGGAGCAAACTTTCATATGCTTACTTGCCATCTGTATATCTTCTCTGAGAAGGAATCTGTTCAGATAGTTTGCTTATTTTTTAATTGGGTTGTTTGTTTTCTTATTGTTCAGTTGTAAGAGTTCATTGTATAGTTTAGATACAAGCCATTACCACATCTGTATTTTGCAAATATTTTCTTCTTGTCTTTGGTGTGTCTTTTCATTCTCTTTACATATTGAACTTTGGTTCTTATTATGTGTTTAATTTCTAAGGGCTTGTTTTTGTTTTCTGGATGTTCCTCTTTTCACTTCATGTATGCAATACTCCGTCTCATCTCTCTGAAGCTATTTGTGACCATTTTTCGTACATTTTCTCCCTACACAGCCTCTGTTTCTTCCAAGTTGATTTTGTCTCTTAGTAGAGGCTTTCCTCAAAGATAGGTGATTCCTGGCTGTCTTCTTGTCCGAAGAAGGCCCCCAAATCTGACCGGATGTTGTGTGTGTGTGTGTGTGTGCGCGCGTGTGTATGTGTGTGTGTATGCATGTGTGTGTTGAGGGGGTGTTTGGTGACTGTGGGCTTCTCTCTAGGCCATCAGGCCAGACGTTTTGTGAGGGAGTTGCCTACACAGTCTGTGCCTGGATCCTATAGGCCTCACTGCTGGTGCTTTGAGATTAGAGTGGGGGAAGAAGACTGGAGGCTTCAACACCTACTAAGTAAACTTACATTTAATCCCATTTTTAATACTCCCCCCTCATCCGTGCCTGCTGTCTTCCTGTCTGGATAGCCTTGTTTTTTTTTTGTTTTTTTTTTTTTGTTTCTTTGTTTTTTGTTTTTTTTTTAAAGATTTTATTTATTTACTTGACAGAGATAGAGACAGCCAGCGAGAGAGGGAACACAAGCAGGGGGAGTAGGAGAGGAAGAAGCAGGCTCCAAGTGGAGGAGCCTGATGTGGGGCTTGATCCCACAACGCCGGGATCACGCCCTGAGCCGAAGGCAGACGCTTAACGACTGAGCCACCCAGGCGCCCCTGGATAGCCTTGTTTTATCCTGTCCAGAAAATGAAGCCTCAGGCTTCTTCTGAGCTGGAGAACAGAGAGTCTTCAACCTGTGTAGCAAGGGAGAGAATGGATCCAGGGGTTAAACTTGTTCTTAGATTGTCTTGGGGGGCATAATATATTGAGTTCATTCCGAAGAGAAAATTTCATTTTTGCCCAATGTTTTCATATTCTACAAGAGTAACATCTAACATCTTTTTATGGCGCTTGTAGACTTAAATTTTATTTTATTTTATTTATTTTTTTTTAAGATTTTATTTATTTATTTGACAGAGATAGAGACAGCCAGCGAGAGAGGGAACACAAGCAGGGGGAGTGGGAGAGGAAGAAGCAGGCTCACAGCGGAAGAGCCTGATGTGGGGCTCGATCCCGTAACGCTGGGATCACGCCCTGAGCCGAAGGCAGACGCTTAACCGCTGTGCCACCCAGGCGGCCCTGGACTTAAATTTTAAAATCAGAAGTGATGATATGGGAGTATATGTACTTTACACTAATTTCTAATAACTCCCTTTTCATAAAAATATGATGGAATTATTTCTCTGTCATCCTAAGATAAGATTTTACTAAAATTTATATTTTTTTGTCATGTTCATCCAAAGATCCGGTTTTTGGTTTTTTTTTTTACTCTTGATCCGTACTTCTAATGAGTGAACTTGAACAAAATACTCTTATCAGAAAATATTTCTTTATCTGCTAGTTCGGTAGATTCTTCGAGTGTTCTGGGTTCTCGCTAGCCTTATCTGCATTTATTGTTTCCACGGATTAAAAAAAATAAATTTTTTTGTGTCCACTCATATCTCCTTAGTTTCCTCTTGACTAGAACTGTTCTCAGACTTTCCTCGTTTTTGATTATCTTGACAGTTTTGAGGAGTACTGGTCAGGGATTTTGTAGAATGTCCTCCAACTGGGATTTTTTTTCTGAAGTTTCTCTAGTGATCAGACAGGAATTATGTGTTCTTGAGAGCAAGACCACAGAGAAGCCCGGTGCTATTTTCATCACATTCTATCAAGAGTATGTAATATCAACATGGCTTGTCACTGATGAGGTTACTTTGGTCACCTCGCTGAGGTACTGTTTGTCAGGTTTCTCCATTCTAATGCGGCTCTTTCCACCTTCCCCCACCGCCATCCTGTGATCTTTGGGGGGAAGTCACTGCACACGACCCATACTGAAGGACCAGGGAGTTACGTTCCACCTTCTGGAGGGCAGAGGGTCTACATAGATTATTTGGGATTCTTCCGTACAGGAGATTTGCCTATTCTCTGTTTATTCTTTTATATCAGTCTGGACTCATGGACCTTTATTTTATACTTTTGAGTTATAATCCAAGACTGCTTTATTTCATTGCTCAAATTGTTCTAGCTCTGGCTGTTAGGGACGCTTTCACTTGGCTCCTGTGTCCCTTGACATGTCCCCATCATTGTGTGTGCATTGTGTGTGTTGGGGGGGGAGCACAAGAGAGCGCTTTCTTACTTTTTGGCACTACAAGATGCCCCTGGCTCCTCTGTGTATTTCCTGCCCCACTTCTAGAATCAGCCATCTCTCCAAGGAGTCCTGCCTTATTGGAGAGTAGGGTTAGAAACCAAGATCTGGGTCCCGCATGTGTGCATTGATGTTGGGATGTCGTTGCTTCCAGGCTTGCTCAGCTGAGAGAGTAGAAACATATCTGTGTGTGTACTAAGCCATGTGCATACACATACCTATAAATATTCCTGTATGTAGCCATCTGTACGGTATCTATATTAAGCCAAATATGCATTTATTCTAGCCTCTTCTTCCTACCTATTTGTAACCTACTCTGACAGTGAGAAGCCAGTCTCCCTCAGTTTACCTAAGTGCTCGAGTCCATGCAAAGCATTGTCAGAATGTGCACCTGTACTTCCATGGGGGGGGGGTTCGAGTACAGCTAGAGCACAGTGATTACGTACAGCTCCTTTTGCCTTTATCTCCTTTCATTTCCAGAATGACTTAGGTCAGCGCCGTTGCCCCATCCCTTCCAGTCAGGTTCATTCATATATTTGTAATTCAGTAAGATCGTTCTGTCCCATCCTGCATTCCGTCCTGGAATCTGATGACCTTCTAGATGATTCTTTTAAACTTGCATAAATTAAGGCTCATTCTCTGTGTAAATAAGTTCCATGGGTTTTGACGAATGCACCACGACGGTATCCTTCGAAGTAGTTTTGCAGCCCTAGAAACGCCCACCCCTTCCCCGTGCTTTACCTGTTCAGCCCTCCCCCACTCCCCGCTCCCCGGCATCACTGAACTCCTTACTTCTTCTAGAGTTGCATCTTTTCCAAGATGCCATCTGTTTGGAATCACACAGTATGTGGCCTTTGCAGACTGGTTTCTTTCCCTTAGCGATATGCGTTGACGTTTCCGCCATCTTTTCACAGCTTCATAGCCCATTTTGTTTCATCACTGAAGAGCATGCAATTAGGTGGATACAGGATTTTGTTGGCTTGTTGGTTTGTTTGTCCGTCAGCTACTGAAGGGCATCTCGGTTGCTTCCAGTCCAGGGCAATTACGAATCAAGCTGCTGTGAACGTTTGCACGCAGGGTTTTGTGTGGACACACGTTTTCAGATCAGCTGGGTCATTCAACAGACTTGTGACCCATCATTCTTCTTTTTGGCCCCACCCTTCACATGCACTTCCAGGGGAAAGGGATGCCCCCTGCTCTCAAGGCTCTGGGGGTCCTGCAGTGTAAACCCACTCGCTTCATGGCTTTCTACCTGCCCATGTGTGATTCAGCTTTCTCTGCTGTGCGAAGCCTCCCCCCTGTTCCATCAGCTTCCAGCCTGGAATATGATGTCGCTTACCCCTCTTCTCCTTCCATTACTTACATGGGTTTATACCTTCTCTTGACCCTTTTCACTGTCATTTTAGTGGGAGGGAGTGAAAGCGAATGTCAGTGTTCAGCCCAGCAACTGCACCCAGCCGCGTTCCCCTTCCCTCTCTCCAAGGCTGCGATTTGATCTCCCTGGGTGTGGAGTAGGGAGAGCCCACGGTTGTCAAGTCACGCCTGCTACCACTGCAGTTATGGGAGACGACTCTCTGCTCCATATCTGTCCCTGCTGTCTGTTCCAGCCAGGGCCTCAGTCCCAGCTCCCTGCCCTTGGTGCTCTCTCCCTTGGGGCTTTGAAGGCTCACGCTTATGGGGAAGGGAGGGGGTGGCTCGACATTCTGAGCTGGAGGCCTCAGAGCAAGAACGTGTCTGGAGAAATGACACCAAGGTGGGACAGCAGAGAAGGAGCCCCACGGGCACAAAACATCTTCTACTCTCTGGCACATCCATCCTCATCGCCCCAACAAGCAGTGTCTGGCTTTCAGCAAGCCTTCTGGGGAAGTGACCGAAGCAGTTATAGTCCAGAAATTGAATGATTGGTCATTGAATGGAATCACCTCCCTTTGCCCATCCTCTAGTAATCTTGTCCTTATCTCTTTTCACTCTACCCAGAATACCTTCTCCCTGGTAAGTCCTTCTACTCAGCGTCCTCACTTACAGTCTGTATTGTAGCCTAAGGACTCCCCGAGTTGTATCTCCGGCCACGGTGCCCTTCCTACTCTAGCCGAGTGGCAATGGTTTGCCCTGGGCGTGCCACAGGCATAGTAGCTGTGTGTGTTCTGTGCCATGCTGGCCCTTTCTAGATCCAGGCCCATCATCTGTTTGGGTTTCTGAAGGATTCCTCCAAGTTTCTGGTTCACTTACATATTGTCTTCTTGTTTCTGAGAACTGTTATGTATTTATTTGTTAGCTTTCAAATGTCTTTGCTATAGTTTTTTTAGGTCTTCGAGCTGCTGGGGTGGGGGTGGGGGACAAGACAGCTGTGTGACTTGAAACTAGAAAAAACGCCTATCTCCTCTCCTGGGGTTCATTTTTGAAGGGCCTTGTGGTATTCCTTCAGCCCCCAAGCCGTCTTAAGACGAGTCCAAGTCTGCTTTCTTTGGAGAGGGAGGTGTCCCAGCCTCTTACGACAGCACAGTTTAGGGTCTCACAAACACGTGCGAGTTTTTCTTAGAGTTTATCTTAACCTCCATGTTTTCTCCTGCATCATTAGCTCATCTCTCAGTGGGGTTAAAAACAGCTTCCCGGCTCTCTGGTTTCACTGTTGGAAAATACACAGGAGGTTTTGTTCCCATGGGAAGGGTGGGATGAAAATCTGGTTCCTGGGATGACTCCACAGCCATTCCACCAGTGACCGAGGGCTTATGCAATGTTCTCACTGTCGCCAGGCCTGGGCCAGCTGCCTGTGGGACAAAGCCCACACTCCCCGTCCTGTCATGGAAGCCATTCAACATCTGCAGGATGCCCTTATCTCGGGGCTGCAGTCAGGGGAGCACGGAGGTTAGAAGCGGGGGGTGCCTGCATGCCAATCTGACTCTGCCAGTGCGCTTGCTGTGAGACTTCGGGCAAGTTACTCAACTTCTCTGTGCCTCGGTGTCCTTCTCTGCAGACCGGTAAGTGATGGTCATAAAGCGTGTGTCTCTTGGGGTTTCGTGATGATGAAATGAGTGAACGAGTGAAAGGGGCTCAGAATAGTGCCTGGGGCTCAGCAAGTGCTCTGCAGTGGAGCCCTACTCTCCTCACCTCCTGTGAGTCCGAGGGGCAGCCTCCTCTCTGCTCAGACCAGACCATCCCTGTTTCCCTCCCAACTCTGATCTGTACCATGGAGTCTTCAAGGGCAAAAGGACATCCTCCTCTTCCTTCTCCTATTATCAATGACAATTACTGTGTATTGAATATTTGCTATGTGCTGGCTACTTTTCAAGGGTTATTTTTTCAAAACTCACCATAATCCTGAAAAGCCGGTAACACGGTCCTGTTTCGAAGAGAAAGAAGCGAGCCTTGGAGAGGCCAAGTGAGCGGCTCTGCGAGGCGGCCAAGCTGAGAGGGCCATGTGATTTTGACCGCCACGCCACGCTCTTTCCCTGTCTCACCCAACATCCACTGTCTGCCACCCCAACCTCCAAGGCCATGCTTGGGGGCTCTCCATGTCATGAATTAAATCACTCACGATGCTTTTGGGTACAAGCAATAGAAGCCCCAGTTTGAGCTGGCCTAAACTAGAAAGAAAACGTGCGGTTCACAGGAATGGAATGTCGAGAGGAAAGACAGACTTCAAGCGAGACTTCTTCGACGTCCCCGGGGACCCACTTCACCTTGTTCTCCTGCCCCACCTTCTCCTGTGGTCCTGGTCTCATACTTACACGAGCTCTCACGAGGCTTCAGGATGGCTGCTCCAGGTACTTGAGGCTAAGTTTCCCCCAGATCCTGAGCCGAGGATGTAAGATTAAGTAGTTTATCTGGGACGTGATCCCAGGAAACACGAGCAGGAAAATAGCAAACTGACTTGGGAAGGGAAATAGCCCACAAAGGGTTATCTAGACCATTAGAGGACTGGAGTGCAAGGCCACTGAGGAATTTTGGGGAACAGTGTAGAACCATGTATCACTTATCCCACCCAGTAGCCCTGTGGTACCTGGCCTGTGCCGGGAGCAGGCACGGTATGCTCCAGCAGCCAAACAAAGCCTAAGATCAAGTGAAACAAAAAAGCCAGAGCTGGAATTGGCAACGGGATGGGGACTTCGGGGAGGGCGCTGAGCATCTCTGTTACCCCTAATGCGTGCCTCCTCGTCCGGCCCGCTGGGAGAGGGAGCAGTCCTTCCCACCCCTGGCGCCCCGTAGTCCTGGGGTCCGCTGAGGTTTGTCCTGCTGAGGTCCCATGCCCCCATGCCAACCGGAACCTGTGTCCAGGAGAATACTCGGTCCTGATCGCCTTTGTCTTCAGTGACTGCCCACCCAGCCACCTATCACTGTAGCAAGAGATGGGGTCATGCTCCTTGGCTGAGGTGAACCCGGGCCTCCCCCCAGGGCTGGGGTGGGGCCAGTCCCACCAGAACGGAATGGCAGCTGTTCTGGACTGCTGGGAGGGCAGGGAGGATCCTGGGAAGCAAACGGCAAAGTTCATCACATAAGTGTTCTCTAGGACAAAAGGAACTGAATGGAAACAAAGCTTCCAAGAGAGGGACTACAGAATCCTGCAAGCTGGGGGCCGGGAGAGGGCTATGAACGTCACCTAGTATAATGCCCCTGCGCTGCCCCCGTCTGTCCTCCCATGTGATATTCGATCTCAGCCCATATACCTCCAACGTCGGGGAGCCTGCTCCCCACCCAGCAGCCCACCTTTGTCCTGGAGACATCTCTAACCACTGGAGGTCTCTCATCACATCACGTTGGAATCTTCCTATGCCTTCTCTGGGGCTTCCAAGACACATCTGCTCCGTCTGCCCTCAATCTGTCCCACGGGGATGTGTAAACAGTGATTATGTTTCCCCCAAGACTTCCCTGGAGAACGCTGACCACCGAGAAGCCTGTCATCTCCCACATGATGGCCACAGAAAGGCCTCGACATCTCGGGCAGGCATCTTGGAGATGGTGGAGACTCAGATGGGTTCTTCTCCGGAAGGATCAGCCAGTCTCCAGGTCAGCGACAGTTTACGGCTCAGAAGCCAATCCAACGGTCTCAGTCACAGGGAGGAGCTCCGGTTCCCTCATGGATGTGTTTACTTGGAGGATGTGACCTCCCAGAAGCACAAACACTCTGCCTGCCTCCCACCCCAGCAGCTCCCGCGGGAGCTCTGAGATGCCCGGCGATGGCCACATGCCCTGTGGCTGGAGTCCTGAGGTCTAGGCTGCTCCCGTCTGGCCACACGCAGCAAGGCCCCGCACCCAGCCCCAGCCCTGACCTCTCCTCACCTCAGGGGTCCGCAAAGAGCGAAGCAGTAGGCCACGGCGGAAAGAATCCAGGCTGGAGCTGGAAGTCCTCCAGGGAATCCTGCCTCACTGGGATGAGTGACTTTGCCCCTCAGAGCCTCAGTTTGTCTTATCTGAAAAACAGGAAAGAACTCCCTTGAGGAGGTGCTCTGGGAAAGTGAAAGTACCCGGCGTGCACCAGGTTCTTCACAGATGGGTCTATTATGGAGCCGTAGTGGCGAAAGCTTCCCTCAATGCTCCCCGGGTCATCAGGATCTGTTGAGAGGGTTATTCATCTTTGGTTCTGGTAACCCTGCAACTTTGAAGGCACCAGATGGGAACTCTTCAGTCACAGAAACATTCCCGAACTCCTGCCTTCGTCCAGGACACACTCACATATCAATCAGATAGGGCAGGGGTCCTATCCTGTCCCCAGCCTCTAGAAGACACCTGTAGTTCTGACTTCCCTCCCTCTTCTTGGAAACCGTCCCAACCCCATTCACATGTGTATTGAGGGAGCGCCTTGCCAGCTGACTGCTCATCCCCTGGGTTTCTGTTGACCTCCTGACCTTCTCCGTGACCTAAGCTGGGCTAACCAGGGTTCTTCTCTGGGACTCGTCACTTTGAAACTGGAAGCATCTTTCTTTCTCGAAGGCGTGTAGATCCGGAGCTGCTGGAAGCCACATGGAAAGCACCAGCTTGCAGCGAGAGAACAAAGCTGACACACAGAGAGGAGCAGAGATAAAGGACACAGCTTGGCTGAGTCCCCGGCTCAGGGTTCTTCCGCCCTCCCTGTCCCACCGCTTGGCGGCCCAAACCAGCCTGGGACTACAGAAGGAGCAGCCCGCTTCCCCCAGCCTCGTCTGAGGGAAGGGACTGTGGGTGGACTTTTGACCCTGGGGGAGTCAGTCCAGAAGCTGGGTTGAGCCAATCAGATGCGTCTCCTAGAACTGGAGTACAGATGCTCAGGGTCAGATGGTAGCCAGTGCGGAGCTCTTGAGGTAAATAGAACCTTTGAAGGGCAGTCATGAGGATTCTTCCATAAGCCGAGGTGAAGCTGGGGGCAGTGCTCCGAGGGAGGCTGGGAGGGGACCTGCCAGCCCTGGGTCCCGACAGCTTTCCCTTCCTGTTTTCACTCCTCCAGAGTCCAGCCCTGTCTCCCCTCGGGTAGCATGAGCTATTCCACATCTCTCTGGCAAATTTTCCCTTTTACTCAAGCTACTTTGAAAAGGCTCCTGTTCCACGCCCCCCCCCCCCCGACCCATCCAGCCCCTGCTGTCCTGTTCCCTCGACACAGCCCGAGATGGGCAACAAGCAGGGTCCACATTCGCCTTATGGGAGCACTGGACAATGGGTCCCTACAGGACCCTGGAGTGGCCACTCAGCCTTTTTTTAAAAAATTGAGATATAATCCACAAACATAAATTCATCCTTTTAAGGTATGCCATTTAGTGGTTTCTTAGTGTAGTCACAAGTGTGTGCAGCCATCGCCCTTCTGAAGTTCCAGACCATTGTCATCGCTGGAAAAGAGACCCTGCAAGCATTCACAATCACTCCCCATCCTCACCCCTGCTCTCCCCACCCCTGGCTACCCCTAAGCCTGCTTGCTCGGTATCTATCCATTTGCCTGTTCTGGACATTTCGTCTTAATGAAATCATGCACAACGAAGTCTTTGGTGTATGGCTTTCTGCGCTTCAAGGTTTCCGTTGTAGCATGGCTCATCCCTTCATTCCTTTTCATGGCTCAGTGATCTTCACATTTTGCTTATGCATTCATCAGGTGATGGACATTGGGGTTGTTCGCACCTAGGGGCTCCTGGGAAGAGTGCCGCTGCGAACGTGTGTGGACAAGCGTCTCTCTGAGTCCCTGTTTTCAGGTCTTCGAAGCATCTGCCTAGGATTGCTGGGTCATATGGTAACTCTGAGTTTACGTCTTTGAGGAGCCGCTAAACTGTTTTCGACGGCAGCTGCACCATTTTCCATTCCCACCCCCAGTTTCTCCACATCCTTACCAACGCTGGTTATTTTCCTTTTTCAAAAAACAGCCATCTTAAGCGGGTGTGAAGTGGTATCTCATTGTGGTTTTGATTTGCATTTTCCCAGTGACTAATGATGTGAAGCATCTTCTCATGTGCTCATTGGCCATTTGTAGCTCTTCTTTGGAGAAATGTCTATTCATTTTTTTAAGGTGGGAAGGGGCAGAAGGAGAAGGGGAGAGAGAGAATCTTAAACAGATTCCCCATTGAGTGCAGAGCCTGATGCAGGGCTCGATCTCACGACCCTGAGATCATGACCTGAGCCGAAATCAAGAGTCGGATGCTTAACTGACTGAGGCACCCAGGTGCCCCTGGAGAAATGTCTATTCAGATCCTTTGCCCATTTTTTTTAAATGGTCATTTATCTTTTTAGTAATAGGTGACAATAATTCTTCATATGCTCTGCATACAGATTCTTAATCAGATCTATGATTTGTAAATGTTTCCTCCCATTCTGTGGGTGGCCCTTTCACTTTCTTTATGGTGCCCTTTAAGCACAGAAATCTTTATTTTTGGTGAAGTCCGATTTATCCTTTTTTATCTTTTGTTACGTATGCTTTTGGGGGCATATCGAAGATACTCTCAGTCTTCAACCTTAACGTCAGATTCTTTCCATCTGCATAGTTCTGAATTCTGCCTGAGGTTTGTAAATGTCTTTTCTATTACTTGCATCTTGAACAAGCCTGTCTGTCTCAGATTACAAATTCCCAGGGCAGTGACCAATTCTGAAAAACAAGTTCACACTGTGCAATTAATTAAAGCTTCAACGATGAAGACGATAGTGATCCAGAGGCCAGTAAGTCCTCCCCTTGGGTCGAACCTCATCTGGCAGAACAAATCCATTTCCCCTTCCCAGGTGCTGAGGATGACTTTGACGTGAAGGCCCCAGAGAAGGGGGGCGACCCCTGGACACCATGGAGGGGGTCAGGAGCGGCTGACCTGCTTGGAGCATGCCCACCAGTAGAAAGAATTTCCACTAAGCCTGGCTTTGCACCAAGCCAGGGGCAGCGGTTTGTGCTGGGCTGGTGATGGGGGCTGGGAGCTGGCCTTGCCTCCCCCACTACAAGAGGGTACACTGTGCTCCCTGAGCAAAGTCAAGTCTCTAATGCCGTCAGCTCAGGCTAAGGGCAGTAACACGGGTGAGGCAGGCAGACGCAGGGAATGGAAGAGGGTGGCTCTTCAGCCCCTAGTCTCCAGAGACACTCTGAGGCGGCAGCTCCTTCTGGTCAGCTGACTTCAAGCTGACCCCTGTGGGACTCCGGGGATCTTCCTAGGCCGTGTCGGGGCAAACCAGTCCTGAGCAGTGGATGGGGACCACAACTGACCAGCCTCAGATTCCAAGCTGCCCACACCCATGGGCTTTGGCAGGACTCACTAGCACATTCCAGTCTGGCATCATTTAGAAAGCTCCTACCAAGCGCCCGTGCCAGGTCCCACAGGGCTCTCTGTCTTGGACCTCAGCTCCCTCCCTGGCGCGTTGTGGGTATTTGGGTTGGTGTCTGGGTCAAGAGTCCCTCACGGGGCGCCTGGGTGGCTCAGTCATTAAGCGTCTGCCTTCAGCTCAGGGAGTGATCCCAGCGTTATGGGATCGAGCCCCACATCAGGTTCCTCCTCTGGGAGCCTGCTTCTTCCTCTCCCACTCCCCCTGCTTGTGTTCCCTCTCTCGCTGGCTGTCTCTCTCTCTGTCAAATAAATAAATAAAATCTTAAAAGAAAAAAAAAAAAAGAGTACCATGTCCCTGCTAAACTCAGAGGCCATGGAAAGAACCCGGTTTTGGTATCAGAATAGTTTCTACATTGGATTACCACTTAATCCAAGTGTGATTTGGGGTAAGTCATTTAACACCTCTGTGGGTCTCCCCCACATCTGGGAAATGGTGTGACTGATGTCCCAGGGTGGCTGTGTGAGCAAATGAGGTGAGGTCTACAAGTGTCTAGTGTCTGATAGGACGGATGTTTTCCTACAGCTTTGCTCTTGCACAGTCCCCATACCCCACCAAACGTCCTTGACAATTCCTTTCTTTTTTTTAAGATTTTATTTTTTTATTTGACAGAGAGAGACAGCGGGAGAGGGAACACAAGCAAGGGGAGTGTGAGAGGGAGAAGCAGGCTTCCTGCAGAGCAGGGAGCCCAATGCGGGGCTCCATCTCAGGACCCCGGGATCATGACCTGAGCCGAAGACAGATGCTTAACAGCTGAGCCACCCAGGCGCCCCTCCTGGACAACTCCTTCTTTTTCTTTTTTTTTTTTTTTTTTAAGATTTTGTTTATTTATTTGACAGAGAGAAAGACAGCCAGCGAGAGAGGGAGCACAAGCAGGGGGCGTAGGAGAGAAAGAGGCAGGCTCCCAGCAGAGGAGCCCGATGCGGGGCTCGATCCCAGGACCCTGGGATCACGCCCTGAACCGAAGGCAGATGCTTAACGACTGAGCCACCCACATGCCCCTCCTTGACAACTCCTGACTGCATCCTTCCCTCTCTGTCCCATGGCCCATGCAATTAATTACAGCTTTAATGATGACCCGATAATGACCAAAAGCGGGTACTCAGTAAAGTCTTGGTGAGTGAATAACTCCTCTCTGGTTTCCTGCCTGCCAGGCCCTCCCCTGCCGTCTCTGCTCCTCGCTGTAGCCAGGGCATCCCTCCAGAAGCACATATTCCTTCCTGCCATTGCCAAGACCAAGCATTTAGTGACTTCAGACTGTCCGATTGTGTGAGGTTCTCCAGCAGCCCTTGATGGCCCAGGCCAGTCCAGAGAAGGCTGATGATGAATGAATCTGTCTTGGAAATTTCTCACCCAGGTGAGATGGCCGGGCCAATGGGATGAGAGGGATGTTTATAAGAGTGATTGACAAGGTGCGCCAAGACATGGAAGGTAAATGGGGAGAAAAGGAAAAAAGGGAGTAGGAGAAGCTGGGTTATCACCCAGTCAGTCGGAAGGAGAGCAGTTACGGTCCAAGAGTGATGTTTGCATTCTCAACGTCAGAGGCAGGGTGGCTCTGGGTGACACGGCCAGAGTATGGCTGGGGGGAGTATGGGGACCAGAGGGCAGTGGCAGTGATGGTCCCTGGAGACGAAGCAGTCAAGGAACTGAAAGGTAGGGTGGCGATGGGTCAGCATATGATTGACTATCTACCTTTGCAAGGGAAAGGAAGTTTTCTTAATCCACAGTCCACATAGGAGTAACAGGCGTGAGCCTGGACTGTCCTGAGTAAACTGAGGCATGTGATCATTCTGGTGCTCAGCCACTCAGGCCGATGGCAGTCCTCAGGATGGGGAAGAAGCTGAAGGGCCCGCTGTGACGTCATTAAGGACTGATGGGACACGCAGGCAGGGGAGCACAGAGTGAGGCAAGGTGGCGTGACCAGTGCCAAGAAGCTTGCCAAGCAGGGGCTTTAAAGAGGGATAAAGAGGGAGAAGAGCCTGCACGGGGGAAGCTTGGCTGGGGACAGTGGCAGACACAGGCACCACCTGCAGACCAGGGGGAGAGTAAGATTTGCTCAACCTCATACATGAGTCATACAGTTTTGGACTTTCTCAAGCATTTTTTTTCAGTCTCATAACTTTCTTGAAAATTATCTGTTATGTTTCCCTTTCAGAAAACGAAACCAAGGCAGAATGGGATTTAGGTGATTGACCCAAGGCAAATTGAGGAAGCCCCTGAAGTAGGGTTGCCAGATAAGATACATGACACCCAATTCAACTTGAATTTCAAATGAAGAACGGATAGTTTTTTAGTATAAGTATGTCCCAAGTATTTCATGGGACATACTTACACGAAAAAAGTTTTTTTTTTTATTGTTTATCTGAAATTCAAATTCAGCTGGGCAGCCTTGTTTTTTGGTTGATTTGTTTTGTTTTGCTAAACCTGGCAATCCAGAAGGAAGGTGAGGGGCCATAGCGGGGCCGTATGAATCAGAGAGCCTTGTTAGTGGTCCGGGATGCTGGGAGGGCAGGGCCAGGTCTGAGCATGGGCGAGAGAAGAGTATCAGCCTGAGGACGGTGACCAGCATGGGGAAAGGGCTCAAAACCAGCCAAGTCAGCTTCTGGACGGGAGCGTCCGTGGGGTGAGAGTGCTTTCTGCTCATGACTGTGCACACTCGCTCACAATCAGATTGGGCCTCAGAGCCCACAAAGGGTGCTCACATCTGTTATTTTAATTGGATCCTCTCAGCCTTAGGAAGTAGGCACAGCGCAAATCCCAAAAGCACTGATGAGAACACCAAGGTTCAGGGAGGTTTTGTTGAGGCTCTGGAGTTGGGGCCCATAAAGGAAGGGTTCTCTGGGGAGGGCATCAGCTCTTGTAGGGTGTGGGGGAGCTGTGGCAAACCCTGAAACTCACCCCGAAGGCCCAGGGAGCGTAGTGCCTTCCTCCCAAGCCAGCGGGCCAGAGCGGGGAGGGGAATCAGCCTGAGAGAGCTTTCATTGGGGAGGGAGGGAGATGCAGGGAGAAGAAAAATGACCAAAGCTCCGGATCTCCTAGTAAATCATTAGCCTTCGCCAGAATACAGAAGCTGTGGACTGTTATTATAAAATACTGAAATTAAATTAAATACAGCCCAAATTAAATATAATTAGACAAAATAAAATAACAAAGCTAAAAAGAATAAAGGTGCCAAACTATCTGATAAAGGTTCAGGAGAGCCGAACTCCCAGGGCTGGGGCCCGAGGTAGGCTCAAGGACAGAGCCTTTGGCTACCGGCCGGGGAGCCCAGGGGCAGCAGGGGACAGTGGCTGCACTCCTGATTCCGCACACTCGCTCGCTGACCCTACGGCATCTCTTATCTCTTTTGGTGGGCGGTGAGTTAGGTAGCAGTTCACAAGGGCAGTTGTTCAGGGGCGCTCAGGGAGAGCCACAAGCTCATTTCCAGGTGTGGGAAGACACTGAGGGCTGCTCTAGGTGCTGGGGTCAGTGCACTGACCCTCCAACATGTAGTGATGTCCTACTGTGTGCCAGGCAGTGTGCCGTGGACTGGGCAAGGCCCCTGTCTTCATGGGGCTGACATCCTGTTTGGAGGTGGGTGGAGTGGAGGACACAGACAATACATAAGTGAACAGATACGTGACCTGGGAGGCCACGTTCGAGGTGAAGCCCGTATGAAGCGTGCAGCCAGGCACATATCTGGGACTGAGGGGTCCAGGCAGCGGAGTCGGCTCGTCCAGAAACCCTAAGGGGCAAAGAAGCCGAAGATGCTAGAAGAACGAAAAGAAGGCCAGCGTCTAAAAGAGAGGGTGAGATGAGAGGGAGGGCAGTCCTGCAGGGCCTGTGGGAAGGGTAAGGCCTCTGGGCTTGGTTCGAGTGGACGGGAAGCTGTCGGAGGAGTCTGAACGGCACTGCAGTGGCATCTGATACATGTTTTAAAACAGTAGCTTCAGAAATACATGTTGAGGACATTGTGGTAAATGAAATAAGCCAGGCTCAGAAGGACTCGATACCACTTACATGAGGAACCTAACATGGTCAAACTCAGAGAAGCGGAGTGGAAGCATGGTTGCCAGGGGCTGAGAGGAGGAGGGAATGGGCACAAAGTTTCAGGTATACAAGATGACTAAGTCCTAGAGATCTACCAGACAGCAGAGTGCCTACAGTTAACTATACTGTATTGTATACTTAAACATTTGTTAAGAGCGTAGATCTCATGTTAAGTGCTCCTATCACACACACACACACACATACACACACACACACACACGGAAAGAAAGCAATACACGTTATATCATGACCAGGTACACCAGGTATGTATACAAACAGAGGTTTTTTAAACGTATCAAAATAAAACAAAAGTGTCACAAAACAATAGATATTTGGTGCCATGTATTCTGATAGTCCCAATTCTTCTGTTTCATTAAAATGAAAATCAGGTCATGACCCATGAAATTGATTTCACGCCCACTAACTGGTTGTAACCTACAGGTTACACTGCTTTTAGGATATTTCTCTGGCCCTTGGGTGTAAAGTGGATTGTGGGGTGTGTGTGGGGGGGAAGCAAGAGGAGTGGCAGGAAGACCAGTGAGGATGGTGTTGCACAAATCCAGACACAAAAGGATAGAGGATTGGACTGGGATGTTGGCGGTGAAGACAGAGGCAGATGGGCAGACACGGGATATATTTTAGAAGCAGCATGGACAGGACTTATTAATGAATTAGATGTAAAGGGAGAGAGAGGGAGGAATTAGTAATGACTTAGTTTTTGGCTTGGGTTGCTGGGGAACAGCAGTGCTGATTACTGACACGGGTTACCATGGGGAGGGAGCAGATTTGCAGGTAATCAAGAGTTCTGTTTGGGCGATGTCAATTTCAGCACAATTTCACTTCTCTTAATTGTTCCTGCTCCAGGCTTAGCACCAGCTCCTGAGAAAGTACACAACAGGTAGAAAGCAGCCCATGGTGAAACATTAAGGCAAAACAAAAAAGTTAGTTAATAGCTACTCAGAGCTTCCTCTCTGCCCGGCAGTGTTAAGAGCATTATGAATATTCATTTAATTCTCAGGATAATGCAATGAAATAGGGGCCATTATTGTCTTCATCTTACAGAAGAGGCACAGAGAGGTTACTTTCCTTGTCTTTAGTCACATAGCAAATACCTGCCTGAGCAGAGATTTAAACCAGTTCTGCCTGACCGCAAAAGGTAGCTCTCGTCAAGGGAAGAGGTACTCAATCTTTTGGAGAAGGATGACTCTTGACTTGGAAAGATGTCACATTATCTTGCAGAGCTGAAAAACAGAAGCAGGATTCAGACAGTAAAAGGTAGATGCAGTTTTTGATCTGCTTTTATTTTAAAAGATAAAAAGACTAGAGAGAGGAAAGACTAGAACGATGTATATCACAACGTTCACACTGGTTATCATTGGCTGGTGGGATCACAGGTGGCTTCAATTTTTGACAACGATAATATGCAGCCATTGTAAAAGAACGTCCTTTAAAAATGGGGAGAAAATGAGATCGTGTTCTCCCTATCTAGAGAGTTTACAGTAACACAGACCCACAGGACAAGTGTGGTGTGTGTCGTGGTGGAAACCTCAGGACACCTGGACTCTCCTCTCCGTACCCTCCACAACTCACTGTGTGGCCTTGAGCAAGTCTCAAGCCCTCTCTGGACCTCAGAGGGGGATTTGGGGAAGGGCCTAGGAACAGTGGCATCCCAGTTAATGTTTAACAACTAGTTCTCAAAAAAAAAAAAAATATCCTTGATTTGTAGCAGTGAGTGATTTCCATGGTATAAATATTCCCACCAGTTTCAAGGTCGTATTCAGGTGACCAACGTATAGTGGGAAGAGATACACAGCCGCTCACCATTACATAGCATTTCCACCAGGAAAATACAATACTCTTGTTATCAAGAGCATAGATAACGGCAAAACATAATAAAATAATTGGGACTTGATGAGTTTGGAGTATTTATTACCTTTGTTTTCAAAGTAACTTAGTTGTAATCTTATATAACTTAATGTTCAATAATAGCGGTGTTTAACAACTGGCTTGCAAAATCCGCAAACACGGAGCAGTCTCTCTAGAGAGGGCGTGTGAGCCCGCTCCAGCAAACCACTGCCCCGGAGCCTCTCGAGCTCTGACAGGCGGAAGGTCCAAGGTTAGATGGGGCTGGGAGCCCACGGAGGTCATGGCGGTGGGAACTGAGCCCACCCTCTGCTCCTCTGCCCCACACGGCATCTGGGCCTGAATCACAGTCTCTGGAAGGAGAGGGAGGAAGGAGCCCAGGAGAGAAGGGCTCTAACCAGGAAGGCAAGTGGCAGGAAGAGCTGGCGGCATCGATGTTATTGTTGGAGCCGTTTTTCTCTGTCTTATCAATGGCAGAGACCAGGGTAAACAATACCCTTGACTTGATATCACTTCACGAGCCAACAGGAAAACCCCCAAGCATGGGCCTGTGAGGAGCTGGCCACTCGGGAGGGCCTGAATCTTTTCCCAGCCCTGAGCGCTCCTGTTCTGCCTGCTTCTGCTTCCCCTTTTGCAGCTGAGCACACAGCTCTGCGTGTCAGGAGCTCCTTCTCTGCAGTGGCCCCTCCTGCCAGGCCCCCGGGCTTCAGACAGAGTAGTGCCCGCTGCGAGGGCCACGGCAGAAGCAAGGCCGCCTTTCTGCTCTTGACTTCATGACTCCGGCACAGACACCACCCAGTCTCCACGTCATCTTCAATTTGGGAGCTTTGGAGGCCCTCTGAGGATCACCTCCCTGCCGCAGATTTGGAAACTGAGGTCCAGGGAATTCAGGGAGCCTGCCGCAGTGTCAAGAGAACTAACGGCACACACATTGTGGCAACATTGAAAAGTCTGAGATCAAGTGTTGGGGAGGGCGTGGATCCACAGGACCCCTTATGCTGGAACATATTCAGCAGTGTCTTGCAAAGGTGAACATCTATGTGTCCTAAACGCAGCAAACGCATATACTCAAGAGATGCTCTTACGCACGTATGTCAGGAAGGGTCCCAGCGGCACTTGGCAAGAGCCATCAGCAGGAGAGTGGCTGAAGAAACGGCTGTAGTTGCACTACGGGCTAGAATATAGCATCCAGATGAATGAATGACAGTGGCACGACTTTAATACGATTACACTTTAGCAGTACTATGGGAAGTGGAGGAAGTAAGTCACAACAATTTCAAACAGCACGACACCCTTTTAATCATGTTAAAGAACAAATCAAAGATATATTTTTAGAACACACATATATGAGACAGAACTTTCTAAATAGGAAAGCAAAGAAATGGTTCCAGACGGTGATGATGTCGGGTTGGGGAGCCTGGGGGACTGGCTAGGGATAGACCTCATAGTTCTATATAAGTTATTGTCAAGGTCCTAGTTTTTATGTTGGCTGGTTTGTTCGCAGGGGCTGATTACATTCCAAAATAGTTACTTGCAAAAGAATGTTACAAAGCAAGGGTTATGGTTAATGCCCTTCCACGCACCTGGGCTGAGGGAGAGGGACAAGGTTGGCACTGGACTTCAGAAGACGTGACTGCTGCCACGAGCTTATGTTTCAGGGGGCCAACTCAAAATCACAGAATCAGAAGCCACGTGATTTTCCTCTTCTCACTACTAGTTTTCAAATGGGTAAAACGAGGTTTTTGGACCAGATCATCTTCGAGCCCCTCCACTGGCTGAGCTAGAGCCGGCTGTGCTGTTGTAGCAAGTAAACCCCCAGTCTCAGCGCCCAGACAGCAGAAAGTTTGTCCGTAGCGCACAGTCACAGTCTGGGAGGTTCTCTGCCTCAGATCTCCTGCAGCGCTGATTCAGCGATCTGGCCTCTTGTGTCTTGGAGTCGTTCACTTCCCACCTCAAGAATGGGAGAGAGAAACCACGGAGAAGCCACACCTAGACTTGCTGCCTTATTAGAGACACACTGCTTCTGCTCACTGTCCTGTTGTTGAGAACGAGTCCCAGGCAGTGTCCAGGGAGGCTGCAAGGGAGGCTGGGAAGTGGAGAGAGGACATGGATGCTTAGTGAACAGTGACCCTTCTTGCCAGAGCCCCCCGGCCTTTCTGCAGTCCTCGAGTCTCTGAGTTGTTCCAGACCAGATTTGACAGTCTCCTGTCTCTGAGTCCACAAACCACAAAGGCTCGCTGAGTTTATTCACTCATTCCTTAAGTAAACATAAGGCATACTCTGCTCCAGGGCTGGGTCAGCCAAAGGAGCTCATAGTCCAATAGTGTTGCTGGGTGGAAGGGGGTGGGAAGGGAGGACTGACCATTCTACAACCGTTTGCATGCCATGCAAACACCCTCTAGTCAAGAATAAAAGAGAATATCGAATGGGTGGGTGTGAGGGTGAGAACAGGGGTTATGATTACAAAAGCCTTCTTTGAGAAAGTCATTTTTTCAGCCAGGTTTTGAAGGGGGAGAGAAGACTGCCAAGAGGCTAACAGAGGAGGCTCTTCCTGGCAGGGGAACAGCATGTGTGAAGGCCCGAGGCAAGAAAGGCCTTTCATGGGTGGGAAAGGCCAGTTGTTTCATTTTGCTGGAGGGCGGGGGACACATGCGGTTTAGGAGCTAGAAGGTAGGTTGTGCTGGCAATTAGGGTAGAAAGGTGTTCAACAGCCAGAGGCCCAAAGGGCCTCGAACATCATGCTCAGTAGGTGTTTGGACTTTATTCAGTGGGCGGCCGTGGAAAAATTGTCTAGTAGGCAAGAAAGGCCAAGAGGTGCCTGGAGGGGCAGATTGAGCCCCTCCCGAAGTCGCCATCAGCCAGCTGCCTCCATTCTTTGATATGGGCAAGACTTCCCATAACAATGAAGAGAGCTCTGTGCACTCAACTTTGGGTGAGTATATTAAATCCCATTTTCCAAACAGAGGCTTCATAAGCCCAAATACATGGAAATTCCAGAGCCACTCCCCCACGTGCTCCACAAGAGGACGGGACCACGCTTTGATCACTGGTCCTGAGTGACCAGGCATCTTCTTTCCAGCCTTGGAGGCCCAGGGTGTCTCCACAGATTGAGGTTTGCTAAGGGGCCATTGATAAAATGTATATAGCTTGTTTTTTGTTTGTTGTTTGTTGTTTATTGTTTATGGGTTTTGGGTTTGTTTTTTTTTTTCTTTTTTTTTTTAAGAAGTAGATGTGAAATTGAAAGGAGCGGAGGAAAGTCATGGCTTCCTCTAGCTCCTGTGTGAGGAAGGGCCCAACTCTGCCCCAGCACTTTTCTGAGGGCTCTTCCTCGGGAACAGGGGCCTACTAGGCCTGCTCCTATGACTTCCGGTGATCAGAGGTCCAGGGCCTTTGGCCAGCTTGCCCCGGGCCATGCAAAGGGTAGGGCAGAGAACCCGAGGCTTCTGACAGCCAGGCTGGGGCCCCCCATGCTCATGCACAGTGTCCAACCTTGAAACCAAGCAAGCACCCTCTGAGGGCCTTCCAGAGGCCAAGGCCATCAGAGTGTCCAATGCCCTCCTGTGTCCTGGGATTCAAGTAGCAGGGAGAAGACTTTGCACATGAGCAAACTGTTGAGAGGACGATATCAACTCACCAAAGTCACAGCTGGGAAATGGACCGTCTCCAAAGGCCCAGGCACTTTCCACAACTCAGAACCTACACAGAGTGGCTGGCTGAATTTAAAGTTCATGGATCCCCTCACCATTTATGGTTCTTTCATCAAGAGTCAAGAGTCTGTGGGTGGGGCCTGGAGTGGTCAGGCTGCCCCCATGGTGTGGCCGTCAGAGCCTTGCTTGAAGATGCTGAAATCGAGCTAGCAGTCACCGAGTCCCATGTCCTGGCAGCAAGGACACTGCGTCCACAGGGAGAGGAGATAGCAAACAGTCTTCGTCTTCTGGGTCAGGTGCTGTGTTGAGAAGGAGTCTGCAGTCGTGCCTGGGGAAGGGTTCTGTGCCCAGCGATTTCTGTCCTGGGTGGGGGGATGGGGCAGTGGCGCGTGCAGGGAGAGTCTTTGCCATTTTGCTATCACTGCTGTAAACTGACACCTTCTGTGTCAACACACAGTCCAAAGGAACCCAATGCCTAGCCCTGGCCCAGAGGAGAGACAGTGCTCAGCCTTCCCAGGGTGCACTTTGCTGTTTACTGCTGAGGCTTGGAGTGTGGGCAGCTTCAAGAGGGTTAAGGGTTGTATGTCACCATGCGATGTGCTTTAGAGAAATAAGCAGCGTCAATTAGCACAGGATCGTGAAGCCCCCTCTTCTTCCTCTGCTCATGTCTGGTGCCTTTCAAGCCCAAACTGAAGGCTGATTCCCCCATGAAGACCTCTGCTGGCCCTTCTTTCCAAAGTTTCTCTTGCTTCTCTGAGCTCAAAGCTCTTGGTTTGAAACTCCCCCAAACATCTATCAGACTGTGGGCTGGGGGAACTTTAGGGATAGAGACTCCCCTCCATGCACCCTTTTCCTCCCAACCAACACTCCAGGTAAATTGAGTATTTCTCTTGTTTAAGTTACTACTACACACTTGTCTTTTGAATGATGGCTTATTCCGAGTTAGCAAAGCACCGTCCTCCTGTTCACATCTCACTGGACCATGCCAGTCAGTAATTGAGAAAATGGAGGTTTACAGAGAGGGCAGAGACTTGCCCAAGGCCACGTGGCCAGACCTCTGTTCTCCAAATTCTCTCTCTTCTCCATTCTAGAGACCATGAGGTAGACAGAGTTAACTGAAAGGGAAAGGGGCAGGGACCTAAGCCTCACCTGGGAGTTCCCTCCTACCTGTATTTCTGGGGCCACAGCTGCCACACCAGGAGACTGCCAGATGAGGACCAATGAGGGGGGAATGAGAATGTGGAGTGGATTAGGAGAAGACGGCTTAGCCATCAGGCTTCCTGGGTGAGCTTGGACAAGTCCCTTTCCTTCTCTGGGCCATGGTGCCTCCTCCTCCCTGAAGTGAGGGCGTGGGCTAGGACCTCTGACATTTAAACGCAAGGCTTCTTGATGTGTACCTGATGGGGACGGGGGAAGCACAGAGTTTGGGCCTGGGTTGGTCTTTTGAGCCTGGCACCCAGGCCCCAGATACCCATCTGGCCATCTGCACCCATCACCTCCCATTCCACAGGAGGTGCTGTTTTAGGGACTCTTTTGGGACAGGCTGAGGGGCTGACCTCAGGACAAACAGCTGCTACTCAGACAAACTGTCTGTCAGTTGTTCACATTTATTGATTACTTACTGGGTACAGAGCCCACGTGTTGGGCTGCTGTGCTGCGGCCAAGAGGAAGCAAAGTGCAAAACCAAAGGAGCCGTTCAGGCTTCAAAGGGGAGCATAATCTGGCCACCCTCCAACCCTCCATCCAGCCATCCACCTAGCAAACATTTGGGGATCGTCTACTTTCTATGCAGCAGGCCCTGTGTAGGAGCTATGTGGCAGGGGTGGGGTTGGGAGGGGGTAAAAGGGGCAGAGGCCACCAGCATGGTTGCCAGGTATGACAAGAACCCTCACAGTATCAAATCACGGAAGGACAGGGAACCCCAGAGCAGATGCCTCTCTGGGCAGGTGACAGACTCAGAGTTTCATGAGAACCATGACAGAAAAGGTGTTGAGTAGCTACCCTTCTCCATAGGTTCCACTACTTCCTATTTATTGCCTTGTATCTAGTGGTACCTGCCTGGCCCCCGAAACAATGTGAATGTGCAACCCACACTAGGAAAATATCAGCACTGCAAATAACAGGACTACCTTCACCCAGAAGGAGAGCGAGCGGCAGAGACAGAGAGTTCTGGGCTGGGCCTGGGTGCCTCGGGGTCTCCTCTGCGCTCCCCAACTGCCTGCTTGTGCAATTGGAAGATGTCCCCTCTCTGAACAGCAGTTTTCTCTAAAATGTCCACGGGAAGTCTAAATCGGGGGTTTCAAATCCTATTCCCCCTCCTCCCATCTTGAAACCTTAATGAGAGTGGTAGAGCTCCAGAGATGACTCTGAATATTTCCAGGAGTTATCACATTTACTTCTAACAAATGTGTACCTTCTGTTTAAACAAATAGACTGAACACTGATTTAAAATGTAAAGGGATAGGTCTCTGATAAATAAACATATGTTAAAATATACCTGGTATACACACTATCATTTGTATTAATAATCATAGATTGTTTGATAGAAAAAAATCTTTGACATTGTCAAATGATCTGAGACGAAAACACTGAAGGGGTTCCTGGTTGGTGACATGGTGGGAAAGGGGGACACATCCCTGAAGGCTGTTCAGGTCCAAGCACCCACAGATGCTGTCTGTGTAGGTAGTGGGAGAAATCCTCGTGGAGGGGGTGGTGGAGAGCTGACTTTTATGGAATGTCTTCTGCTTACCATACTCAAACTAGTCTGCTCATAAACATCCCCAGAGGAAGGACGGTGACCGTTCCCATTTTACAGAGTTGAAATTAGGCTTGTTCGCAGGGGTTAGGTGCCATGTCGAGGTCACTGAGCTGGAAGGTAGCCAACCTGGCAATTGAATTCCTGACGGAATGGCTCCAGAGCCAGTGGTGAGGTGGGAGAGGTGACTAGGTCCCCTCCAGATGCCTCTCCTCCAAGTCCCTGTTGATGGCATAGCGCAGGCGCCTGATGACTACCCCAGACTGAGCGGGTGAAGGCCCTGGGCTTCGGGCTGTGTCAGGCCGAGGAGGGGACAGGGGCGGAGGTTCCCCCCCAGGCATACTTGGAGTATCTGGATCGTTCTGGAAGGTGGGTGACAGTCGTCTTCCTGAGCTCCCCCAGTCCCATCTGGGGTCCTGGCGGCCCGCCGAGGCACCGGGTTGGGCTGGGGCCGGGGGTCTGGGCGGAGGAAAAGGCCGGCCCAGAGCAGAAATAGGAGAAGGGAGAGGGGGAGGGGGGAAGGCGAGGGAAGGAGGCGGGGAGTCCTTCCTGGGGCAGGAACCCGGGCCCCCCTTGGCGGAGCCGGCCCGCAAAGCGATTCCGCAGATGGAAGGAATTAAGTGGGAGGGGGAGGGTCCTACGGTGATAGCAAGGGAGGGAGGGAGCGAGGCGTGTATGTGTGCGCGCGCGTGTGTCTGGGAGGGGGGGGGGAAGACAGAGAAACACATCAGACTAGACGGAAATAGAAAAGACGACACACACACACACACACGCACACACACACGCACTTAAGAGAAACAGAACCACAGAAAAAGACGACGAGCCGGACAGAGACAGGGACACAGGAAATATTAATCTGAAAGAGAGCGGAGAGAGAATGAGAAAAGAAGAAAAATCGGGCAAGAAAAAAGAGTGAAAATGAAATAATTGCAGAGGATTTAGAAAGAACGAGAGACAGAAGAGCGCCAAGCAGAGCGAGAGCAGATTGATTAGGCCGGGGCTGTCCTGGGCTCCCGCGGGCTCCGGGAGCAGGGCCGGTGGGTGGGCGGGCGGGGGGCGGGGTGGGGCCTGAGAGGGGCCCGCCCATGGGCGGGCCAGCACAACGCTGCAAACGCAGATGAGCCCCAATTCCCCGCTAGCCCCGCCCCACTACTCCATATTCAATAAAACAGCCAATGGAAGGCGAGGACTGTGCATAAGGGGAGGGGCCTCCGTGGACCCCGCCCCGGGAGCGGCAGCCGAAGGGGTCAGCACTGAGGCAGATAGCGGATCGCGGGGAGGGGCGGGGCGGGCTGCGCGGAGGGGGCGGGCCCAAAAGTTTCCTGCCCAACTTTCGCTGCCTCCTTCCTCCGCCCGCGCGCGCTGCGGCTGCAGTCGGGGGGAGGCGGCGGCGGCGGCGGCGGCTGCGGGCAGAGCGCAGGGCGCACGGCACTGGGCGATTGCCGTCGGGGCTCGGGCGGTGGGCAGTGGGCGAAGGCTCCCCGGTGCCCGCCCCTCCGCTGCGGGGGGGGGGGGCGCAAGCGGGCGGCCGGGGAGGGGCCGGCACCGCCGCCGCAAAATGAGCCTGCTGTCGGCCATCGACACGAGCGCCGCTTCGGTGTACCAGCCCGCCCAGCTGCTCAACTGGGTCTACCTGTCGCTTCAGGACACGCACCAGGCGAGCGCCTTCGATGCCTTTCGGCCCGAGCCGCCTGCTGGCGCCGCGCCCCCAGAGCTGGCCTTCGGGAAGGGCCGCCCGGAGCAGCTGGGCTCGCCCCTGCACTCCAGCTATCTCAACAGCTTCTTCCAGCTGCAGCGCGGAGAGGTGGGTGCTCCCGCGCGCCCCCGCCCTCCGTCGACCGCGCCGGGCCTTTTCCTATCGGCCCCGCTCTTCCTGGCCTGGCCCGGCCCGGCTCCGTATTGCCCGGCCCTGCTTGGCTTGGCTTCGCTCAGCTCTGCCAAACTCGCCGCCCGATGTCCCCGGGGCGCCGGGAGCGCGTCACCTCCCGGCTGAGCTGGGCTCGGAGCATTCGGGCGCGGGCGGGGCCCTCTTGCTCCCTCTCCCAGCCTGGGGCGCCCTGCTCAGAGGGGACTGGGGGGAGCCCCGGCTGCGCGGGGGGCTCCGGATTCTCTCCAGACAGCCCGGGCGCGGCCAGGGCGGAGAGCCCCTTCCAAGTGTCCTTCCCACGCCCAACCCCATCCCCCTCTTGGCCACCGCTCGCTGGGACCGGGAGTGCAGATTCTGCTCTGAGCTCCTCTGCAGGGGCCTAAAATCTTTTCCCCTCAGACCTCGGTGGTGGCTGACCCGAAGGGCACCCTGGAGAGCAGGGCTTTTCCTGCTGTTCTTACACAGGGACCCCCAGATACATCCTCCAGCTGTTTGCCCTCCCCCAGCCACATAGGAAGTGGTTTTTGAGGGCTTGACCCCACAGACTGCGCTGTCCCCCGCCCTCCCAGCCTGGAAGGAAATGAAAGGGAAATCCTCTTGAGCTCTTGGGAGGGGGGCTAGCCAGGGGGAGAGGTTTCAGCTGCCCAGTGCCTTCTCCAGAAACCTGGGCTCGCTGCTTTGCAAAGTCTGCCTGTTGGGTGGATTCGGTTACAAAGTGGAAGGGGCAGCGTGTCTTCCCCCAGCCAGATAAATACACAGATTGCCAGGACCTCCCAGCCCCTTTTCAGAGGTCTTCTCCAGAGCTTTCCTAGATACCACTCCTCTCTCCTTTCAGCTGGACTCCTCCTCCCCTCCCATTTACTCCTGCCTCTTTTGGGAATTGCAGATACCCTCCTGTGGCCTTCACTCATCCGTCTTCTGGCAGCTCTCCCTGCAAAAGTGCAGGGGGAAGGGGTGGAGGAGAGGACACACTTGAGGGTTCCTTTTCCTTCCAGACCTGAGCACAGCGGTTAGGTTTAGGAGAGTCAGAGTCCAGAGTGGGTCCGGAGAAGGGCCTGTGAATGTGTGTGTGCTAGGGGTGAGAGGGGGAAGGCAGAGGGTCTCCCTTTCTGGTCCCATAATGTGTTCAACTCTGCCAGTACTGACGAGGGAGGATGTGGGCATATAAAACGCTGGCCTGAGGCCTAGAGGTGGGCCAGTACCGGGCGAGCTGAGAGAAGGATTGGTTGACCTGTGTTGGGCCGGTTGGGCATAGTGCAGGGAGAGGGGTCTGGAGAACAATCCCTTGGTGCCAGGCGAAAGCATTTGTCTACCAAAGCTCTTTGTAAACTGTAAAGCACTCTCTCCACGGGAGGAATTATTCTTGGCTGGGAATCCTTCTCTCTTAGAAGAGACCTTGCCATCTCTTCAGAGCACTGGCTTCAGTGACCAGCGACTTTGGAGTGCAGGTTCTGGGAGTTTCCTCACTGCCTGGGTCTTTTTAGTAGCTATCTTACCAAACGTTTGTTAAGTTCCACGTGGGCCCTTGAGGAAGCAGGGACAGGACAGTGGGGGCCCCAGATGAGAAGACGGACAAGACGATGCAGTGTGAGTGGTAGATGGTTTCTCGGGGGTGCTATGGGAATCCCAAGGGAGGACAGTGACCATGACCCACATGACCATGTACTCTTGCCCCTCCCAGGTCAAGTGGGGGGGTCCCTAATCAGCCTCTGCTAGCCTCCCCCAGCTCCTACCCGATGGTGGCCTTCTTCCCTGAATGTGGGTCCCTGCTGAGAGGCCTGGGAGTTTGGGGCCATCCAGAGTCTTCCATAGGACTAGGACGTGGTGCCTTCTCTTCGAAATGTCTAACATCCAGGATCCCAGATGGATCTCAGTGAAACCTGTCTCCCGTCACTTCATCGTTGCCGACCCCAGTTTCCCCGTGAAGAGGTACATTCCTTCTCCGGGGCCAGTGTAAAAGGAGCTGGTAAAGGTTATACAGAGCAATGGTAGAAAAAAGTATCTTATGACCTGACGTTGGGGGAATTCCCGTCTCTGTCTGGGTCTCAGTTTCCGCGTCCGTTGAATTTAGTCTCTGCTGCCCCTTAGGGTGGAACGTATGGGATTTGAGAGAGATGTGCGCAAACAGACAGGCTGAGTTGGGGGAGGTAAGAGGGGCTTCGTCGACGCTCACAGGCCAGTGGCTTCCTTGGAGGGGCCGGAGGGCTGTGCCGGCTGACTTCCGGAAGGCTTTCTTGGTTCTAGACTCTCTCAGACTCACCCCTCACCCGCTGCGCCTCCTAAACCCTCTTGGAGCCCCAGCTGTGCTCCCGGGCTTTCCTGCGTCCAGGGCTTAGCCAGTGACCTAATATGGCTTCAAAATAGCAACTGGCTGAGAGGGCATGAAAACATACCCCCCACCTGAATGCCACCAAGGGGCTGGGTGGAGAAGAAGCAAATCATGTGTGGGCGGGAGGGGACTCTACGAAGGGACCCAGGGACTCAGGAGCATCGCCATTCTGTGCAAGGCCTGGCAGGCTTGGTGGCAGTGCCTGCGGATGTGACTTGCATGCTGACCGCTGACCACAGCCTGTCTGCACCGGTCCCGGTGCCAAGAGCCCACCCCCTCCTGCACCACCCCCAGGCTGCTCCCACCACAATAGCAAAACACCATGAATGCAGCTGGGATTTGGGCGGGGGGGTTGAGGACATGGGGGCACAGAAGCCCATTGTGCCCCTGGAACCTCAGCTCTGGAAGCTGAAGATAAGCCAAGGGTTCTGAGTGGAACACTGGCCCTGGGCGCAGAGAGAGATGGCCGAGTGCGTGTGTGAGGGCAGGAGTGAGCACCAGAGGTGTCTTGGACGCTGGTGGGGGCTCTTCAGCTCCTCAGCTTGTGGTAAGGGGGCCAGGCCAAAGCGGGCACAGACACTTTATGCAGGTTTTAAAAAGGCCTTGGTCTAGAATATGGGCCCTGTGAGCTTCAGTTTCAACCCCTGATCTGTGGCAACAACTGTATGTCTTTGAAGAGAGACTCGTGGGGCTCTTGGCTGAACCCCTCCTCTCTCCCCTTAAGTACCCAAGGAAGGCATTCTTAGAGGGCGTGGGGTTGGGTGGTGTGGGGGTCTTCCCTGCCAAGTTGAGCTTGGAATTTAAACTCACAGCAGAGTGGGAGCTGTGGGACTATACCTCCAGAAAAGGAGACGCACCCTCCTTGTCGAGGCTCTTGGGCCCCTCAGAGGGATGCCAAGAAGCCCTCCTGGGTTGTGCCTGTACTCTCAGAGGAGCTCTGGCTGTCCCACTCCAGGTCAGAGTCCGAGGACAGCTGTTATCTTTCCCTCTTCCTCCAGGGATAGACAAATGTGGCCCAACAGTCAGATGATGGTTTGTGGAGGCCGAGGGGAAGGGCTTTGGGTTCAGATATGTCTGGAAAGCAGAAGACTGTCCTTCCCTTGGAGACACACAATGCCCGCCCTCCCTCCCCCAGCACCGTGAAGGCTCTGAGAAGCCCCGCAGCATGGGAACTTATTTCCCTTTCTTCAGCCCCGCACTTCTACCAATATTTGACCAGAGAATGTTTTCGGCATAGAACATTTGACAGTGTTCTTCTGAACATCTCCAGGCCCAGGGACAGCTCCATTAAGTCACATCTCTTCCAATCCTTAGAATGTTCTTCCGGGAGCTGTTACCCCAAGCCCTCTCCCCAGCCTCGGCCCGGTCCTGCCACTATCAGCTGCGGCTCTTAAGACGCCCTCCTCTTTGCAGCCCTGGTCTGTCCACTGGGGGCTTGAGAACGGCAGCAGGGTGACACAAGGCTTTATGCAGACAGGGCTGTTAGACCCTCAGAGGAGCCACTAAGGTGTCTGCCCTAAAGGGCCCCCGGGTCTTGACAGTCTTGAGAAGGTTTTGTGTGTCGCCTGTGCCGTCCACAGGTGTAGATGAGCCCAGGCTGCCTGACCAGTGTGAATGTGCGGGACAGAGCCACATATCTGTGTGAGGACGGAGGTTTGCCTCAGCGGGGCTGAGAGTGGGCTGCCGGGGCTGGAGTTCGTTCCTAGCAACTATCGTGGTCTGTGTGTGGATGCGGGGAGGGGGCAGCGCCAGGTCCAAGGAAGAATGGGCCTTCCAGCCCCGCAGATCTTGGGAGGCTGCCTGGCTCCCTTGGCCAGCCCTGGGAAGCTGAGCTCTGACTCAGACAAGGAGGACTGTCATTCGAGGGCCTGTAGGCTGAGGTGGCCTGATTCTCCCTCCATCAAATTAAGTTGACTGGGCAGGCCTGGACTCAGAGGGGAGACCACACCTTGCGGACCTTCTGAGTCAGGTGGGAGGGAGGAAAGCAGGCACAATTAATAATTTGTAATTGGTAGCGGCAGAGAGCCAGGCTCTGTCAGCACCCAGAGGGGCTCCTCGCAGAGAGGATGGCCCCGAGTCGCAGTCCCTTACTCTTGGGTGCTGCTTTCTTCTTGAAATCTCTCTCTTCCTAGCTCCCATTTTACAGAAGAGAAAACCAGCCTGACAAGTCACCCAGCAAGTCGGTGGCAGGGCTACACCTGGAACTCTTCCATATTCCAGCTACGATTGGCTCTGTGGCTTGTCGTGCTGGCTATCACCTGGACCATTCTCCGGGCCCCAGGGCAGGCAGTCACCAGGGACATTCTCTCAGGCTGCAGTGCCTCTGACCTCAGACCTCTTTTGTCTCTGACCGCAGACCCTCTGAGGAGTGGTAGGCATTGGTGCATTGATCCTGGGTCCCAGCTGTCCTGCTGTGTCCGTGCCTCAGTGGCGCCTGTGGCTCCAGCCCCTCCCCAGAAACCTGGCGTGGGGCTCCATGGGACAGAAGGCCAAGGATGGCCTGGCCTGGGAGAGTCAGAGGATGAGCATGAGGGTTTGCTGGCACTTTTGTCTCATGTCATAGCCCGTGTGCAGCATGCCCATGGTCCAGGTGGGGAAACTAAGGCTCTTCAAGAGGAGGGTGATACAGTCAGGGCATCCACGGTGGGACCGGGGCTCCAGCCGAGGTCTCCGGAGGCTTGGTCTGTGCGGTGTGGGTGTGGTGGAGAATCATCTTTTATTCTGTCCTCCTCTGGCCATGCTGGGAAGCTTCGCGAAGACACGAAGCTTCGCGCTGGCTGCTGCTTGTACCTCAAATGCTCTTGCCTGCCCTGAACAGCTGACAGATTCCAGCTTCTTTCTGGCACAAGAGGCTGCCCCTTCTCCGAGAGGCGTTCCCCAGCTGCCACAGGGGAGCACCCCTCCCTCCAGCATCCACGGCCTGTGGTGGGAGAGCTGTGCACGCTTCTGGTGAAAGGCGGCGTAGCATTTGCTGGTGCTGAGGAACATTCCGCTGTACGTGGGTCTGTCTCGACAGCGACGTGGTCAGCACGCCAGGGTGCACATCCTGTCTTTGTCCACCTGCTGTGGCTTGGGCAGTGGCTGGGACCGACTAGGTGCTCAGGTACTGAGTGGTTAGGCGGATGGGTGACTTGCGATGGCGAGAATGTTCTCCTCGGCTTCTTATCTCCTGCTTTATCTCACAGGGGAAGTGTTTGTGGATTGCCTGACTCATTGGAAAGAGCTGACTTGGGGTAAAGCCCTGTCCCTAGAGGTGTCCCAGCAGAAACTTAGGTGTGCTCATGGTTCTTGACCTTCTTTGGTGACGGACCTCTTCGAGAATCTGAAGAGCACAAGAGTGCTCCTCAGCGCTCAGGCACAGAGCTCAGGCAGACGTGCGCACAGACACGCACATTTGCGCGTGGTTTCAAGGGGGTCATGGCGTCGACAACAGATCCCAAACCGAGGCCCCCTGCTCTAGAGGCTGAGGACCTCAGTGGTACCCCCAGACTGGCTGAATATTAGGGCCCCTTTCATGCTTTCTGCTTCCATTCCACGACCACATTCTAGAGGGCGAGGCAGCTGGTCCCCGGCGCTTAAGCTCTAGCTGGACGGAGGGCGTGGGCTGTCAAATGTGGGCACCTGTCAGGTGAGCGGTGAGCTGGGCGTGAGCTGGAGGGATGGGGTCCGGAGGGAGGGTCTCCCTGGGGTTTCTCTGCTGTGTCCTGCTGCCACCAGACCCCTCTCCGGGTCTTTTCCCCATTTCTCTCTCCCCACCCCCTACCAAAAGGCACACGGACCGCTTATTTAAGTTAGAATCTTTTGCCGAGCTCTGGCTGCGTATGGGAATTGTGTTTGGCCTGCGTGGGTGAATGGGCCTCCTGGAGGCCGTGGCGCCCTTGGGGGTCTTGGGCGAGGGGTTGCTGCCTCTGGCGACAGCTAGCCCTGCCACCTTCCTGGCCCACAGTTCAGCTTCGGACTCTGGAAACCGGAGCCAAGCTGGGCTCTGACCACACCCGAGAAATCTTTAGTCAAGGTGTGAATTCACTTTTCCATCCGCCAACCCCTTGCTCTGCCAACGGGTCGTCTCCTTTTCTCCCTGAGCGGAGCATGCGTCCACCTGTTCCTGTGATGGGGGGGGGGTGTGACTCTGGGGGCTGGAGCCCCAGACAGACCCTAGGGTAGAAGAAGTGCAGATCCCTTTGGCAAAGGGGTGGAGCCATTTGTGAAATGAATGGTTTCTTGTGTTAAAGAGGGGGGTGTGGGTGTGTATGTGTGTGCACGTGTGCACGTGCGCGTGTCTGTGTGTCTGGAAGAGGGTGTGGGGTGACTTTTTGGGATAAGAAAGCAGTTGTCCAGCTGACGAAAGAAGAGCTGGGCTCTAGGATCAGAGAGTCACCACTCCCCCCAGGGCCGTCTCTGGCCTGGGGTGGGGGGCAGGCCTCAGCCTTTGCTCTGGCCACGCTTTCTCAGATGCTCCCCTTCTCATGGCCTTGCCCACTGCCATGTCCTTTTCTGCGGGTGTGCTCCCACCTCTGCAGGCTGACTCTCCTCTCCTCTGCACTGCTTTCCTCTCCCTAGAGGAGGCTTCTCTGCACTTGCCCTAACTCCTGTCTGCCCCCTCTCGCGGTGCCCTCTTCCTGTCCTGGGAGGGGGGAGGGAGAAAGCACAGCATGGCAGGTTGAGTCAGCCCTGGCAGTCTCTGCCTCCGCACCCCAGGTCCCTCCGCAGAACCCCCCAGCCGGAGGGCCCAGAGCCCTCATGCCACCCAGAGAAGGTGATGCCTCAGCTTGTAGGGCCGAGGGGCTTGGCAATATGAAGCCACAGGCCCAGGGAGAATGGTCCACGCCTGTGTTTTCCTCTGGCTCTCTTTGCTGTAGGAGAAGCCAAGCCTTGGAGGCCTTCTGGGAACTGAAATGTAACAGGCCAGCTGATCTGCATGTGAAGCTGGCTGCTTTACCTTGGGCAAGTTACTCAGTCTCTCTGAGCCTCAGTTTCCAGCTCTGTAAAATGGAGCCAATAATCCCCATCCAAATAGTGTTCTTGCAGGTATAAGAAAACCAAGAAAGGGAAAAGATCCAGTGAAGTCTGTGACACAAGCAGGATCAGAATAGATTTCAGCGTCTTCCCCTCTAACTTTCCCCAACAGCCAAGCCAGAGCCTTGGAGAAGTTCCAGCAATGGGCAGGAGTCCGAAGCTCTGTCCCCCAGACATGGTATGAGGATCCCACACTTCTGCTAGTTGCTGAAAGGAGGGCGGAGGGAGAGGTGGTCTCTTCCTTCAGGCTGGTGATTTGGGCCCATGGCTTCCACCCACCCCCGTAGTGGGGTTGCCCTCAACCAGTGCCCAGAATAGCTTAATCTGGGGTGAGAGTGCCTTCGACTTAGTCCATGGCAACTCGGAGACCCCCAAGCTAGATCTTTAAGGTGCTAGGGCATTCATTACCTCGTCTGTCAAGTGGGGCTCCCAGGCTTCTCTGCCTGTGATTATCTGCACCCAGGACAGTGGCAGGTGTGAGGAACGACAGAAGCAGTCTGGGCGCTGGGGGTGACGGAATGTTGCAGAATCTTTGCCTTTCACTATGTCCAGCCGTGTGGGGGAAATGAAGAGGCTTCAGAGCTCCTTCGGTCAAGAGCAGCAGAGCTGATGGACAGGGCTATGGCCGTGAGGTCCGGGAGGCCTCCGGAGGAGGCAGGGGCATCTGAGGCCAGGGCTCCGGAGCACCTGAGTCTGTGCTTTTCACACTGTCCCTTGGGGCCTGAGGCCCAAGTAAGAGGAAGGGGTGGGTTCAAGGCCACACCACTAGAGTTATGACCAGATCAAGAGTCAGGTCCCGGAGGAGGTTGGATGGACACAGAGAGGGCATCCTGGGGGGGACAGCCCATGTATAACCAGAGGGGGAAAGCAGGTGCCCTGTGGGACACCAGGAGGAGCAGCATGGCTGTTTGGGGGTTAGGAGCTAACTGATGAAGGGCCACTCCCGTTGGGCCTCCCTCTCCGGCTCTCCCCCTCCGGCTCTAGGCAGCAGGACTCAAAACAGGTGGCACCCATGGTGACCAAGTGCCCTCCGTGTGTCGGGCTCTGGGGGTGTCTTTCAGTAGCTGGTGTCTGGACCTTGAGAAAGCAGGACTGCAGGGATCATCCTTGTTGCCCATGTTCCGGGTTGCAGTTTATAGATGGGAAGCCCGAGGCCAGGCCTGACTCTGCAGCCGGAGGGGAGGGATCTCGGCGTGTCCTGGCCTCTGCACCAGGTGACTCGCCTTTCACCTCCATGGCCAGAGCTCCTTGGGGCTTCGAAGAGGAAACAGCTTGCTGCCCCACCCGCCCTTTTAGCCAGCCGGCAAGCAGGACTCGTGGCCCTCAGGCCTGGCTGTGCTCCCTAGTCTGTGCCCCGGGCTTCTCTGGGCCTCAGTTTCTCCATCTGGAACGTGAGAGCGGTTGGGTCAGCTGTCTCTCTGTCCTTTCTGCTCAAAGGTGCAGAATTGGGGCTGGGGGAAGGGAGCTGGGGCCACCAGGAGGGACAGGCCAGAGCACAGGAGAGGGGGGAGAGGCAGTGAAGAGGAGAGCTCTGACCTCGCTTCTCTACCCGGAGCTCCTCCTAGGACAGAAGCTGTGACCCTCCTGAGGTGGGGGGTGCGGGCGTCAAGCTGCTGCAGAGAGGACAGTCTGCTCGGAGGCCTCTGGCTGCCCAGGGACGCCCGAGGGGTCACCCGTGGGCAGGGCAGTGTGGCCGCAAGACGGGGGAGAGGCTGTTCAGGGTATAATTCATGCACTTTTTGGCACCCACCAGACTTCCCCTTCCTCTTGACAGTTTGCTGCCAAAACAGCCCCGATTCCTGTGAACTTGCTTAAATCTTATCCAGAAAAAAAAAAAAGGGGGGGGGAGAGAAAAAAGAAAAGAAAGAACGGGGGGAAAAAATGAAGAGGGTTGTTATTTGTGAAATTGCATTTCCCAGCCATGAGGGTGAGTCACACTATTTGGAGCTTGGAGTTTCTTGTTTGGATGAACTTTTCTCCGGGAGGCTGTGGTGTTGCTGTCCTCCCTCCGGCCAGATTGGGTGAGGAGAGGCCTCCACTCAAGTGAAGGAGAGACCTGGGTGGCTGGACAGTCCAGGTGCTCCCGAGGCCAGGTAGGGCTGGGCGGTCTGGACAGACTGCCCCGGGGAGCTCGAACATGCAGATCTGGGCCGGGGGGAGGCCGAGGGGGGAGTTAGCGTGTCGGCAGGAGAGACTTTCAGTTTGCGACCGTGAAGAAGTACGGGAAGTGGATGGCGGTGATGGTCACACAGTCATGGGAGCGTACTTCGTGCCGCGGAACCGTACGCTTACGAACATAACGAACATGGTCGGTTCTGTGTGGTGTGTCTCCTACCACCATGCAACTGTCGGTTCCAGGCTCTCGGTCCCGGGTGACCGCTTCAGTAGGTAGGTCTGAGGTGGGGCCTAGAGAACTGTATTTGTTCAAAGTTTCCCAAGGCATTCAATGCAGGTTTGGACACACTCGCCTCATCCGTAAAATGGGACAGTGACTCATAGGGTTGTGGTGAGCGTCGGCTGTCTTAATAAGTGTACAGTCTCCAGTACCTGGGACATTGTCAGTGCTCAGTAGATGTGACTGGTATCGTCAAATCCCGTGGCCATCGGACCCCTCCCCACGCCCCTTAAGGTCGTCCAGAATTGGCTCGCACACCTCCAGGGAAGGGAGACCCTCTGCCTGTCAGGACCGCTCTCTCTTGGCGCCTCTGAGAGCTGGAGCACCGCCCTCACACTGAGTGCAAGTTTGTGTGATACCTGCCACTGGTCCTGGGTTTCATGGAAGCCCGGGCAGCGGTAGAGTGGAGGTGGTCATGGGGAGCCTCTGAGTTTCGTGCCCAGACATCATAGGCCGACTGTGTGTTTGGCCCGGATGCCTTGGACATGGTGTCTGTGTCTTCTTTTTTCCCAGATTCTAGACTCCAGTCTAAACCTATAGGAGAGGGAACAGAGGCCCGGAGAAGGAAAGGACTGGCCCTGGGGCCACATAGCAGGGTGTCCAGGGAGCCAAGAAGAGTGGTGGTCCCCAGATGGTGAGGGCTGTGTCCTCTAGGAAGGAATGCCAGGCCCCTAGAGATGGAACAAGTAGGGAGGCTGAGGTATACATGTATGAGGGGTGGCATCTGTCCTGGTTGGGGGACGGCTACCTGATCTCCTGGGGCCTGTTCTCAGCTCCCCTCCCTCCCTGCCCACACTGAGGGGGCACAGGAAGGACTGTGCCCACTCTGAGCCTCCATCTGCCCCATCTTCATAAGGGAGCCTGAGGCCACTTGCACTCAGGGGCTCTCTTCCCCTAGTGGCCTGGGGACTTCCAGGACCAAGGCCGTCTTCCCATTAGACCCAAGGCTCCCCAAGGTCTATGGTTGCCTCCTGGAGCCCTAGAGCACCTGAGCTGGGACCAGAGGATGCCCAGGCCCCATGCTCAGGTTTGTCATTGACCCTCCTGGAGGAGCTGCTTCTTTACAGCCTCAGCCTTGCCCCAGGAAAAGGGGACCACGGCTGCTCCCTGCCAGCCTCACCACAGGCCCCACCTTTGCTAAATTCCAGTGTGCCTGGCTGCCCAGAGCCCGTGACTCCTATAAATAGAGGCTGTATACACCGGGAGGGGGCCTGGCAGCGTCTGCTTTGAAGCCAGGCAAGACATCTGGTTCCTGTCAACTGGAGGTGGGAGAGGTGGGAGAGGTGGGCCACTTCCTCCCGGGCTCCCAGAGGGCGGGCCTGGGCCAGCCTCGGGGCTCCTGGGGACACCATCTACACAGGCCTTGTGCCACAGGAGACCAGACAGAGTGCTGAACCTCAGTCTTCTCTTCTGTACAATGGAAACAATCCTATAAGCTGATGCTCCTCTTTCTTTTAAGATGGGGAAACAGTCAGCTCAGAGATAAGTGACTTGTTTAAAGTCACACACGAGTAAAAGGCAGAGCCCCAGATCTAACAAGTTGCTTTCTGCTACGCCTTCTTACCTCCTGGCGGTGCGTAAAGAGCCCATGTTCTTCCTCCTCCTCCTCACCGCTTCCTGAGTGGTTCCTAAGTGCCTGGTGGGAAATAAAGTGACCTCACTTTAGCCTCATAGGACCCCTAGGAGGTGGCCATCATTACTCCTGTTTTCCAGACGGGGCCACTGGGGCCCAGAGTGGTTCCCTGACTTGCCCATGGACGTGCAGCTAGAGTTAGGATATGAACTCAAGTTCCAGGAGGCCGGAGCCCCCGGGCAGCGAAAGAGGCAGTGTGAATTCACAGGTGTGCGTGTGCATGCCCATACGGAGGCCGCAGCTGCACACGAGCTTGCCCAGGCCTGGGGAGCCCTCACAGCCTCTGTCCCCCCACAGGCACTGAGCAGCGGCGTATACAAGAGCGCCTCGCCCTACGGCTCCCTCAACAACATCGCCGATGGCCTCAGCTCCCTCACTGAGCACTTCTCAGACCTGACACTCACCTCTGAGACCCGCAAGCCCAGCAAGAGGCCCCCGCCCAACTACCTGTGCCACCTGTGCTTCAACAAAGGACACTACATCAAGGACTGCCCCCAGGTAAGGTGGCCCCGCTTCCCTGGGTAGAACAGGCAGAACAGCCCCCCCCCCAACTCCCCGCCCCAGGGCCCCTTCCACTAACAAGTGGCTGTGTGGCCCTCTGGTCTCCACCTTCTTCTCCCCTCTGGTATTTCTGAGGCAGGCTGGCTGGTGTGGATGGGACAGAGCCCCAGCCTGGGCCTGCCCTGGCTAGTGAGCAATTGGGGTGAGGGGCCCCAAAATGAGGTTCTGGGTCTTCACGTCTCCACCAGTCTTCCTGCCAGGGTGGGTCCTGTTACAGTGGGGCAGGACGGGGGCCAGCAGCCTCCTCGCAGCTCTCCCGAGAGAGACCCCATCTCCTCACACTCACAGGGAAGGAATGCGGGCTCTGGGCCAGGAATCCAGATGTGCACCCCCTCCCCCAGACCCCACCTCTCCCTCCTCTGCAGCAGTGTGCTTCCTCAGTCTCCTGCCTGTGAGGGGGAGGGGAGAGGGCCTTGCCCCGACTTGGTGCCCCCAGGGTAGGTCTGGGTGAAGGCCTCAGGCAACGCAAGCCGGGCATCTCTCTTGGGGTGGGAAGGGGACCAGGAGATGGAGAGTGTGGGGAACAGCCCCGTCTCCCACCCAGTGCTTCGCTGTGACAGCGTGGGGCTTCTGGGGGCAGATCCCCCTCATGGAGTGACCCCTGACTGACAGACATGGCTTTGGCATCCTGGGGAGAGAAGTTAAGGTCGTTTTAAATACAGTACAAGATGATCCGTGGTTCTTTTTCCTGTTATTTTTTCATATTTTCTAATGTTTTTATAAAGTGTATTTTTACTTTTATTTTACATATGTAATGGAAATGGATCCTGGAAACTCAGAAAATCCATGTAGTCTTACCCTCCAGATGGTGGAAGCCCAGGGTGTGGTTGGGTGGGGCTGGGTGCCTCTGGACCAATGGGAGGCCGACATGTGCTTGTTGCTCATTGCTCTGCTCAGAAAGAGCTGTGCCATGCTTTAGGTCCTTGCTGCAGAAAGTATGGCTGGGCACAGCTATGTTGGGATGGCCTGAGAGCTTGTTAGAAATGCAGACTCTTAGGCCCAACCCGTCACTGCATTTTAGTAAAAGTCCTAGGGATTTGTGTATACCAGTGACCTCAGCCTCCCCCCACCCTTGTCCAAGAGAATCCCGCCCCTGACCCTGCGTATGGGAGCTGGCCCACTGATGGCTGTGCTCCAAACCCCACCCTCCAGTGGGCCCTGTCTGCCCTCAGTATACGCAGTAAGCCAGGGGCCTTTGGCATGTGGAGATCTCAGCGTGGGCTAAGGCCCCTACCCCCCCAGGGGTTCCCCGAATGGGACGAGGCGCAAACAGGCAGGAAAGGATCTGGTTGGTCCTCAAGGATGTGACCCTGGCCCACCCAGGCAGCAGCCCCTTGTACCTTCCCCAGCTGACCCCTGCGAGGGGACTCTCAGTCACTTCCCGTACCTTGGAAACTTCCCCTATCATCTCCTGCCTACAGCATGTGCTCTCAATTACCCAATGTGTCAAGTCTCTCATTAGCCTCTTGCTATGTGATGCTCTGTGTGAGTTAACCACTCACATGGTATCATCGAGCCAGTCTGAGGAGGAGCTGGAATTTTAACCCTGGCCGGCAGGTGATATTCAGACACCAGCAGGGGATCTTGGGGGCTCCGAGGAGGTGTGCCCGTGCTGAGCTGGCAACCTGGGAAAGCTTCCAGGAGAAGAAGGGCTTGAGTGGGCTTGGCAGGTTGCTGGAAGAAGGGTGACCAGTATCCAAAGGCAAGGGATGACAAGGCAGAGGTGAGGGTGTGTGTGTGAGTGTGTATGCATGCCCGGTGCTCTCTCCAGAGGGGCCAGAGCTCTCCTAAATGTGGGGGCAGAGGGTCCCTCATGTCAGTGCCTCTCGATTTCCAGCACCATACAAATCCTGGTTCTTCCTTTATATTCCTTTATATGGATTACGTAGCATGTTCACTCGTGCTGGGCTCTTAACTCTTCTGCAGAAGGAGTACTGGCCCCATTTTACAGGTGAAGAAACAGAGTCTCAGAGAGCTGAAGTGCTGGGGACAGGGCAGAATGCCTATGAGAACATCCCAGTCTTGGGACCTCAGTGCTCTTTGCTTTCTTGAGCGTCCATACCCATCCAGGCTGAGACGCCCATGGCCTGTGGGGCCTCAGTTTCCCTCTTGAGCTGGTAGAGGCCCTCTTCCAGCTCCACCTCAAACCTGATTCTATCAGAGACTCCTGCAGGCCCAACAACCTCCTTCCACCTTTCATGAGAGTTTCATCATCTATAAAACAAACCTAATGAGAACACTAACACATCGTAACGGGAGGATTCAAGGAAGTAATGCATGGAAAATGCTTAGCACAGTGTCTGGCATACAGTAATAAATGTTGGCTAGCATTATTTCTTTCTCCCTTGGGTAACAATGGAGAGTGTGCCTATTTGGCAAGGCACAAGGTATTTTCGCAGGCTGGAACATAATTAGATGCTCCCCACCCCTCACCTGACCACAAGTTCCACGGGCATGGAGTCATCTCTGTACCCCCATGCTGGCCCAAGATACCACACACAGCAGGTGCTCAGTATAAGTCTTCTGGAATGAAGGAATGGGCAGACAAGCCATGGAAACCTCTATTTCAAATGACATATTATGAGCTCAGCATATATAATATTTGAAAGTGGAGTGGGAATGCTTGTTTTGGTAACACCTTTAGGGAGATATAATTCACATACCAGGTAATTGACACATTTAAAGTGTACGAGTCAGTGATTTTCAGTATATTCACAGAGCTGCTCAGCCGTTACCACAATCAATTACAGAACATTTTTTAAAAAGATTTTATTGATTGAAGTAATCTCTACAGCCAGTGTGGGGCTTGAACTCACGACCCTGAGATCGAGAGTTGCATGCTCTACCGACTGAGCCAGCCAGGAGCCCCAACTGTAGAACACTGTCATCACCTCAGAGGGAACCTCGTACTCTAGGTATCACCACCCCCCGGTTCCCCAACTCCTAGTAACCCATAATCTACTTTCTATCTCTATAGATCTGCCTATTCTGGACATCTCATCTAGATAGACTCATGTAATATATGGTCTTTTGTCACTGGATTCTTTCACTTAGCGTATTGCTTTCAGGGTTCATCCACATAGTAGCATTTATCAGTTCCATGATTTGGGAAGTGTTCTATCCTGTTCTGTTTTCTGGAAGAGTTTGTGAAGAATTAATATTAATTCTTCTTTAGGGACGCCTGGGTGGCTCAGTTGGTTAAGCGTCTGCCTTTGACTCAGGTCATGATCCCAGGGTCCTGGGATCCAGTCTCACATCGAGCTCCTTGTGAGCGGGGAGTCTGCTTCTCCCTCTGCCCCCCTCATGCTCTCTCTTTCTCTCTCAAATAAAATAAATAAATAAATAAATAAATAAATAAATAAATAAATAAAATCTTTTAAAAAATAATTCTTCTTTAAATGTTTGTTTGGTAGAATTCACCCGTGAAGCCATCTGAGCTTGGGCTTTCTTTTGTGGGTAGATTTTTTAAATTACACATTTAATCTCTTTTTGTGTTATAGGTCTATTCAGATTTTCTATTTCTTCTTGAGTCAGCTTCTGTAGTTTGTGTATTTTGCAGAATTTGTTTAAGTTATCAAATTTATTGGCATACAGTTGTTCATAATGTTCTCTTATAATCGGGGCGCCTGGGTGGCTCAGTCGTTATTCGTCTGCCTTCGGCTCAGGGCGTGGTCCCAGCGTTCTGGGATCGAGCCCCGCATCGGGCTCCTCCGCTGGGAGCCTGCTTCTTCCTCTCCCACTCCCCCTGCTTGTGTTCCCTCTCTCGCTGGCTGTCTCTCTCTCTGTCAGATAAATAAATAAAATCTTGGAAAAAAAAATTCTCTTATAATCATTTTCATTTCCGTAAGGTCAGTTATAATGTCCCCCTCTTTCTTTCTGATTCTTATAATTTGAGTCTTCTCTCTTTTTTTTTTTCTTGGTCACTCTAGCTAAAAGTTTGTCAATTTTGTTGATCTTTTCAAAGAAACAACTTTTGATTTAGTTAACTTCCTGTATTGTTTTTCTGTTCTCTATTACATTACTTTTCACTCAAATCTTTCAAAAAATTGTGGTAAAATTTTTACAACATGAAATTTACCATCTTAATTATTCTTACATGTACAATTCAGTGGTACTAAGGACAGTTAACCCTTGAACCACATCAGTTTGAACGCATACATGGATTTTTTTTTTGTAAATACAATACAGTACAATAACCATTTTCTCTTCTTTATGATTTTCTTAATAAAATTCTCCTTTCTCTAGCAAACCTTATTATATACAGTATAGAATACATGTAACATGCAAAATATGGGTTACTTGACTATGTTATTGGTAGGGCTATTAGTAGTTGAGTTTTGGGGAGTCAAGAGTTATACATAGATTTTTGACTGCTCCAGGGGTTGGCACCTCAACCCCCACATGGTTCAAGGGTCAACTGTACATTCACATTGTTGGGCAACCATCACCACCATCCATCCATGGAACTCTGTCTCTCTCTCTCTATCTCTGTGTGTGAAACTTTGTACCCATTAAGCAATAAGCCCTCATTTTCCCTCCCCCAACCCCTGGCAACTACCATTCTACTTTCTGTTGCTGTGAATTTCACTACTCTAAGGACCTCATATAAGTGGAATCACACAATATTTGTCATTTTGTGATTGGCTTATTTCACTTAGCATAAAGTCCTCAAGGTTCATTCACGTTGTAACAAGTTTTCAAAAGTTCTTTCTTTTTTAAGGCCAAATAATATTCCTGTGTGTGTGTGTGTGTGTGTGTGTGTGTGTGTGTGTGTGTGTGTGTAGACCACATTTTGTTTATCTAATTATCCATTAATGGACAACTGGATTGCTTCCACCTTTTGGCTACTATGAATAATGCTGCTATGAACATGGGTGTGCAGATAGCTCTTTGAGTCTTCACTTTCAATTCTTCATCCTAATCTTTATTATTTCCTTCCTTCAGCTCGTTTTAGGTTGTTTGCTCTTCTTTGTCTAGTTTCTTGAGATGGAAAGTTAGCTTACTGATTTTACATCTTTCTTCCATGTTTAATGTAGATACTCACAGATATAAATTTTCCTCTGAGCTGCATCCCATAATTCTGTGTGTTGTACCTTCCTTTTCATTCATCACAGAGTATTTTCTCATTTTCCCTGAGACTTCTTCTGTGACCCATGGGTTATGTAGAAGTGTGTTGTTTAATATCCACATATTTGCAAGTTTCCCAAATGTGTTTTAAAAATGATTTCTCCTTTAATTCCATTGTGGTCAGAGAACATACTTTATATTATTTTGGTGCTTCTAAATTTGTTGTGGTTGGTTTCATAGCATGTGGACTGTCCTTGAGAATGGTTCATGGGCACTTGAGAAGAATGAATTCTGCTGTCGGTGGTTGGGGTGTTCTGTAGGTGTCTATTAGGTCTAGTTGGTTTACAGTATTGTTGGTGTCTTCTGTCCCCTTGCTGATGTTCTGCCTCATTCTCGTAACCATTACTGTAAGTGTAGGAGTGTTGAAATCTCTATTATTGTTCAATTAACTATTTTTTCTTCAATTCTGCATGTATTTTGGTGCTCTGTTGTTAGCTACCTCTACGTTTATATTTGTTGTATTTTCTGACGAATTGATCCTTTTTATTGTTCTGAAGGGTCCCTATCTATCTCTAGTAACACTTTTTGTTTTAAAGTGTAATTTGTTGGTGGGGCGCCTGGGTGGCACAGCGGTTAAGCGTCTGCCTTTGGCTCAGGGCGTGATCCCGGCGTTATGGGATCGAGCCCCACATCAGGCTCCTCCGCTAGGAGCCTGCTTCTTCCTCTCCCACTCCCCCTGCTGTGTTCCCTCTCTCGCTGGCTGTCTCTCTCTCTGTCAAATAAATAAATAAATTCTTAAAAAAAAAAATAAAGTCTAATTTGTCGGATACAAGTAGAGCCAGCTTCCTTACGGTTACTGTGTACATGATAGATCTCTGTGCCTCATTCTACTTTCAATCTGTTCGTATCTCTAGATCTGAATTGTGCCTCCTGTAGACAGCATGTAGTTGGATCCCAATTCACTTTTTATTCACTTGGATTGTTTGGTCCATTCCTGTTATCGATAATGCTGTGATTAATGCTCTTGTGATATATGCAAGTATTGATATAGTTGGAAGGAGGTCTGCTGTTTTACTTTTTGTTTTCTGAATTACTCATGTCTTTTTTGTTCCTCTGTTCCTCCTGTACTGCTTTCTTTTGCATTAAGTGATACTTTTCTAATGTGACATTTTGATTTCTTTAATGATTTTTTGCACTTTTTTAAGCTACTTCCTTAGTAGGTGCCCTGGGGCTTATTTTACATACCACAACATATAAAATCTTCTTCAGATTTATACTAACTTAATTCCAGTGAGATCTAGAAATGCGACTTTATAGCTCTATTTTCTTTTCCTGATTTTTGTGGCGTTATTGTTATACATATTACATCTTTGTATGTTGCCAATTCAACAATACTTGTTAAAATCATTACTTTATGTAATTTTATGTGTCTTAGACAAGGTAGAACAAGAAAAGAGAGCAGTTCTGTGTCCATAGCTTTTGACATTTTAGGCCTTTTGTTTTATCTCCAGCTTCTAGCTCTCTTCATTTGTTCCTGTGGACTCGAGTTACCACCTGGAGTCATTTCCTTAGCCCAAGACAGATTTGCTTCCACCTGCCTCCTCTGTGCTATTATTGGCAAATATATTATATTTCCAAATGTTATAGGACAGATAGTACAGTTATGTACGTTTGTTGTTTTATACATTTGCTTTTTAAATCAGCTAAGAAGAAAGGAAAGAAGCTAAGGAGAAGGAAAAGAAAAATTGATTTGTGCTGACTTTTATAATTACATAACCCCCTCATTGGAACTCCTTGTTTCTTCATGTGTATTTGCATTACATCTGGGGTCACTTGCTTTCAGCCTGAAGAACTTCCTTTAGTATTTCTTGAAAGGTTGGTGTGCCAGCAATGAAATCCTGTGTTTTTGTTTATCTGGGAAAGTTTTTATCTCGCTTTCATTTCTTAAAGATAGCTTTGTAGGGTATAGAATTCTTGGCTGACAGGTTTTTTTTCCCTCCTTTGAGCACACTGAATGTTACCCCACTGCCTTCTGGCCGCCATCATTTCTGATGAGAAATCAGTTGTTAATATTGTTGGAATTCCACTATAAATGATGTGTCATTTTTTTCTTGCTGCTTTCAACATTTTCTCCTTGTTTTAGCATTCAGCAGTTTTACTACAATGTGTCTATTTGTGGATCTCTTTGTGTTTATCCTACTTGGACTCTGTTGAGCTGCTTAGATGTGTTGATTAAGGTTTTTGTTGGATTTGGGAAGTTTTCAGCCATAATTTCTTCAAACATTTTTTCTGCTCCTTTTTCGCCTCTCCTTTTGTGGGGTGATTTTGAGTCGTCTGAGTGCTTTTAAAATCTTAAATGGTCCAACTGGGGGTAGAATGTGCGGAACCCTAGGCATTCACTGTCAACAGCCTGGGTCGTGGCGCACAGGAACCAGGAGATACTCTGTGGCCCCCAGTGCAGTCAGGAAGGCCGGGCTGGGTTGGGGCTGCCAGCTCTGGTGGCAGCAAAAATTCCAGGTGGCTCTGAGAGAGGCATGGTTGCCACCTGCGGGACCCACCTGCAGGCTTACCCGTGCCTCTCATGTTGGCTTTTGTGCCCCAGCGTGTAGGGCTGTGAAGCCCCGAGTGGCAGCATTTGGCTCTGAGCCAGCTGCGCTTGAGCCTGCGTGGGTATGGGGGTTTGTGGTGGGGGCTTGGCTCAGTGCCACTTCTGTGCCCATGACCCATAATCTGTCCAGGACAGAGCTGGGCCCAGGACATACTACAGAATGTACAGGAGACTTGTACTCTGTTAAATGATTCTTTCCCAATCTTAAGGGTGGAGAGAGATGTCCAGGGTTCAGCCATTGGACTGATGGGGCTTCTCATAGGTCCTGGGGGCAGTGTGAGGGGGATCGGACTCAATCTCACGACCCTCAGATTAAGACCTACGCCGAAATCAAGAGTCAGACACTCCACTGACTGAGCCACCCAGGTGCTCCCAGAACCCACGTTTTTTAAATGAAGTTCTATGACCTGCTTTAGCACCCCAGACTTGGATCTCCGTTGTCATTCTCAGAAGGTCAGGGTTCTTTATTTTTTTAATTTATTTTTAATTTTTTTAGATTTTAGTTAAATTCAAGTTAGTTCACATAGTGTGTATTCCTAGTTTTCATAAAGTCAGGGTTCTTTAAAAGGATGGGTTACTGGGAATGAAGAGGGACAAGGACGATGTGAGAGAGGCCATAACAGACCTGGTCTGGCCAAGTTGTGTCTGGAAGATTGCAACACTGGTCCAGCCCCAGGGTGTCTGCAGCCCCCAGTGTAGTCAAGAAGGCCGGGCTGGGTCGGGGCTGCCAGCTCTGGTGGCAGCAAGAAGCCCAGCTGGCTCTGAGAGAGGCATGGTTGCTGTCTGCGGGGCCCACCAGCAGGCTTACCTGGGCCTCTCATGTTGGCTTCTGCGCCCCAGCGTGTAGGGCTGTGAAGCTCTGCGTGGCAGCATTTGGCTCTGAGCCAGCTGCACCCGAGCCTGCATGGGTGCGGGGGTTTGTGGTGGGGCCTTGGCTCGGTGCCACCTCTGTGCCCACGACCCATAATCTGTCCAGGACAGAGCTGGGCCCAGGACATGCTACAGTCGCCCAGCCCTCTCTGAGCTCCTACTGTGTGCCGGGACAATGTTCAGTAAGGCCCCATCCCTGTCTTCAGTGGGATAGACAGAAAGACTGCAGGCTGTTCAGGGTGACCAGGGCTCTGGTTGAGGTTGGCAGTGAAGGACCGGCTCGGCTTGGGGCTTCATGTGAAGTCTCCTAGAGGAGGAGTCTAGAACTGGGGAAGGCTTCCAAGCAAGTGTGTAAATAATGAGGGTATGCTTTCCGGGAAGCGCGAGCGCTTGGCTGTGGCTGGCGCGCTGGGTGCCTGAGGGGAGGAGAGGGGGGTGTGGCCACAGCAGGTGGTGAAGGGCCTGCGTGCCAAGCTGCACAAACTTGGACTTTATCTGGAGGGCAGGGGGAAGCCATCCAAGGGTTTAGGTGACATGTTCCGATTGGCATTTTGAAAGCTCACACTTGGGGCAGGTCAGAGGCCGGGCTGGAGGAGGCAAGACTACAAACAAAACCAGTCCAGTAATGTGGACGGATGTTAAGACCAGATATTGGGCAAGGAAGGGTGAGCAAAGGTTGGAGGTGAGGGGACAAATTCCAGACACTGTAAGAAGGTACCATTTCTGGGGCATGGTGACCACTCCAGGCCACCTTTCCTCATCTCCAAAATGTACCTGTGATTTGGGGTCCGTGCAGGACTCCCTGCCCTGATGGCCCACTCAGCATCTCTGAATGGAGGAGGCTGGGGTGTGGATGAGGACAGGACATCCAGGACCTGGTGTCCTTGCCCTAAGCCCTCTGTCCACCTTTCATGGTGGTCAGGCCCAGCCACACTCAGCCTGACAGCCGCCCATCAGGCACTGAGCTGGGAGCAGAAATTCCCCAAGCTCTCAGGCTCTGTCAGTCCCGGGATGTTCTTGGTGGCGGTGGGGAGGGGGCTGCTTACATCTTTGAGGGAGGTCTGAGGGGTGTCATCACCTGTGCCTCCTGTGTCCAGTGAAGGGCCGGGCACTGGGAGGGGTCCGGGGAGGGCCTGAGCCCAGGGGAGCTGCCGTTCCTGAGTCAGCATGCCCAGGGCTGCTAATGAAATCCAGATGTCAGACAGAAAACAATCATCGCCCCCACCCATCTGGCAGCTCGGGTTCCTTGGAGATTGCAAAAGAAGAAGAAAAATAGAGCAGGGAGAGAATCAATCCTAGAACAGCTGAAACCTTAGAGGTGGCATGTAAATAGTTTCAGGGTCTTGCTCAGGTGAGGGGCGAGAGTCAAGGGAAGAACAAACGCTGGCCCAAGCCCCCTTCTCCCCATCCTGATTTCTGCAGCCCCTGGACCCCAGTCCTTGGACTGCTCCCCAGGCCAGAGCGGGCTGGGGTCCCTCTGGGGCTCTGAAGGAGGCAGGGAGGGCTGTGATCACCAGCCCATGTCTGACCCCTACCTGGGGTTTCCAGCTCCCCATTCCTGCCCTGACCTCACTGCAGGCCTGGGTTTTCTCTGGGGCCAGAGGGACTGGAGCCTGGGAAGGGGAGGTGCAGAGAGGGACTGAGGGTATGCAGAATTTTCCCTGCAGAACCTTGGGCTCAGAACCCTTGATTAGTTCAGAGACATCAGTGTGCTGGTGGGGAAACTGAGGTGTTCTCACAGCACCAGGCCAGGACTACATGTTATGAAGGATCAATAGAATGAGGAAGGAAGAAGGAGGGGAGAAGAAGGAAGGAAGGGAGGGAGGGAGGGAGGGAGGGAAGGAGGGAAGACAAACAGCGTCATTATGTGACTCCAGCGAGGAAGGGCTGGCCTGGGGCTGGTGGCCTGCGTGTGTATGTAGTTTTGCAGGGGTTCCTCTGGATCCGGGGGCTGGCTGCCCGGCTGAGGGGCTTGGGCTGTGAGGTTCCGGCGCTTGGCACAGGACCTGGAATGTCTCAAGTGTTTGGGGAATGTTAGCCGGGGTGGGTGTTGACGGGGGACGGTGGAGGGCTTCCTGACTGGCATAGGTGCTGACGCTGGAGAAGGACCCCAGAGCCAGTGTGGCAGCCTCTTCTGAGACTCCGTCCTTGTGGCGTGGTAGTTCTGAGCACAGGCCCTTTCGCCAGGCCTCCTGGGTTTGACCCCCGGCCCTGGATGTACTAGCTGCGTGTCTTTGGGAATATTAATGGACTGTTCCTGGGCCTCAGTTTCCTCCTGTGTAAGATGAAGATCGTGGAATGTTGTGAGAATAAATGAGTTGTCGCATCTGTCGTGCATAACAGAGAGCCTGGCACCTCACACACACACGAAGTGTTAGCTGTTGTGACTGTGGTGATGACCGTCATTACTGTTATGCTTGGCTGTTTCAGGCTGTTTTAAGACATTCCAGAGGTCTGAGAAAGTGCTCCCGGGCTGTGGGCTTATCAGAGGGGGCCCAGTCCTCCCATGCCATCCTGGTCCCACAGAGGGGGCTGCCACTGGGAGGGACCATAAAGGGGCTGTGTGATCGGCAGGAGCCTTGGGATGGGGGCAGGGGCAGGCTCTCAGGACACAAACCCAGGTTTGTGTGAAGGACAGGAAGGTAGGGTCTTAGAGGCTCCATTTTGCCCAAGGGGGTGCTCCAGGAGGAGGGCGCTGGGCTTGGCTGGAACATTCCCAGCACCTCCTGTGGGCTGTCAGCTCCCCTCTGGCCCAGGCCGAGGGATGGCCCAGCCAAGCGCTGGCCCCAGCACAGACGAGTGGGAGCAGCTGCGGGGTGGGGGGCGGGGCAGACGGAGGGGTGGGGTGCAGGGCGTGGGGGCTCCCTGGGCAGCCACTTGTACATCCTTCCTGCTGTCCCGGGCCTGGCAGGAAAGAGTCCGAGAAGGCCAGTTTCACATCCTCAGCTGCCAGTTCTCCTTTTAAGTGGACCACAGATGGTGCCTCGGAGCCCCCAGCAATCTTGCTGTGTCGGTTAGCCATACCTTTTCAATCCTCTGCCCCTGGGCCCTGAGGGACAGGGAGGTTGGCAGAACTGGGAGCCAGGACCCATCCCTGGTCCTTGAACCACCTGCATGGCTTAGTGGATGGAGGGCTGGAGCCAAGCAGTTGCATCCCTGGATTGAATGGCTCCCCAGTGTCACTTCCTCCAGGCAGCCTTCTCTGATTTCGCCTGTTCTCGAAGCCCAAAGGGACTGCTTTCCTCCGAACACCTGAAGGACCCCATTCAGTCACTCATTAATTCCTTACCTAGCCATGGCCTCCTTTGTGCCAGGCTCTTGGCCTGCCCCTCTCACACGGTTGTTTTCCTCTGGGAGTAGCTCAGAACCATGGAAGGTTCTGACAGGGTCATCCCAAGCCCCCTCAACCTCACTGAGGACGAGAGAGGGCAAGGCAGTGGGATCTCACAGAGCTGGGCTCAGTCCGCACTTCTGCCCTTTCCCAGCCGTATGGCCTTGTGCTAGTCGCACAGCGTCACCCGGGCATCTGTAAAATGGGCCCACCCACCTTGTAGGGTGTTTGTGGGAAATGTGTGGGCAAAGCCACTGATACAGAGCTTGGCACTGCACGGCATTCGGCCCTACACGGTACCTTGCAGGGCCTCCCGAGCCTTATCGGCCCTCATTTGTAAGGAGCCTGCCTTCACAGGGTTGGCGTGAGGTAATGAGAAGCAGGCCAGGACGCAAGGGGCATGGAACCTTCCTCTTTTCTTTTCCCTGCCCCACCCCCGCCAGGCCGCTTAACCACACACACAGGTGCACAGCGCACCTGCGCGTATGCACGCACACCCGGACTCTCAGCCTCTGCCTTGGCTCGTGCCATTCCCCCAACCCTGCAGTGCCCTTCCCTCATCTCTTCCCTCCTACCCTCTTTCAGAGCCCAGCGGGACTCCCCTCCCTCAGGCACCTTCCCCAGCCATCCTAGACCCACAGGCTCGCCTCTCTGAACCCCACTTTTCACAACCAGCACCCCAACCCAGGCGTTCAACGGCTTCTCACCTGTACTGCCTCTCCATCTAGTCCCCAGAGGACAGACCAGGCCCCTCATATTGTGGGCTCTGCTCTGCCCCAGGCCTGGAATGTGGGCCCAGCGAGGCTTCAGGAGGCAGGGCCCTTGGGTTTGCCATTTGAGGTCTGAGCTTTCCCCTGCCCCAGGATGTTGCCTGTACCATGCCTTTGGCTGATATTTCTCTCTCAGTTTCTCCACCTTCTTCTCCCAGCCCACAGGTCCCCTGTCGTGTCGAGCATCCTCCTGCGCGCCCCCCCCCCCAAACCTCCCACCTGGCCGCTACCCTATCTCACTGAGCCCTGCCTAGCCCTGGGCTGACCCTCACACAACCCTCCGTCCTACTTTCTGGGGGCCTGGCCCAGGCGGGGGCTGTGTCTGCTTGGCCAGCAGAGGGGGCACGCATGGGCTTTGCGGGCAGCTCTTGTCCCAGGCCTGCTTTTCAGTAGCTGTTCAACTCTGGCCAAGCCTGTCCTGCCCTTGAGCCCCAACACTGCCGAAGCCTCTGAAATGGGGTCAGCCGGGGAGCCCGTGTCAGGACCTGCGTGAGATCCAGGGGTGGTGAGGCAGCCAGATGTGTTTTGAAAACTGTCAAGTTGTGCCATTTGCCCCACTGGCCATCAGGCAGCCAAGTGCAGCCCACAGAACGTTGCCTGAATGACTAGAGGGTATGTGGGCTTCTGGCACCTGCCTTGTTCTGTGCCTGGGCCTTGGAGGAACATCTGTGATGGCAGCAGCGTCCCTTCCTACCATGTCTGAGGTGGCGCCCAGGGACAGAGCCTGCATTGGGTCCTCCTGTGCCCCATGGTCTTGTCTGGGGAAGGAGGCGGCCCAGCCTTTGGGTTCGGGGACTGGGCACCACTGACCTGGCCTGCCTTTAAGAGCTGGGCTCTCTCCCCACCATGTTGAAGATTGGGCTGCAGAGAAATCGGGCAGCAGGGGCAGAGAAGGAACGCCCATGGGGTGGGGTGGGGAGCCAGGGGAAATGACACCTCCCTCTTGCCTGCCTTACAAAACACCTCTGTCACTGGCTGATGGGATTCTCACTCTAGCCTGGGCTGTTTCTGCAGTCCGATGGCTCACCTTCTTCTCTCTCTTCATCTCCCCCTCACCTCCTTTCTTCCTTCTTTTGTTTTGTAACAAAGCAGCACGGAGAGGTTAAGTAACTTGTCTCACAGCTGGTGAGCATCAGGCCAAGTGTGCCCCATTCCAGGGCCCAGCCTTTCCCCCTGTCCCTCTCGGCCTACAAGAACGGTTCTGTCCACCAGGATGCACGGTGCACCTGCTGTGCTCTGACCCAGGCAAAGATCAGGCCGTGGGAGAACGTGTGCCCCCCTCTTGCCCAAGGCTTTCCTCGCTCCCTTGCATCCTGGTGCTTCCCTGGCTTTGGCCCAGGAGGGAGGCTTTGTATGGGACCTGGTGTCTCTCATCCCACAGATCGGGGTGATGGGGAAGAGGGGGTTGTGTTTCCAGGGTGGTGAGGATGATGACAAGGAGTAAAAGCTGCCAGAAGTCCGAGCCCCTCTGCCCCTTGCTGGGGAGCATGAAGCTCGAACAGGGTTGGGGGTGTCCCCTTCTCCCACTGGCCTTTTGAGCTCTCCCCATTCACTAGTTACTCCCTTCTTTGTGTTCCCCAAAGATCCGCACACAACCAGCTTCGTCTTATGTGTTCTGCTTATGATCTTGGGGCAGGAGTGGGTGGGCGCAGGAAGTGCTGGTACGCAGCGAGTACTCAGCAAATGTGAGCTAATTCTGCAGCTTCGACCCTGGATGCCCGTGTCTGCTGAGGCACCAGCTGCAGAGCTGGGCCCATCACCTGGAGGGGCGAGAAAGCACGTTAGCTGCATGTGGGGCGTGTTCACTACGTCCAGGTGCGGCTCTAAGCACTTTGCACATGTTGACTCATCTACTTCCTGCCGCAGCCCTCTGGGCTGGGGATCCTATTTTCCCCATTGCGCAGAGAGGGCAAGTGGCTTGCCCGGCGTCACACAGCACAGAGGCAGTCCAGGCAGTCTTGCTTCGGAGGCTGTGCTCTCATAAATTTGTGAGGAAGGCAGGCAGAAATGGACAAGACTCAGTTGGAATGGGGGGAAGGCAGGGAGCTGACGGGCTGAGTACCCTCCATGTACCAGGGACCGTGCTGAGTCCTTGCACAATATCAGCGTCCTCAGAGACATCAAGGAATTCCCCTATGGTCACACAGGAGCCTAGAGCAGAGCTGGGATTTGAGCCCAAGGAGTGAGGCTCTGGCTGGCTGATTCCTAACCTCCCCCCCCCCCCCCCGCTGTTCCACCTACTCAGCCCACCAGGAGCTATATCAGTAGCCAGTACAGTTCAGTGAGGGCTCCCTGGGGATCCCCGAGAGGCCTCAGGGCAGAGGAGCTGGCTTCTACCCCCAGGCCTACACCCTGCAGGACAGGGAGTCAGTCTCTGGGTGAGGCCACTCATTGCTAAGCTGTGTGGTTCTACCCAGCCACGGGTGGGGGAGTTTAGAGGAGGGAGCACAGCCAGGTGGGTGACTTAGAACAAGCCCCTTGTCCTTGCTGTACCTCAGTTTCTCCTTCTGGACAGCGATTTACATCCCATCTGCCCCTCCGAGCTGCAGTGTGGATCTCACGGGCCAGCAGGGCTGGAACGAATTGCAAGCCAAGCTGAACAAAAGTAAAGGGTTCTTCGGAATAAAAAGATTTTATTTATGAACATCTAGAGGCTTGCTTCTCAAAGTGTGGTCCGTGGACTGGCAGAAGCATCACCAGGAGCTTGCCAGAAATGCAGTACCTTGGGCCCTCCCCCAGACATGCTGAATCAGAGTTGGCATTTTCACAAACTCCTGGGTGACTCTTGGGCACATTACAGTTTGCTCTAAGGAATATCTGGGCTCCCACTTCCCCATTTCTGAGCCTGCCTCTTGGGCCACCTTTCCTTAGCCCAGTAGGGGTTCTTGGGTGGAAATCCCCATCTCGTTTTAGGAAGCACTCTGGCCCAGCAGGGCTTCTGCCCCTGATAGGAGCTCATCAGATTCAAACTGGGAACAGGCAGAGGCTCTGACTGCCTCTGGGCTTTGGTAGCCCCTGATGAGGCTGCCCCCATTTGTTTGGGAGTGCAGCCCCCCTGTGAGTCAGCAAGGCTGGCCAGACCCGCAAGAGGGGTGGGGAGGGGGGCATCCTCAGGTGGGGTGCAGGAGAGCTGGGGATTGCCTTGGAGCAAGGGAAGGGCATCTGTGCCCAGACTCTCCATCTTTATGCAGAAAGGCAAAGGCTGAAACAGTGGCTGGAATGTTTTGGGTTGGACATAAGAAGGAACTTACTAATTGGGAACCAGCCAACAAAGGATGTTGAGGGCCCCCATCCCCTTAAATGTGTAGCCATGTTGCAGGAGGTCAAGAGGCAGAGCTAGAAGGGATTTCTAAAGGTTCTCTGTCCAGCTTTTCTGCCTGTTTTGACAGGCCAGGTGACTTGTCTAAGACCACAGAGCAGGCTAGTGACAGCGAGGACCCCAGGCTTCTGACTCCCCATGCCTAGGGCATTTCTTCATTACAGGCCTCTCTGGAGGCTGGGGATTGACCTGGATGACCTTCGTAGTGTTCCTCCAGCCACCCTTTGAAATGCTGTAGAGGGCTTGCAGCATGCGGGTGGGGGAAGGGAGGGGCTGGCTTTGTGAGTCCAGCAGCCTCCAGGTGTCTCACTCTGTCCTGGCCCACTCGGTCCCCAAAACCACTGGGAACACCCCTGGGGAAAGGGGGAGTTGGGCACAGGGCCCTGGAGACAGGGATCCAGGTAGAAGACGCAAGCAAAGGCCAAGGGGCTTGCCCTTGGTGTAGTGGCCACTGCTGTGGCCCTTGGACCCGCTACTTGTATTCTGTTTGCTTACCTGCAGCATGGAGGAAAGGTGGACCAGATCAGTGCTTCTCCATTGGAGCTTCTCATTAGGGTCACCTCGAGAATTTCTTAAAACATTGGTGCTGGAAATTCTGATTCAGGAAATCTGGCGTAGGCCTACCCATGACATTTTTTCAGCTTTCCAGGTGATTCTGGTGTGTAGCTGAGCAAAAGCACCTTTGCCCAGGTCTGAAGGGGTGGGGAGCTCAGGCAGGTGCAGGGGAAAGGCCTCTGCAGGTGAGCAAGCCATCGTTGTCCTTCTGAGTCCTGGGAATGCGAGATGGCAAGATTGCATGAAACTCAAAAATGAACATTCCAGGAGTCCCCCTTCTAACACTGTATGACGTTCAATCCCAGATTTCTTAGATCGCATGGTTACAAAGTGTTACTGTTTTGTGGAAGTGGGCTTCTACACGGGATGATTGTGACACCTGGTTATTCTGAATTGTATGATTTTAAGAGTCCGAGGTTCTATAGTCATTCCATATCGAGACTGCGATTCTGCACTCATCCATGCTTTTCTGTATTTCAACCTGCTGTTATTATTGTCCTTTAAAATGAAGATCCCCTGCATCTCTGATTCTAACATATTATTAGACTGACTTTCAAGGATTCTAAGAATCTAAGCTATTATGGTACTAACATTTAAAAAAAATTCTAAATTCAGCAACTCTGTGATCTGTCATTTCATCCAGGCAGTTGGCCGCCAGGGCCCGGAGCCTGGCCTTTGTCTCCCCAAGACAAGGTGGTGATTGTGCGCGCTTGGATGCGTGCCCCCTCCCCTGCTTGGCCTGGACGGCCTCTCTTGGAAGGAGTGGGGGTGGGGAGAGCAGAGACCCCACAGAGCTCTCTGTGCTCCGGTTCCAGCTGTATTACCTCGGTAGAGGAGTGGAGGGCAGGGCGAGTAGGAGGCCACGTCTGACCCCGCAGCGGATAGGCTGGCGGGTCGCCCGTAGCAGCACCTCAAGCTCGCTTAGGGCGTTGACCCCATCTCAAAACTGAGCTGTCATCTCCCAGGGTGCCAGCTTTGGCTCAAGACATTAGAGTCTATCCCATCCAAAGCCCCGCCCCTAAACATGCACACACCCTCATTCCAGATGGGAAAACTGAGGCCCAGAAGCAGGAGGTGACTTGCCCGATAGAGCTGGTGCCCAAGGCCTGGACTCCTCTAAGGGTCTGGCTGCTGCCAGGTGCCCTCCAGCCAGTCCTCCTCAGGCTGTGCTTTCTGCACAGAGCCGTGGACCTTCTAGAGGACCAAGTCCACGTTTAGGTCCCTCTGAGGTGACGGAGACCAGCCCAGCAATTTAGGATCACACATTTCTGGCCGGTAGCGTGGCGGCATTCACCAGGCCCAGGAGCGGCTCTCCCTGCCCCACATGACCTCCCCTGGCCGTTTCCTGCCGCCAGACCACACCGTCTTCCGTTGCACTCCCCCAGGACTGGTGCTGGCATGCACCAGGGCACGTCAGGCTGTGAGACGGGGAGGCAGAGGGTGTGCTGGGAGCAGTGGGGCTTGGGGGGTGTGTGTGTGCTCCCTGTGTCACCTCGAGAAAGCTCCTCCCTGGGGACTGGTGGATCCGAAACAAAATTCTTTTTTTTTTTTTTTTTTTTTTTGGTTAGAGGATTAACTGAGATTCTATACAGGAAAGGCTGACGGACTGGGATGGGGCGGAGGCCGGCCTCATCCACGGGTGTTCCCGCAGAGCCGTGCTGAGCCTGGCTTGAGACTGGGCTTACATATAGTAACAGCGTGGGGCAGGGAGGAGGGGACTGTGGGATTTCAGACACTTTCCTGGGTTTTTACAGGGTTGGCAGGATGGGCAAGAAAGAGTATCGGGGCTGTGGGCATCTGAACTTTTAGGCAGGTGTCCCTGTAATGAGGATGAGCTCCGCTGGTTCCTGGGTCCCAACTCTGGGCCAAGCACTTTGTGTTCCTAAGCTCATTAAATCTTGGCTTCCTGCCCCAGATGTGTCATTCTTCCTCCTGGCACGAGGGGAAACTGAGGCTCAGGTGTGTGTGCAGCCAGTCGCCGCACAGGCAGGATTCGAGCCCAGGTCGGAGGCGCACGGCCGGCGCCCTCCTGCGCTTTGCACCTGGCTGGCTCAGGAGCTAGACGGCGGCCACCTCCTCACGCCGCCAGGGAGGAGAAAGACATTTTCCAGAACAGGGAAGGGCGGTTGCAGTTTTCCTTCCTTCCGCATGGTTCTCTCAGTTTTGCAGGCCATCATTTGTGTCATTTTGAGAAACCCAGAGCTGCCTGTGGCTGGGCCTCCCCCGCACCCACTGAGACTTGTGGGGATGGGTGTAGAGCAGGGGCCATGCCACCCCATGCTCGGCACCCGTGCACGGAGCTCCCAGTGTGCACGCTGGTACGTCCGCCCCTGGCTGATAGGCTGGTGCACACGCGCGCACAGGGGTCACGCTGCTGCCGAGCCCCAGGGAGCTATGCGGTTGACAGGAACTGGACAGACCGACCTCCCTTTGGGTCCTGGAGCAGTGTGAAGGGCCGCTGCTGTCCTCCTGACCATTCGCTTCCCTGTGGGTTGACTTAAAATGGAGCTGGCAGGTCATCTTAAGGTGTGTGCCCTTGGGACATTCCTGTGCGTGCGTGCATGTCTGCAGACCTGTGGCTGCCCAGGCCCAGCTCGGGGCACAGGCTCAATGCCCATTTGTGGGCCGAGCAAGGAGGCTTTGCTCCAGAGTTTCCACACGCCAGCATCTCCTAGGTGCTTCCCGCCGCCCCTGCCATCCTGGCCTTCTCAGCTGCTGGGAGTGAGGTGAGGGTAGGAGACCAGGACCAGGAAGGAGCCCATGTGGGTGAGCTGCTGGGCCCGGGGACGGTGGGCTTCTGGGGGGCTTGTCTGGGGTCCCTGTACCGAGTTACTGCCCTGCCGTCATCCCTGGGGAGGGGGGACTTGCCCCCCTGGTGATGTGGCCGGAATCAGGTTGAACAGCCATCTCCTGAGGCCTGGAGCCTCTCTCAGGGAGCATGGTGGGGTCCCAACCCTGAGAAGATGGTTCCAGTGGGTGCTGGGAGAGCTGTCTGGAAGTGGCTGCCCTTCCCCCGTCCCTCTCTGTGTTTGCTTCACACGTTCGCCTAGCACCAGACTGGGTCTCGGGGTCTGCGCTCCGTCCTGCCCCTCACAGGCTGCGTGATGCTTGAGGTCGCCTGGCCTCCCTGGAGACCACGGGGATCACCTGCTCTGTGCGCCACGTCCAGCTCTCCCCCCTCCCCCCGGGTCTTCTCCTTTTGGAGACTCAACACCTCTCCCACTGGCTCCTCCTGGGCTCTGAAGAATCAATTGTTCTGGGGCCTAGAAGGCAACTGGGAGCAGTGGGAGCTTCCCGTGGCCTGGCTGTTTCCAGCGTGGCCCTTCCTGCACTGAGCCTGTTTGCTCACTGGCAGGGGAGAGTGTGTGTGTGTGTGTGTGTGTGTGTGTGTGTGTAATTATAACACTATGGCGGGGTAGCTGCCCCCACATCCACGTCAGCTCTGGGGTGGACCCTGTCCCCAGGGGCATCTTACACAGGCTCAGGTGACAGTTTTATAGGCAACTTTTCAGGGCAGGGCCTCTGGGAGAGAGCCAGGACGGACAGTTGTCACGAGGCTGTCCCATCTACCCCTGTTGCCTGCTGCCCAGTGACAGCCGGTCCCCCTTCTATCCTTCACTGCCGGCTGCGGGGCACTGCCATCACCCCCCCACCCCCCTCCTCCTGCCCCAACCATCAGCCAGGAGGGGGCCCCTGGCAGACCCCTATAGCCATGCAGGATGGTTGAGCCAGACAACCTCAGAGTCATTCTTGACGCCTGGCTCTGCCTCCCCAGGGCCAACCCAAGTCTGGGGGACTCTGTCTCCTGCCTGTCTCCTGAGTTGGTCACCTTTCTTCTCTCTGCGGCTCCTCCCCAGACCGGACCAGCGGCTCCTCTCAGCAGCACGGCGCAGCAGCCCATCCATAGCTGGTGTCCTCACATCTAGTCCCTCCCCCCATTCAATCTGTTCTCCTTGCGTAGCTGGAGACCTTCTTGAAATGCTAGGCCGATCTGGCCACCCCCGATTTGAAACCCTGCCCTGGCGCCCCACAGCTCCTGGGCTACCCTCCTACTCTGCCATGTAGACCCAGGAGCCCATGTGCTCTGGCTGTCTGGAAGCCCCCTGTGCTTCCTGCCCTCCCGCCCTTCACACGAGAGCAAGCCTTTCACAGGCATCCCCCTGCACTTTGTCTTCTTCAGGCCCTTCTTGCACTCCCCATGGCCTCCTTCCCAACTCTTCTGTCCCGTGCTCCCTGAACACAGCGCTCTACTCCTCAGAGCACATCTCTATGTGGATCACTGTTGAAGTATGTGACTTGTCTCGGTTAATTTGACCTGGGTTTATTGGGAGTCTAGTATGTTCCACGCACTGTTCCCGGTACTGGGGATGTACCATGGTGAACAGAAAGACAGCGGAAGAGTGCAGCTCACACTTTTGTGGGATGACAGGCAGTGAAGAAATAAATACAAATGGGTGCGCTCGGGGGGTTAGGTCAGGTTCAGCTAGGGGTGTCAGGGCCAGCCCCTCTGAGAAAAAGGGTCAGCTGGCTAGAGACAGGTGAAACAAGGAGCAAGTGATGGGAAAGGTCTGTGGGAAGGGCAGTCCTGGCTGAGAGAACAGTAAGAGTGGAGGCCCTGAGGTGAGGCAAGGATGTGCTTCCCCTGTTCAAGGAAGAGAAGGACGGCCAGAGTGGCCCTTCTGACAGCTCCAGCTCAGGGGGGAGAGCTGGTTGGGAGGAGAGGGGCTGAGGCACAGGAGTGAGCAAGTCCCCAGCACTGCTCTCCCTTCTCCCACCTCCTCCCCCAGCTGGGCAGCCTTCCTCTGGGGGACATAGATGGGCACTTGTCTTGAGAGCCCCCTCCCCTCCCCCTGCCCCTCGGAACACTCACAGTGGGGACAGGAAGTGTCGGCCCTCGCCTCCCAGCTGCCCGGGTGGGATGCCACCGCGCGGGCCGGCCTGCCCAAGGAGGGACAGAGGCCCTATTGAGCTCAGTCTCTGGACCAGCAGGGACAATAGCCACACTGAGGACCAGGAACATCAGCCGGCATGCTTGTCCAGGAAGTCGCCAGGCTGCTGCCTGCCCCCCTCCCCAGGCCTCCCCAACCCCTCTGATTTTTTCCTCTAGCTACTGTTTTTCAGGCTGATAGTAAGGTCCAAAATGGTCACTTTGTCCTTCACCTCCTCCCCAGAGGCTCCCTGCTCTGTGCCAGACCTATGCTGGGCCCTGGGATCAGAGAAGAATCCCACATGGTCTCTCCCCGGGGAGGGGACCAAGGACGAGGCAAGAGACACACGAACCAAGTAGGGCATCCCACGTCCTCCTACAGGGATATGCAAGGCACAGCAGCTCGCAGTGGGCAAGGATGGATGGGTCTGCAGGGAGGGCTGGTAGGGAAGTCTTTCTGGAGGAAGAGTCATAGTTCTAAAGTGCTCCTGCATCCGGGGTCAGGTTTTGAAGGCACAACGGCCATGTGGCACAGGCAGGGCAGGACTAGCTTCTGTTACAGGCCCAGAGGTGGAAGGAAGCGATGGTCTCCACCTCATGATGCCGGGACTCGAACTCTGGCTGCTTCTCCAGCCTGTGTGCCGTCCACGTGCAGAACGTTTGCACCAGAAGGGACCTAGGCCAGGAATGCCAGCACAAGTCATGGGTGCCTGTCAGCCCCCAGCCCACGGGCACAGTGAGGTGGATACCCCCCCCCCCCGTCACCCCGTCCTCTCCTGGAGAATCCTCCGCGAGCCAGATGTCTGATGGCTGGAGCTGGAGTGACACCCAGGATGACACACCTGCCCTTCCTGTTTCTCTTCCCTCCCCTCACTGACACAGGGGAGACCGTGACCCAGGCAGGGCAAGGGCCTGCCTCAGGTCACAGAGCACGTTGGTGGCAGCGTGCTGGGGCCCAGCTGAAGGTTTCCATTGTGAGGCTTCAGAGGCTGGGACAGGCCTCGTGTGTGGCCCCCCTCTGTGAAGAAGAGACCCCACCAGTCCGTGGTGGTGGCACCCCACTGCTTCAGAAATGTCACGATTTGAATGAGATGCTTGGGTTTTTCTTTCCCACCTGACCGTAAGCTCCTGGGGGCTGGGGTTCCATCCGTCCCGTTAGCCACCCTGCTCCAGTGCCTCGTAGAGAGTTGGCACTCGGTACATGAAGTGTCGAGGGCATGAGTGGAAGACCCTGTGGTGGGAGGCGTAAGCGTACCCAGCGACCACTCCTCAGTCCCTCCCCCACTCTAGGCCTGGTGGTTTGGCCCCCGCTTGGCCTGCAGGGGACAAGCGGGACCCCCAGGGGCAACACTGGCCCAGCCACCAAGCTGGTCACATACACGCCAGGCTGTGGTAAGCAGCCAGCCCAGTCGGGGTGGTACTTGAGCTTCCTGTGGGGAAACTGAGGCCCAGAGAGCCACAGTAGTGAGCTTGCAGGGGAGTCTTGCAACCTGGGCAGGGAGCTGAGCCAGAATCTCCTGACTTCTGAGCACCCAACCTGGCCACCAGCCCCCACATCTGTAGCTCAGGGACTGACTTTCCTGATAGCTGGGCCCCTCGGGAGCTGTGTGTGCCAGTGCCAAGGCAAACAGCAGTGGCGGGGTGGGGGAAGGGGGGAGATGCCTGTAGGCCCTGAGTTCCTTTGCTCTCCTGAACAGACAGGGCCGGAGCCCCAAGCGGCCAGGCCCCCTGCTCCCTCCATTGTTCCCTGTGATGGTTTCCAGATGCCGAGGAGTCACAAGTTTGGGGCTGAGCCAGGAGAGCCAGGCCAGCCCTCCCCCAGCCCCCCACCACCACCTCCACCACCACCACCGGTCCCACTTTCAAAGAGATGGCCGTTCCTCCCTCCGCAGGCAGTCGCCCCGCTCCAGCCCCGCAGCCTCACTGTCCTGGGGCGAGGAGCCCTGCGCCCCATTCCCGGCTCTGACCCTCACTTCCTGTAGGGCTGCGGCTGCTCATTTGCCTTCTGGGTGCCTCGGTTTCCAGGGCTATGGAATGGGCGCGTGGGGAGGGGGCGGGGTAGAGAAGACCGCGTCTGACTGACAGGCCTACTTTAACAGGCGGTTAGCAGTACCCTCTAGACCAGTGGTTCCTACAGTGGGTCCCCGGCGGGCGCATCAGCATCACTGGGAACTTGCGAGAGATGCGGATTCTCAGGCCCAACCCCGACCTCCTGGTTCCGAAGCTCTAGGGATGGGACCGGCAGCCTGTGTCATAGCGAACCCCCCCGCCCCGCTAGATGGTTCGGATGCCGGCTCAAGCCTGGGAAACAAGCCTGTGCTCTGGAATTAGGAGCGTGGGCATCTCCAGGCGGGGCAGTGGAATGCAGACGCCTCAGTTCCCTGGTGAGGAGAAGGGATCGGTACTCCTCCCGCTGTGCTGATGAAGTGGACACTTAGCACCGGTCAGCCTGGTTCCAACCACGCTTCCGGCAGAGACACTCTGCGAGGGCAGGTTCGTATGCCTGCCTCATGCCAGCACGTCAGCACGTTAAAGGATCTGGCTCAGAACGCCCAGAGGGGCCTGTGCCCAGGCTGCAGGGCGTGAGGGCACTGCTTGTCCTCACTGGGGTGAAGTGGGCCCTCGTGCCGCCTGAGGGGTCGGTGCCCCAGAGCGACAAGATGAGTGCCCCCCACCCCCAGGGTGCAGAGACCGGAAGGGTCCCTGCAGGCAGGAGGGGGCAAGGAAAGTGTCTGGGGGAGAAGCTTCCACTGGATGGGGTTAGGAGACAAGGTATGCCAGGTAGTCAGGACTGGTGTGCACAGAGGGGAATGGGAGAACGAGTACCACGAGCCAGCCTTCCCCCCGCCCCCCCCCCCATGACGGGTATACACTCTCTTTCCTCGTGTGGGGCTGCCCAGAGACAAGGGCAAGGACACCTCCAATGCCCATGCCCCAGAAATCAGAGTGGAGACCGTCTGGGAGGCACGCAGCGCTGTGGGAGTCAGCCTGCCCCGGGTTTGGGTCTACTGCTTCCTGGCTGTGTGACCTCAGGCGCATGTCCCCACACCTCTCTGAGCCTCGGATTCCCCATCCAGAGGGGCTGCAGTGAGGACGGAATGGCTGGTGGACGTTACACTGCACACAGGCAGGGGCTGGGTTTTACAGTGCGGACCCCGGGGCCCAGGGAGGGGAACGGAGCATCTGAGGGCATAAAGCAGCACTGCCCCAGAGCCCTGCTGCACTGAGCACTCTGCCCTTGGGGGCAGTGGGAAAGGGATGGTTTTGCAGACTTTTCTAGTACCTAGGTGAAGAAGCAAGGTCTGCTGCCGTCTGGGCTAGGGAGGTGAGAAATGGGAGGCTTCAGCCTCCCTAGGAACCTTTGGGAAAGTCCCATGGGGGCTGCTCTTCCTCTGCTAGGTCCTCACGCTGAAGGGCAAGAGCACAGGCGGGTTTGTGCCGTGGTCCGATGCCTGTCAGTGACCATGAGAGGCCCACGCAGGCATGCCTGCACGCACGCTCACACGGGTCTGTATGCCCACCCAGCCCCTGCCACTAGCCCCTTCTCTGGTTTCCATCTGACACCGTGGAACCACAGGAAAAGCTGCTAGCTACCTGGGCTGGCCCACAGGAGCCGCTTCACCTCTGCTCTGCCCGGTCACAGTTGCCATGGGTGGTCTTGAAACCAGTCCGTGGCTTCAGGACCTCACTTGGCAGTGAGGGGATTGGACAACAGCCAACAAGACCGGAGTTCAAGGCCTGCCTTTTACTTGCTTGGATGGCCTTGGACAGGTGACTGAACCTCTCTGGGCCTCTGTTTCCTCATCTGGAAACGGGGTCACAGTGAAGCCACCTGCCGGGCGGGTGCGTGGCCAGCACTGGCGTGCGGTGGACACTCAACACGGTCCTTTCCCATCTGTGGGGTTGTGGTCTCCCAAGCGACTCGGGCTCCAGCACTCACCTGCCGAAGGTTCTCAGAGGTGGACCGCTTGCTTCTCTTTCTGCCCTTCCGTGGCCAGAGGAGGAGATCGAAGCCCAGAGAGGGGAGGGACTGCTGTGAGGTCAGAGCTGAGGCTGGAGGTCGGGCCTACAGCCTCCCTCCAGGCAGCCGTGAGAGCCCCAGCCCTGGCTCCTGCCAGAGTGGCCCCAAACTGCTGACTTCAGCGTTTTACCGGCCAGGGCAGATCAGATTTCTTTTCTGGCTCTGGGCCACCCTCCACACCCTTCCCCCATCGCTATTTTGAGCTGAGTTCCCCTGTCCCCTCCTCCCAGGGCCGTGGACCTCATACCAAAACCTCATCCCAGGTGAAGATCACCACTGGGTATCCTGCCACCTTCTGGTCCCCAGCGGCACCCCTAGGATTAGCGCAGAGCCTTCCTCCAGCGATAGGGCTGCGCTGGTCACATCTGGCCTGGCCTGGCCGGGGATGGCCTCAGATGCAGAGCTGGGGACCAGCCAGCCTGGGGAAATGGTGCTGCTGGCCCGAGGTGGCCCTCCAGAGTGGTCAGTGCAGCCCAGGAGGGGCGTCCTGCGAGAGGAAGAGCCCACACCAGGACCCAGCGTTACCCCAGCACGGCCCCCTCCTGCCAGCGGGACCTCAGCTCTGGCCCACATGCTTCATCCGTCTTGGGCACTGCCCATGCCCGTGTCCCCTTAGAGCCCATGTGCTCTGAGCCCCACCCGGTGGCCCGAGGGAAGCAGGGGATATGGAGCGCTCTGCGTCAGCACAGCACACGTATAGACTGGTGGGAAACGAGAAGGCAGAAGTGGTTAAATTCGGGATGAAATCTCTAGCATACTGGATCATCCCTGGCATGCTGGAGGCAGGGTCAGGGCAGGACATGACCCGCAGCCAAGCGAGTGGTGCAGACCACAACGTCCCCTGGGAGTTTGGGGAGCGGGGCCCGACTCCGGGGGAAGCGGTGGGAGGGTTCTCAGCACAGGGGCCTGGGACTCAGAACATGGACTAAGCACCTCAGGGAGGGCCCTTAACTCTGTCTGGGGTGGGAGAGGCCAGAGGGCATGGCCTGTGATCTTGGCCTTGAAGAATGCAGGGCCATTCACCAGGTAGAGAAATGTTTGGGGCATTAAGAACAGCAAGATCAGAGGCCTGGGGCAGGGGTGAGGGGTGGGGAGGAGGACACAGCATTTGCAGAAAATGATTTTGTTGCCGTTGCGTGTATGTCTTGTAGGAGGGGGAGTAGCTGCCACTAAGGTTAGAAGGTCATCTGGGGGGTGCCTGGGTGGCACAGCGGTTAAGCGTCTGCCTTCGGCTCAGGGCGTGATCCCGGCGTTATGGGATCGAGCCCCACATCAGGCTCCTCCACTATGAGCCTGCTTCTTCCTCTCCCACTCCCTCTGCTTGTGTTCCCTCTCTCGCTGGCTGTCTCTATCTCTGTCAAATAAATAAATAAAATCTTTAAAAAAAAAAAAAAAAGGTCATCTGGGCCCCATGGGGAAGGGTCCCTAAAGCCTTCGGTGTTTTGCCGCAGTCCTGCAGGTGGGGGTGGGGTGGGGGGTGTCCAAGCCCGCTGGGGTCATTAAAGGACCTGGGGGAGGCTGCCCGGCTGCCCCCGGCATATGTCTGCAGCAGGAGAAGGGAGCACAGTCAGAAGAAAGGACTCGCAGAGCCCACAGGCCACCCAAACAGAGATGTGCAGGGGCTCGGGGCCCAGTGTGAACCAATGGTTTTCAGACTCAGTAGCATCCAGCTCTGGGCCGACCGCAGGGCGGTCGCGAATCTGCCCTCCGTCTCCTGCAGCGGCCGAGGCATGGGCCGCGGTTCTCTCTGCAGTCACACGAGGGGAGGAAAATCCACATCTTTTGCAATCGCTATGATTCGGATGTTTTTCACCCCTTCGGACTGGCCCCTCTTCCCCTCCCCGCCCCTGAGCTCTGATCCGTGCGGTTTGCTGGTGGAGGAAGGCCAGAAGCAGGAAACAGATAACTCAGGGAGCGGCTGTTCATGTGATTCCAAAGTCTCTGCTTTCCAAAACGTTGAGCCCCAAAGTGCTTCGCTTTGCCTGGCCTCGGGGTGGGGATGGGAGAGAGGGGTTTCTGCCCTGCTGTTGCCAGGGCTCCTCGAAGCATAGGCCCCGAGCTGCAGGCATGTGGGGGTGCAGAAGGGAGGCCTGGAGGGGCTCCTTGATCTCAGTGTGTCCGTTTCCGCTTTCCCTTTGAGTTCGCTTCCCGCATTCTCTCACCTCGTCCTGTCTCTCCCTGGTCCTCCTCTCCCAGACCCTGCCCTGTCCTGCTGCCCCGTCCTGCTCACTCTTGGCTCTCACCACCACCCCCACCCTCCTTGTCCCTTATTTCTGATATCTCTGCCTCCCTTGCCCTGCCTCTCTCTGCCCCACCCTCCTGGTTCCCCCCCTCCCCTCAGTCCTTCCCTACTCTCTACACCCCCTCTCCATGCCCCTTCCCCAGGGTTTTCCTGAGACCTTTTCCTGGCACTGTGAAAGCTTCCATTGTTCCCGGCACTTTGACAAACCCTAGTGTTGTGGAATCAGGATGGCATTTTTGCGGTGGCTTTGGGCTGGGAACGGGGCGGGAGGGGTGACAGGAGGCTGGGCTTTCTGGGCCCATGCTGGGCTGCGGCAGGAACCCAGAAAAGGGGAGGGGGCCGGGGGAGGTGGCCAGGACGCCTGTGCTCAGACAAGGGGGCCCTTGAGGCTCCAGAGGAAACCCCGGGTGGCCTCTTGCAGTGTCCTTCCTCCCTCCCAGCAGCCTGCGGGCCGCCCGGCCCGGCCCACCTGTCCCTCTGATCCCTGCTTCCTCTGGGGCCTCCGTGGAGCCTGCAGCTGCCAGGACCAGGCTGCAGACACCGGGGCGGCCCTCCTGCCTGCCTCCGCGGGCCGTGTGTGTGGACACGTGAGTGTGGGGTTGTTGGAGGGTCCCCAGAGCAGGGAAGGAAAAGTGGGGGTCTCAGCACGGGACAGACTTGAGCTCAGAACCTGGCCCCACTGCCTACTCATTATGTGACTTCGGACAAAGCCACTGCCCCCTCCCAAGCCTCCGTTTCCTTCTCTGCCATTAGGGTTAAGAGTGCTGAGTTTGTAGGGCTGTTGCTTCCATTAGAGATCATCTCAAGTGTCACGCATGGGCACCGCCTGTCACCTGGGAGGGTGAAGCGTGGCCTCTGCCTGAGGATATGGGTCTAAGAGTGTTTCTACAGGTGTGGGTCTCAGCTTGGGCCAGAGCCTAGAAGTGTGTGGTTGATGGTGTCATTCCTCATCTGTCTTCCTGGAATATTCCACAGGGCCCGAGGCAGAGTAGGTACTCAATAGCTGTTAGTTGAATGAATGAGTAATTGAGGTGGGGGCCAGGGGCTGGAGGCCAGAGGCGGGTCCTGTTCCTAGGAACAGGCTTGTTCTCTGGTTTTCTCACAGCTGTTTCGTGGAGAGGCCGTGCATGAGGAGGAAAGTGTTGCTTTGGGTCCAAGGCTTGACTCCATGGCTGTGGGGCCCGGCACAGGTTGCTTGGCCTCTCTGGGCCTCAGTTTGCTCTTCTGTCAAATGGGCAGGCTGTGGTTGGGGTGGGGCTGGCATGTAGTAGGTGCTCATTAGATGTCCGGAGCAGCCGGACATCACTTGCTGGTGGGGAAACTGGTGATGAGTGTGGGAGCGCCAGGGCCCAAACCCGGGCCTCTAGCCACAGCCCCTGTTCACCCCACATCGGCCCAGACAGCAGGGAGGGCAAAAGGGTGGGCCCGAGGAAGGGGGGCTCAAGAGAGGAGCATCCAAGACAGGGGCAGTGCCTCTGCCAGGGGAGGGCCCCTAATATCCAGAAAGGATCCCCAGAATCCTCTTGAACTCTCCAGGAAGGGCCAGCAAAGCTGCCCCTTCAGCCTCCGTGTGGAAGGGCATCTCAAACTCCTGAGACCCAGGGCTCTTCCTCTCTCGACTCTGGGCCAGGAGCACCTCAGGCACCCGGCTTCAGGAGAGCATGCAGACAGGGTGGGACGGGGAGCCTGCAAGGAGCCCATCTGTTCCTTATTTCCTCCCTCTGCTCCTCCTGGCTACGGCCCTTGCCTCTCCCCTGGATGCACCGTGGGCTGGCCTCGTGCTCCCCAGCAGAGAGGGGAGCGTGACTGAGGCTGCCAGGCACACATTGACTTACGGGCCTTGGAGAGAAAAGTGACCCTGTCCGGCAGGTCCAGCAGCCAGTGCCACCCTCATTCTGGCGATGGGGAACCTGAAGCCTAGAGAGGGGAAGGGACGCCCCCAAGGCTACCCAACATGCCGGGACCCATGATGGTAGCAGCCGATCCCCGTTTCTCCCCGTCCTGGCTGGGCGGGTTCCTCATCTTTGTGCAAGTCTGGCAGGGCAATTGAGAGAGTGGGCTCGAGTCAGGTGGCCTGGGTTCAAATCCAGACTCTACCATTTGCTAGCAGTGTGGCCTTGGGCAAGTCATTTTAACCTCTTCGTGCCTCAGTGTTCTCGTCTGAAACCTGGGACGGATCATGCCTGGCGCATGAGGGGGGGGTGGTTGTAAGAATACAAAGAGAGCCTGGCCCCGACGAGACCTGTAAAGAGTGTGGCTGTTCCTTTGTCACAGAGCTTGGCTGGCCACAGGCTGCCCTCCCAGGCATGCAGAGGTGGTGCGGCCGGGGCTGGGGTGCAGCCTGCGGCTGGGGCCACAGCTGGAGTCCCATATCCAGAGAGCAGAAGACATGCATCCTGGCACAGAACCTGGGCATGGAGTCCTGACAGGCAGGGGACAGAGCCTCAGCAGTCCCCCCCTGCTGCCCTCTCCTGGGCCCAGGGTCCCCCCAGGACTCTCGGCCACCAGCTACCAAAGGTGACAATGCCCTCTCCCTGCAAAAGGGACTCAATCTAAAAGGGGCCAAGAGGAGAGCAAGCTTCATCCTCAAGGCTTACTCATTCTGGGTGGGACTCCAGGAAGCAGGGGCAGGGAAATTGACTGGCAGAGTGACCAGCCAAGCTCTTATGTCATGTGACAGGTGTGGATACTTCCCAGCTGTCCTCAATTGAAGGAGCGAATGGGATCTAAGAGGTGGGAAGTAGGCTCCATGGCTGGGGCAGGGCATCTCTACGGACAGGAGAGCCAGCAGCCGGAGGTCGGCCAGCGTCCAGCACGCGGGCCCCAGTGGCCGCACCTGCAGGGGCAAAGGGGGAGGCAAGTATGGACAGAGTTGCCATCTCCATGGGTTGCCACCACCTTGGGAAAGCATAGGGCGCCCCCTCGTGGGCAGGAGGGGCTGGCAGGCCAGGGAGTCGGCTGATGAACTGTCCTCTTCCTCTCCATCAAAGTCATACCTACTCATTAAAGACAATTCATTAATTAGAATAGAGAATCCCGTCTCCCGGAGGCAACCTCTGAACACTTCTGACCTTTCTCCTGCCGGCCCTTCTCTGGCCCACTTTTCCTTTTTATGCTTTTACTCTGGGGAGCAGTCTGTAGCCTATCACTTGTCCTGTTTTCTTTACTAAACCTTTTCCCAAACCCTTAAAAAAATTCCTCGTGAGTATTTTAACGGCTTTGCTGTCACTCATCCAATGGGTGTAACATCACCGAGGGAACCAGAGCGTTGGTGTTGAGTGTTTAGCCCGTTCTAGTTTTGCACGTCCTAAACCATGCCACGATGAACATTCTCGAACACCCTGTTGGTCCACATCTCTGAGCATTTCCTTAGGACGGTTGCCCGGAAATAGATTTGCTGGAGGAATGGACATTTCTAAAAATCTGAAGGCTTGTCACCTAGTTGTGTTCTAAGAATCTAGTAGGAAATACACGTGTTCAGCACCCCCCCAGCAGTGCCTGAGGGGGCCCACTCTCCACACCTGCTGGCTGGCCTTCCCCAGTAACGAGAATTGGAGTACGCTTTGACTATAGACGTGGAAGTGCCCTCAGAATCACCTGGTTCAACTGCTTGACCAAGACAGAGGTCCACTCGGCAGCCTCCCTGATAGTTGTTTACCCAGCCCCCTGCTTGCATACCCCCAGTGACAGGGAGCTCACCATCTTTCCATCAACCGTAAGAAATCTCATGAGCTGCTGGGAAACAAACATGGAGCCATTCTGAGGAAGTGCCCAGATAGTGTCAGCATCCTCCGCCTCTCTTCCCAAGCTTGCCTGGATGGCTCCTCCCACAGTCCGCCCAGCTTTGCCCTGGCTGCTCCTTGGCCCAGCTCCCCCTTCCCACCCCCACACCAGCCGCCACTGCCCACTTCCCAGGCTGCCCTGTGCAGGGATTCTAGCCATGGTGTGGAGGTCCGAAGATCCAGCCCTGCCTTCTGGCTCAGTCCCTGGTCTGCTGTGTGTCCTTGAGCAAGTCGCCTTGCTTCTCTGGCCCCGGAGGCCCTGTCTGTGCTACAAGAGGTGGTGTGTGAGCACCAGTGAGTTTTGCCCGGGTTGCTGGCTGATGTGATTCCCCAGAGGGGTACGTGGCAGGGGCCTGGGTAAAGAGAGCAGGTCAGACCTGGCATCCTTCCCAGCCAGGGCGGGTGACGGCCCCTGCAGAGCCGACGGCAGTCAGCGTCTGTTTCATGTTGAAGTTTATGAGAAGAGGCTGGCCTTTCTGGGAGGAGGCAGGGGGAAAGTGTGGGGGGTAGAGAAGCCTTTGTTCCGTCAAACATTCCTCCTCCCTTTGGCCCTGCCCTCCTCTGTAAGCATAAACAGTGTTGGAATAAGTCCTTCCAGGAAGCGGCTCCTCCTCGCTGCTGAGCCGAGAGAGCTGCTCACTGGCCTGTCTTCCCTTCCCTGCATCCACTGCCTCCTCACCCCCGCCCTGCACCTCATTTCTCCCCTCTGCCCGCAGGATGGCAAAGCCACCAGGCTGGGCTGAGCAGAGCGGCTGGGGGGTTTCTCCTCCGGAGCACAGGCCTCAGCTTTGTGGTGGAGACACACTCAGGGGTGACAGACAGCAAGGGGAAGCTGCTCACAGGCTGGAAGCTCTTTGGCAAGTCCTGCCCCTTCCCCGTGCCTCCGTTTCACCATCTGTTAAATGGGTTGACGAGATTCCTTGCCCCACGGGGTTATGTGAAGAGTTGAGTGGGAGCCTGTCAGGCTGTGGTAGCACCTCATACACGTCTGCCCTCTTTGCCCTTTCCTCTGTTCTCTGCCAGCAGCGCCTGCAGAGCTGCCATGGCCTTCCTCTCTCTTTCTTGGTTCCTCTCCGAAAGTTCTAGAAGGCGAAGACTGCCATCCCTTTTTTGCCTGCCACCTCCCCCACCACCGGGGGTAGGAGCCCACGCTGTACCCAGGCCCCCTCCCATCTTCGGAGCTCTCCTCCTGTGATTTCCACTCCCTGGTGGCAGCCGCAGCCGCTGCCCCACCCAGAATGCAGCCGCTCCCAGCTCCAGCAGAAAATCATCCTCAAGTTGCTAATGGTCAGTGAGCACTTGCAATGCCCGGCCATCCAGCTGACCCCTTCATAGGCATGAATGCACCCCATCCTTCCAGCAGCGCTGGGGGGGCGGGCCCATACCATCAGCCCAGGTTTCCAGAAGAGGAAACCAAGGCACAGAGAGGTTGAGTAACAGAGGGTCCCCCAGATCGTCCCAGGCAGAGGCAGAATGCCATCACCAGCATCTGGCTGTGACATCCATGGTGTGGGCCATGTCCCATGCAGTGGGGGGTCAGAGCAGGGGCCTCCCAGGGTGGGAATGGTGTGCTGAGGACCTCTGGTCCTGCAGGAGGCCGGAGCCCCTGTTCCTGGGCCCTGCCCAGCAGTTCACACTCCCTGATGGACGGCTCCAGAATGGCTGGTTTTCTACTTACACAGCATGGTGGTGCTTCCCTCCCCTCCCCTCACCCCTGCCTCTCACCTGCCTGCTTCTGTCTTTGTGCACACTCCGTATCATCTTTTCCGTGTGGGCTTCCTTCTTGCTCGTTTCTGAAGCAGAGACTCGTTGGGAACCGAATTGTCAGCCCCGCCCCGGTCCTCACCCTTCCCTTGGCTGAGTGCCCCCTCCCTCTGATGCCTGCCCCCGGCCCTTTGCCCCAGCTGCAGGGCCTGTCAGTTTAGGAATCAAGCAGCCTGTGGAACCAGATCCCAGAGTGGGCCTGGCTGACCATGGCCCCCAAGTTTCCCTTCAATCAAGGAGTCTCAAATCTTACCATTGGTGAGGAACCCCAGGGCCACCTGTCATTCCCTTTTGAATGGAGGTGCCTTGGGGAATGGAGACACTAGGGATAGAGTTCACGTGGTACTTCTTTCAGGATTACTGACGAAGGGAGGCCATAGAAGCTAGAGTGGCTTAGACGCCCTGCATTCCAGGCACCAGGTAGGAAAGGTGGCCCTGGGAGGGGTTAGAGGGCTCGCTGTACACCCGCTAACTTGAGACCAACAGAGGTCAAAGTGCCTTCAGAGATATAAGTGGACCACTCTACTGCAATTTGACCGGGGCCTGGACGCTGACTGCATGCCGAGTGCTCCCCTCGGCATAACCAGCCTCTCTCACAAACTCGCCAGTGCTGAGAGCCAGCCCTGCCTTAGAGCTCAGACTGAGCCTCCTCCCCAGGATATCGTGGCTGCCAGGAAGGCCAATAAAGGTCCAAAAGACATTCGGCAGCAGGCCCAAAAGTTCAGGGCAATATTCTTGTCACTTTCTAGATTTAGATTCACATACTCAGCACCTATGTCCCTTTCCAGTGTTTTGCCTGAAATTCTAGTAGGCTGTCACCAAGTGGTGGTACTGGCTCCTGGGAATAAGAGACATGATTCCTGAAGGAAGCAATTATCATTTTAGATGCTGCTATTGTTCTGTATAAGTAAATCATAACAATAACTAACACTGCTGTTTTATGTATCGGGCACTGTTTCAGGTGTTTCACATGTATTACCTCGGTTAATCCTCAGAACAGCCTCGTATGGTAGTTCTTGTCATTATCTTTATGAAGTAACTTGACCCAGATCATAAAGCTAGGATTTGGATCCCGAGCCCGTGCGCTTAACGTTTACGCACTCCTTCATAAATGGGCAATCGCCCAGAGAAACAAGACTGTAGAAACAGGTCACGGCGTGGCCCGGAGATTCTTAGGCATAACGGCACGTGGATTCCCTGGCGCCCTCGGTTAAGGTGCAGATTCCGATTCGGTAGATCCAAGGTGGGGCCTGAGACGCTGCATTTCTGACAAGTTCCCAGGCAATGCTGCTGACTCCAGTCTAGGACCCAGCGTGGAACCTGTGTTTAAGCCTGTCTCAGACCCAGAGCCTGTAAGCGCCAAGGACATAACGTGAATGCAGGGAGCCGCTGGTCGGAATGGGGAGAACGCTCCTCGGCACCAGCTGATGATCCCCACCGAGATTTCTGGACCGACGTGGTCATAGTTCCATGTGAAATCTTCATTTTCAAATACTGGGGTTACGAATCCAACTTTATAAAACACCCTGCAGTTTGGACACCCATGTTCATAGCAGTATTACTCATAGTGGCCAAAAATGAGAAACAACCCAAATGCCTATCATCTGATGAGTAAATAAAACATGGCGTATCCATACAATGGGATATTATTTGGCAACAAAAAGGAATAAAGTACTGACAGGTGCTACTACATGGATGAAGGTTAAGAGCATTGCACGGAATAAAAGAAGCCAGGCACAAGAGGACAATTACTGCATGGTTCCTCTTAATGGACTAGCTAGAGCAGGGAATTCTGTAGACGGGTGGCTGCCCCGGGCTGGGGAGGGTGAGAAGGTGGAGGTAGTCTGTGGCGTGACCGTTAATGGATACAGGTTTCTTTTGGGGGAGTGACAGAATGTTCTAAAATTAGCTTGTAGTGATGGTTGTTAAACTCTGGGAGTATCCTGAAACCCATTGAATTGTACACCATATACGGGTGAGATGTGGGGTATGTGAGTCCTAGCTCACTAAAGCTGTTTAAAACAAAAACAAAAAACACCATGCAGGAGAGAACTAGTCTCTTTAATAGATAAAGCACAGTTACAAATCAACAAGAAACATAACAACCCCCACCCGCAGAAGAAAGATACAAAGGAAACATACCAACACTTCACAAAGGAAACACGTGGCTTCTTAAATGCATGAGGAATTCTCCGTGGTGGTTCGTAATAAAAGACATACACATCAAAGCTGCTCTGAGAAGATTTTCTACCTCTTAGATTGGCGACGGTGGAAACTTCTGGCGAGGAGACAGGACATTAAGTTGGTGCCCCTGCAGCGTGGTGGAGCAGGAGCCAGTGCCAACTTGTCATTACCTTTCAAAATTAAAAGTGCACATACCCCGCATCAAAATTGAAAGTGCACGTACCCCGCGGTTTTGTTTCTGATGTCCTCTCCTGTGTGCAAAATGTGACACACCCACACAATGATTCATTGTAGCGTCGTCTGTAATAAGAGCGCAAGAGTGCAGCAGCCCAGAGGCCCTGTAACGGAGCCTGGCAGACGCCGGAACTCACGGGGATGCCATGCTGTGCAAGTGTTACACGCAAGACAGTAGGGAAAAGAGATTCATGATGTCTCTTACAGTAATAATATGTCCGAGGTAGATTAAGATGCAAAACAGGGAAGGCGTAGAACCGAATGCATAACGTACCCCTGGGGTGAGGGATGGGGACGTGTGTGCATTGGCGTGTGCTGCGTGTGTTTGTAAGTGCAGAGCCCATCTCCGGGCTGGGGTAAGGAAATGAAGACCGCCTCCAGGAAGGGAGCCGGTGGCCGGGCCCCGGGGGAGGGGAGACACCCCTTCACTGCACCCCAGATTGCATCCTTGCGCCCGTGTTGCCTTGCCAGTGACCACACAAACCACACCACCGGGGGGTGGGGGGTGCAGAGAGCACCTGGGCGCGGCGACATGCGACCACTAGCTGCCTCCTTATGATGTGAGTCAGAGAAGTCAATCCTGGCCACCGTCACGTACTTTGCTCCCCGAAATATAGAGAAGATGTGTATCGCCCACCACCTCCTCTGTCCTCTGTGCGGGCTCCCAGCCTTGGGATTCCCAGGGGTGCTCTGGGGGTGACCCTGGTGCTCTCTGGATGGACGCGAGAGGCGCCTGCACGTGGGCTATGAAGGCTGCCGGGGAGGACCGTGGGGATCTTGCAGGGGCATCATGTTGGCCTGGTGGACCCCAATGCCCTCTGTGTTTGCTTCCTGTTCTCTAGGCACGCCCCAAAGGTGAGGGTCTGACCCCGTACCAGGGCAAAAAGCGCTGTTTCGGCGAGTACAAGTGTCCTAAGTGCAAGAGAAAATGGATGAGCGGGAACTCGTGGGCCAACATGGGGCAGGAGTGCATTAAGTGCCACATCAACGTGTATCCGCACAAGCAGGTGAGCCGGGCGGGGCTGGGGCGGGAGGCAGCGGCCAGAGGGGCTCTCTCAAGGGCCTTGGGGCCGATTTTCTTCCTTATTAGGCCTCAGTTTACTCCTGCATATGACAAGGATGAGACCAGATCTCTCCAAGTTGGCCCTTCGTTGGTCTCCTCTGAAATGGGAGTAAGAGAACACCATTTCCCCAGGAAGGGAAGGAGGTTAAAGAAGGTTAAAGTTCAGTAAGACCCTGAGACCGCAGACCCAGGCGAGTTCTGAAACTAATGAGCTGGGGTTGCTGCCGGGGGATGAGCGGGGATGTGGGGGCAGCAGTGTGCTAAGAGAACACGCATCTCATTCATTTGCTCACCCAGTTGCTTCATGTACACAGGGCAGCTCCAGTGTTCCAGGCCCCGTGTGTGGGGCTGGTGGCCAAGGTGCACGTGGGCATGCTGGGGGGCGGGGGGCAGACGTGGTGAGGCAGCTCATCCCAGGGAGGATCCACTCCCTGCAGGATGCAAAGAGGAGGTCTGTTTACTCTGGGAGCTGAAGGATGGGAGGAAGCCAGACCTGTCACAAGTGGGGGACAGCCATCTTAAGAAGACCATACAGCAGGTGCAAATGCCCTGTGGCCTTAAGGACTTAGGTGCTCAAGGCCCAAACCTCAGTGAAGGATCAAGAGCACCGAACAAGAAGAATGGGGTGGGAAGCCGAACGGGGTGCTTTCCAGCCTTGGGGACTACTCAAAACCCACAAGCAGCAGAGCTGTCAGCTTTATTTTGAGAGGACTATTCTGGTGTATGCGGAGATTAGTCTTGGTGGGGCTGGGTGATCGAAAGAGACCCGTGGGAAAGTCTTGGCTATAGTCCTGTGCATGCTGGGAAAAGAGGTGGCCTTGGACCTGGGTCGGACACTGGGTTGGATGTGGAAGGTGAGGGAGGGGCAGGAAGCCGGGAGCACAGTCACACCTGAGCAGATGGAAATGGGCTTACTGAGGTGGGCAGCCTGGGCTGGAGGCAGGGCAGGGTGAGACCCAGGGGTCCCAGATGAAAGCAGGAGTCTCTGATACGCATGTTACATTTGAGAGGTGCCTGGAAATCCAAGTTGAGATGTTAAGAAGGCAGCTGGATTTGTGATGTTGAGCTCATGTGAGAAGTCAAGGGCTGCTACATACTTGGGCATCGTTGACCTTCAGGTGTTTAGGGAGTGGACGAGATTTCCTGCAGAATGTAGACAAAGTGGAGACAGAACTCCCCAGACCGTGTGCTGCAGAATCCTAGCGCTGGGGGGTCAGAGGGAGGAGAAGCCCATCAAGGAGGAGAACCAGGGAGTGTAGAGTCCTGGGGTTGGGGCTGTGCCAGGGTCGGGGTCAGGGACAGGTGTGGTTGGTGCAGAGAGGTCAGTATCATGGCCGTGGAGAAGTGGCCTTGGGATTTGGCACTAAGGAGGGGGTCCTCAAACTTCGTGGGGCACCACTTTGACATGGAGATCTTGTTGAAGGTCAGCTCGGGTCTGCGAGCCTCGAAGCGGATACCCTGCAGGTCAGGCGTAAGGGCGGAGTAGAGATGTTGATTCACAGCGGACCTGCCGGCTGGGGCAGTGGCCGCGGAGCCATAACGGGGGAGGAAGGGGTTTGTGGGGCTGGGCTGCAGAGGGAATACCTTCACTGTCCACTCCCTCGAGGGGGTTTGATTGTAGAGAGAAGCAGAGTGATGGGGCAGTCGCTGCGGTAGGGCAGGTGGCATTGAGGAAGGTGTGATGGAGATGGGAAGGCCTGGAGCCTGTTACAGGCAAATGAGAAGGATCCAGAAGGAAGCAAAAGGTGGATGATACAGGGGTAGGAGGGCGATGCCTTACCATGGGCACAGGAGGGAGGGACAAGGGGGGGTGGTTAGGGTGGGTGGTGGGTTTGCTGGTGCAGAGAAGAGAAGCTTCCCTTCCCAAGCTTCTGTCTTCTCAGAGAAACGGGACAGGAGGTTTTCAACTAGACGTGAGGGTGAGGAGGGGTGGGGTGGCCTTGGGGAAAGATGGAGGAGGAAGTGGGCCTCCTAGAGAAATCGAGCTGTATCCCCGGCCACGGGAGGTGTAAGGTCGTAACTGTCACCAGCACTGCGAGCCGGGTTCTGTGACTTGCTCCAGTGGGGGTCATGGGCAGGTGCTTGCCAGAGTCCGTGGACAGCGGTACAGGGCAGAGGTTTGCTGGACCGTGATTCACAGGGAAGAAGGCCGAAGAGCTGGCGTGTTTGCAGAAGTGTGATGGTGCACGATCCTGGGGTATCAGCTAGATGGTGGGGAAGGGAAGCCAGGGGGGCCCTGATGGACAGGGAGGTTGGCGGGGGGGCTGCACTGTGTGGAGCAGTACAGAGAGCAGGGTTCTGAAGAAGACCAAGTCCACGGTGCAGTCAAGGGGGTGGTGGGAGAGCTCATGTTGATGACGTCGTGGGGGGCACCGAGGAGCCAGGGCTGGGGCCAGTCCTCCCTGTGGAGGCTGAGTCACTGAGAAGGATGGTGGGAGCGGGGCGGGGGTAGGACTTTGGGGCTTTGGGGTTCTTGGGGAAGGCTCCCCTGAGGGACTGATGTCGGCTGAGCTCTGGTGGAGGGTGGAGGGGGCTAGGAGGGAGTGGCTAAGGGGGAGGGAACAGCGTGTGCAAAGTGGGGAGGCCAGGGTCAGGTACAGAGCCCTGGGGGAGCTGAGAGGTGAAGCAGAGGTCGGAGGTGGGGGCCGGCTGCACGGGGCTGGCTTGCAGGCTGTGGCGTGGAATTTGGTCTTTATTCTACTAGGAGCACAGGGAAGCCGTCCGAGTGGATTCTTGTGGTGGAAATATTTTGTGATTTCATGCCCCTCGTGCCCGCTTCTACTGCCTCTGTTTGCAGACCCTCCATCCCTCCTCCTGCCCCAGGGGTCTCTGTGGTTCCCATCAGCCACACAGTGGCACACGGACAAATAGACTCAAAGCTGGCCATGGCGGTCCGGTGGACAGGGGTCTCCTGAGTGGCAGGCCCTGGCCCACATCCTAGTGGCGTCAAGGGGGATACTGAGGCCCAGCAGTGCCAAGACAGGCCTGATGACCCAGTGGGAGGCCCGGTGTTTTAGGAGCATGTCCAGGGCATGGGGTAAAGGAGACACGGTGTCCTGGTTCCTAATTCCTTGCCAATTCCTGAGAAGGTCTGAGACCCCAGGCCAAACACACCTTTCCCACCGTGTCGGACCAGGAGCACATTCACCTTTGGGTTGGACTCTGCTTTCCCAGGGGCCCTTGGGCATGGCCAGTGCCTTTCAGTGGGGTTCATGCCCTCTCACTGGATGCCCTTTGTTGAGGAGTTCTCTGGAGCCAGATCCGAGTAGTGGTGAAGGAGCACCCAATTCCAGGACTGCCAAGCCTTCCAGGACCGCCTTCTCCAACGGGAGAGATGGGATCCAGTCAGGGTCAGCAACTGGCACTTCGGGAAACCCTGGCACCCATTGGGTGCCATTTGCTGAGCCCCACCCTGACAGCCTTCCTGCGTCATGTGTGCTTAGACCCGGTGTTCTGTTCATCCCCCTTCCACAGGGAGAACAAGCAGGGCCCTGAGAAGCCACGTGGTCTTCCCAGGGGCCCCAGGGGGCAAGTGGAGCTGTCCTTACACCTGTGTTTGGGGACAGTCTGTTGAAGTGTGAGGAGCCCAGGCTGGAGGCCGGCAGGCGTCAGGATGTGTCCCCACTCTGCCGCACAGGCCCCAGGGAGGCCGGAGCAAAGTGCTGGGTGCGCTCCCAGGGCGGGAGAGAGGAGGCCAGGCCGCAGGTGGATTCCCGTGAAGGGAGAGGGCAAGAATGGAGAAACCGTACCAGTACTTACCACCTGTCATCCTCTTAGCTACCCCGGTCAACTCTATTGGCTTCCCATTGTACAGAGGGGAAAACTGAGGCAAGGGCATAAATGACTTACCCAAAGTCAGTAGAGAAGCTGGGATTCATGAAGAAGCATCAAGTTTGGGGCCAGAAGGGGAGGGGAGCAGGGAGGCCAGGTCACGGTGGCGGGCTGGGGAGGGGAGTTGGTAAGGCCCCATTTCCTACTGGGGCTCAGATGTACGGGGCTTGGGTGTGTGTTGGGGGTCTGCGAGGCTCGATCCTTATAATGCTCACACCCTCTGCAACTCAGGCAGAGAGGCAGGGCCCAGCCCACAGGCCTGAGGCCAGGGGACCTGCTTCCCTGCCGTGGCCCCAGCCTCCGGCACCCCTGCCGCTGTATTGCCCAGCATCCAGCGGGGCAGGGCTCCCCACTGCTCCCCTTCCATGAGGAGGCCCATTCTTGGCTTGCACCACCATCCCAGGCCGGCTACGGCCTCACCTGACTCATCGGCTCCATCCTGCAAAACTCAGTCTGAGCGCAGCCTCCCCAGCCAGCCTTGCCACGCCGCGTGCACCCCGACACTCAGGATCAGTCTCTTCGTGGGTACCCAGTCCAGAAGGCTCTTCTGAGAACACGCAGCTCTGCTCTTCCCCTCTCCCAGTCAGTCGTCCCTGTTGTTGAGCCCTACTGTGTGCAGCCAGGAGACTAAGGCCAAGAGAGACGGTAGGGCTTGAGCAAGGCTGTTTAGCCTGGCAGTGTTAGGGGGCCTAGGTACCCCCTGCCCCGCAATCAGGGGCCTTTGAACTGCTGAGAGGAGGACTTGGAGTCCGCCCCCACCCCCGTCGTGGAGAGGGCTGCTTTATTTCTCCTGCTCCCCCCCCCCACGGAGCTCTGACCTGTGCAGCATCTATGCCCTGAGAACCCTCCACTTTCCCTCTCCTCCCTCCCCTGCACATCTGTTTCCCGTCAGCCTCCAGCTGCAGCCTCCCTGCCCCCCAGGAGAAGAAAACACTGAAGGGCTCTGCCTCCCTGCTGGGGGTGTGGGCGCCCTGGCGCGATCCATCCCAGCAGCTGGATGTTTGCCCTCCGTGCAGGGGAATCGTCCTGCCGGCCTCCCCCAGCTCCCCCGCTCAGCGGAGCCTGGACCCGTGGAGGGCAAGGGCAAGGATGGGGTCATGGCCAAGGAGGAGGGATGGTAAGGATACTGCGGGGCCGTTTCCCCGGGGACTCAGCCGCCTCCCCTGCCCCCAGCCTGCCCCCAGTGCTCCATCGCACTGACAATAGCAACAAACATACATGGTAGTAATACTGGCCGACACTTTGCCCAGGTGCCTTTGCGTGTATTATCTTATTGACTCTTCACAACCACCTTATCAAGTAGCTACTCTTAGTAACCCCATTTTATAGAAGAGACAATTGAGGCACAGAGAGGTTAAGTAACTTCTAGAGGTCACACAGCCATTATTAAGTCTTGCCGAGCTCGTCACGGCTCTCTCCATCATGCACACAGTGTATGTTATTAACTCCCGCCCAGGTTACAGAAGGGTGTGTCCAGCTTCTCAAGGAGAAGCTCTTACCCAGCAACCCTGGGTAGATAGGGGAAGCTGCAGGCCCTTGGCCAAGACCCTGAATGTCTTGGGGCCTCGGGTTTCCTCAGCTGTAAAAACGACGATAGCGATAGCCCCCTTGCGGCGAGGTTGTCGGGTTAGGTGGTATGGTTTGCGTGGCAATACCTTGCGAAGTATAAACCATGGGGGGCGGGGTGGTATGGGGCCTGCCTACTCTGGCCTCTCTGGCCCCACCCGGAAGACTGGGTCAGGGAGGCGTTCTGGCCAGCATGGAGAGCTGGAAACCAGGCCAAGTCTGATGTGGGGGAGGAGAGACTTGAGGACGGCCTTTCTCCGACCTATGGGAGCCGAGAGTGTGGGGCCCCTGGGTGCGGTGATGACGAGGGTGGGGGGATGGGGAACCAGCGTTCAGCTCCAGGTCAGGAAGCCCTTCTTACGGCCCGGCAGCTGGGCCGGCAGGGCGCTCCCCAGCCCTGGCTTGCAGGCCAGGCCCGTGGGTTGCTGTTTGTCTTCCCGAGATGTCTGCGCGGGTAGGTCAGGGGGCCTTCCTGGGCCTTCCAGCTTGCAGTCATGGCTTCGGTGCCCTATCCCGTGGTGGTGCCCCCCCCATCAGTCATCATAACAAGCAATATGAAGAGCTTTTATCTGCTCTGCTCTTTCTGATCATTGAGTTGTAACAACGACCCCATAAGAAGAGTGTCACCAACCTCCCCTTTTACAGATGGGGAGAGGGAGGATCGGAGGGACCAGGTGGCGGGACCAGGTGGCTTGCCCAAGGTCGCACAGCTTGTAGGTAGCTCAAGCCCGTCTGACACAAAGCTAAACTCTCCCTCCTCTCCCCTAGCCAGGAAGGCCGGTCATCTTAAAGCCCCTTGAGACAAGGCCGAGGCTCCTGTGCTTTTCGCACACCTTCTCTATGCGGCCTTAGGCTTGGAAGCACGGAGATGGGTTTTACGACCCTGGGATCAGAACCCTGCCGTTCCACCGTCTCTGTGCTCACCTCCTGGAGCCTTGCGGCTCTTCCACTTCCCAGACTGCTCTCAGTGTCTGCTTCGGGCCGGGAGTTGTGTGACGGGCCAGAAAAGCCCGGGTGCTGCTCTCGGGCAGTTTGCCGTCTGCCCGCGGCTTCCCTCCAGGACCATCCCACTGACACCAAGGCTCTGTGGCCCCCCAGCAGCCTGTGCTTCCTGCCCCCTCTCCTCAGCATGTGGGTCCCAGCTGTCCCCAACCGGCTGCCTTTGAGTCCCCCCAGATCCAGGCAGGGGACCCTTCTGCAGGTGGGGGTTCTGGGCTGGGGCTTTGACGACCAGCCAAGAAACCCTGGGCCTCAGGAGGTGGGCCTAATCGCCTCCATATATTTTCCAGGGAAACAAGCTGTCCTGGCTTTTGTGAGCCAGGATGGGGGGGGAGCGGGAGCAGGAAACACCCTGCGTTGCAGAAGTGCTCTCCTGCGTGCCTAAGACTGCTTAGCTGACAAACATCTGCCCCACAACCCACGTGCAATGACGGCCCACTTTCTGAGGCCCCCGGAGGTCACATAGCGCGTGAGTAGCGCCACAGGTCTGGCAAGCCACCTCCCTTCTCTGGGCCTCAGTTTCCCTGTTAGGACACAGTGGGGTTCTACAACTCCTTTGGCTACTGAACGGACAGGGGAAGGACTGCACCAGGCCCTGGGGTGAGAGGCACTGGCTGCTAACCTCACAGAGCCGAGGGCTCCTTGACCTCAAGCCCGGGAGTGACAGGTAGCCTGGGAAGGAGCGCCAGGTGTGCTGGAGATCAGATGTGGGCCTGGGGCTTCCTTGCTCTGGGCCTTGATTTCCTTATCTGGGTCATGTCTGTGCTTCACCATCCTGCCTGTGTCCTGGGCTTTTGTGAGCTTCGGGGGTGGCTGCTCCCACAGTCCTGGGGGAGGGCAAAGTGGCACCCAGACCTCGCGGTCCAGGAGCCTCTCCGCCCCCTACCCCCGCCCCCCAGCCCCAGCCGTGCACCTGCCACAGGCAAAAGGCAGGAAGGACCCAGGCCCCTAGGGAAACAACCTCTGTGACTCCAGACTCTCTCTCCAGGCACCCCCACCCCTGTCTGTGTGTCTGTCTCGTGCTCTCTCTGTGCCTCTCTCTGCATCTGTCTCACTCTCCCTGCTTCTCTCTGTGTTTCTGTCTTTCTCTCCACTCCCCCCTTCCTCTCTGCAGAGACCTCTGGAGAAGCCCGACGGCCTGGATGTGTCCGACCAGAGCAAGGAGCACCCCCAGCACCTCTGTGAGAAGTGCAAGGTGCTGGGCTATTACTGCCGCCGGGTGCAGTGAGCCGGCCGCCGCCCGCCGTGCCTGCAGCCGCCTGCCCGGCCGCCGGAGGAGCCGCCCCTGCCTGGGTCTCTCCGCGGTGCCTCGGGTCCTGCAGCCTTACACGCCTAGGCAGGGTTGTCTTAGGTTCTCGTCTCATGTGTGTTGACAAACAGTGTTATGGATGTGGCTGCCCCCACAGGACGCCGGGCCTCTGGGACTCTCTACAGGTGGGCCTGGGCTCTGTGTGGAGGGGACAAGGGTGAGCAGAGGTCAGCACCCAGGACCCCAGAAAGCCCTTGGTGTGTCCCCTGCCGGCGGTCTTCCTCTGAGACTCCCTTTGGGGTGAGCAGCCTTGTATTGGCCACAAGTGCACTAAATGTACTGTGAATCCCAAGGCCTGCAGGGGACTGTCTCCCCAAGACTAGCCAGGCCCCCTTCTCTACCCAGAACCTTCCAGTTTGCCCCGTGTGCAAAGCCACTCTCAGAGAGCCGTATGTTTCTGTCCAGTTTGAGTCAGCAATCCTGGCGAGCTGACGCCTGTTTTAGCAGCTGCTGGGGAGTGGACGTTCTGCCCCCTGCCCACCATGAGCCCCAAACCCCACTGCCTGTGACATCATTAGTATGGCATACCCCAGACCCAGAGGTCAGGGACAGGGAGGCGCTGAATGTGGGACAGTGTTCCATGGTGTGACGTGGGGCACCTCAGACAACGCCTCCCCTCGCCCCCCACCACACACGTCTCCCCCTTGGGATGGGATTTCGTGCTTGGATTTTGTCAGGCTGCTTCCCTACCGCTCTCCTTCACCCCCACCCACACTGGGGTCCGCGCCCTGATCGAGGCCGTAGGGCCCGGTGGGGAAGACACTCTGGCAGGACAGACACGGACCTGGTGGTCTGGAGACCTAGGTTCACGTGCCGGCCCTGCTGCTCACACACTACGAAGCCTCGGGAAGGACTTCCCATCTCCGGCCCTCAGGGCGCCTGCTAGTTAGTGAGAGAGCGGCTCCGGGGCGCACAGGCCCATCTCAGCTCTGGTGTTGTGGGGTTCACATGGAGCTTCACCAAGAGAGGCTCGCCAAGCCCCACACCACACGCAGTCACCTGTCAGTCACTTAGGACAGAGCTGAAGGATGCCGGTTCTCCCGGTCACTGCCTGTAACCCCCGCCCTGTCTGATGTCCCCACCCCACCCCAGCAAAAATGAGGGAGAAGGATCCCCCCCTCACACAGGGCAACCCCAACTAAGCTACAGAATCTCTCTTTTATAAAATGGGGACAAGGATTTCCTACCTCCCAAGGGAGCAGGGAGGCCCCTGGGCAAGTCATGTTGGTCAGGGAGACCGCTGTCCTGGCTGGCGGGAGGGATCACGCTCACCTCTCTCCTCTCTCCCCTGTGAGAAGCCCTATTTTTACTGTCCCATCGTCCCTCCTTTCTCCCAGGGAGAGGGAGAGAGTCGGCTGGCGGGAATGGGTCACTTGATTTTGCCCCAACATTATGCCTCTGTGGAAAAAAAAAAATCAGACCATGAAATGGGCCTGAAATTCAGTGTTTACCATGGCTCAAGGTCACCCAACTGGGGCCTGGTCGCCTTTTGTTTTCAAGTGAAAATGCTGTGTACAACTGAGGAATTAACAGTGAAGTGATAACCAGGGGTCCAGGGAGCAAGTTGAAGAGATGGTGTGAGTGTGTTTGCACCCCGGGGTGGGGGGAGGGCGGTTCAGGGGAGATGTCAGGGGCCATGCCCTCTGAGCACTTAACAAGAGGATATTCGCTCCAGCCTGAGCCCTGTGGCCACCTCCCCGCTGCCCACAGGGGCAGAGGGCCCAGCAACCGACTGTGAACACCCTCGCCTCCCACCGAGGAATCCCTCCCAGCTGTTCCCTGTCTTCTCTGCGGTGGCAAGGTGAGCTGGAGTCATCCCGGCCCAAGGCTCTCTGTCCCCAAGGGGAAGCTGTCACTGTCAGTCATCCTAGTGCACTGAGGAAGGTAGTGTCCACAGTGGTGGCCCATGTGCTGGTCTCTTCCGTGAGGACCAGGACCCAGCCCTTCCAGGGACCTGGACCCGGTGGCGGGGGTCTTGACCCCAGGAGGCCCGGAGCCTGCCAACCGTGCTGCGGTGGTGGGGGCAGCCCACACCCTAAAAAGAACGCAGGCTCCAGACTGCTGGAGACCAGGGCCTTCCCCGGGCCAGTAGGAAATGGGATATCACCCCAAAGTGACCTTCTCAGGAGGGCTGCCCAGCTGGTAGCGGCCGCCCCTGCCATCTGCGCGGAGCAGGCCAGTGTGGGGGCTGGGCCCTCCTGCCCGAGGCAGCCCCTCCGCACTCCCCACCCCTGCACGGCTCTGGCTGAATGTGGGAGCTCTCTGTGGGCAGCAGGGGCTGTGCTGTCCAGGCCGGGTACTGTGAGGACAGAGTGCTCAGAGGGCCTGAGAGCCCGGGAGACAAGAAAGTGTGTGGCTTGTATGTTCAAAAGGGACAATCGCCTGCAGTGAGTAGATCTAGGGATCTAGCTGAGAGATAACAGTGTTTAACCCATATGAAGTATTCGATAGTTCTACTTGTGAATTTGTATTTATTTTGAGTTATACTTGACACAGAATTCCTTTTTTTTTTTTTAAGAAAAATACTATGTGTGTATTTTGAAAAAAAAATCATAGATGTTAAAATTTCTTCTGGTTACCCATTTTTCTCACAACACTGAATTTGTTACCTTCTCCCGAAAAACATCTTCATGGTGATCTTTGTCTGTATATATTTGAGGGCCTTTTTTTAAAAAAAGAAAAAGAAAAGAAAAATATAATTGTTTGATTTTTGAGGAAAAAAAAAAACAAAAAGAGAGGCATTTTCGAAGTTCAGAGCTTTCAGGAGGGCGGTAGAATATCAGATGAAGGTTTCTGGAAGTATTTTTGCAAACCTTCTGGTTGCGCTGCCAGAAAATATTTATGGTGAGAACTTTTCTTTTTTTTTCCTGTTGTTGGTTTTTTTTTTGTTTGTTTCGTTTTGTTTTTGGTTTGATTTTTTACTATGCTTTGATCTGTAAAAAGTATGCAACCGAACTACATTAAGAAGGAAATATTATCTACATAGAATATTATATGAAGTTGGTACATAATTCTGATGAGGAAGAAAAAATCTTTGCAATTCTTTAAGCCATATTGTTGTTCTTCTCTGTTGTTTTCCTTGGATGAAAATATCAGTATTAAGTAGCCAAGCATATTATTCAAGTGCTTAGACTTATTAATATGTTCGTGTCCTGTATTTATACATACGTGTATTTTGGAAAGTATTGCTTTTTCTAAGGGAAGCGATTATTAGATACGTAGCCAAAAAGGGAATAGTGACCCCTTTGAGCCTCTTCAGCTGAGGGTAACAAACACAGCATTGTAATCCATTCTTTTGCACCTTCTTATTATTATCTTGTTATTATGGTTATTAACTTTGTGGTGGGGGGGGACAGGGAGTGGGCCAGGGGAAGAAGGGGCCTCGCAGTGTTACGCAGCCAGCCTTTGATGACGAACTAGCCCCTCCACGGTTGGCCAGCTCCAAAGATGGCCTCCTTGGCCTGGCGGAGGGCTCCCGTCAGCGGGGCCCAGGAGGGAAGAGGGAACGGGAGCAGACTTCTCCACGCTCCTCTGTGGAGCTTTACCATCTGAGCCACGCCTCTGGGCCCCGCACTCTTTGAACTTGGATGCGTCAACCAGAGCCTTTACACCTGCCCTCCAACGTCTAATAGACTTGAATCTACTCTAAATGAATATTTAATCCAGCATCACTACATTGTAGCCCAGTGCAACAACTAATCCTGAAGTTTGGGAGGCATTCCGGCCCGCAGGGAGGTGGCTGAGCCGTCCCCCAAGGGATGGTGGCAGAAGGGCCCATTGCCGTCTGTCGCCAGCCTCGCCGTCGGACCTCCTCCGCTCCCGTGTGGTGACCCTGTCCGTGTCTGTATCTGTTAATACGTGTGTGTCCAGCTAAAAAGACAAACAGAACCCGTGGGCCCAGCTCGGAGGGTGCATGGAGAAGGCTCCCGACCTCTCCGAAGGGCCGCCCTCGGGATGGCATTCCGTTGTGTGCCTTATTCCTGGAAAATCTGTATACAGCTTGCCTATAGCAATATAGCCTTTTCATGCTGTATTAAAAGAACTTTTAAAAGCAAGAGAGGTTCCTGGGTTTCCTTATTTACACAGAGCATCCGTGGGGAGCTGGACGTCTTCTCCGATGCGTGAGGCCAAGTGGGGTGGGGAGGACTTCGAGCTGCCTTTCTCCTGTCCCGGGTCTGGGTCCTCTTGTCCTTGTCCTGCCTCCTCCCATTGATTTGCCTGCTCCCAGCCCCTCTGCCCCCAAGTGGACGCTCTTTCCAGAGTCAGGGCCCTCCCCAGCTTGGGCCCCAGGCTGGGCGAGATTGTCGGCACATTAGGTCACACGTTAGCTCAGCAATGGGACTCCCGGGTGACCATATATAGGAGTGAATCTTCCTTGGAGGCAACAGCTTGGGCCCCACCGCCGTGGCTGGCCCTCTTGCCAAGCCCAGGATTTGGGCTTTAGACCCTGGGCATCATACGATGAGCAATCAGAAGCATCCAGGCCTCCTGGGAAGTCCCCAGGAGAGGGAACAGAGGATCTCTCTCTTCTGAACAAGCCAGGATGAGGCCGGGCTGTCAGAAGGTGGGGTTCTTGCTGAGAGCCGTGGACAGGAAGCAGTGGCTCTCAAGAAGCCACCGACACATGGGGGCCCCTCGGCCTGGGGCCAGCGCTCTGGTCACTCTCAAACTTGCTTTTCGCTGGAATCACGATGGGAGCTGTGGTCCCACCCAGGAGATGCTTGAGAACTTGGCCTGTGTCCTCAGGTTTTTAAAGCCCCAGAGAAGTCCAGTGTACAATGTTGAGAAATGCCAGGCTTTGAAATGGTTCCTCACAGTGGTGATGTCAGGGGGGAGGCCAGTGGGCAGAGGCTCTGGCCGCACTGGCGGAGCACTCCATCCTCAGCTCTGGCCAATTACTGCTATCTAAGAATATACTGCTTGGCGCGGGGGACGGGGTGAGGAGTGGTCCTGAAGATCCAGGTGGTTATGTGAAATTTTACGATTTTAAATTTTGGCAACTAGCTTACTAAACTTGTAAATAGTATATAGGTCAAACCATGTGTCTGTGGGCCAGAACTTGCCTCCAGACTGCATGTGGCCTCTGAGAGCAGAGAAAAGATGTGGGTCCTTGGGGTCAGGGAGCACGGTGGGGGAGGGGGAGGGAACTGGCAGGAGCAGAAATCCCTGACTTCAGAAGCAGGGAGTGTTGCCCCTGTATTATTTGGAGTGTCCAGTGACTCCCAGAAGCCACCAAGCCCTTCCCTGCTCGCGGGCACACTCACCCCGAGATGCCTGCCCTCAGGGTGAGTGATGTGGCCAACAGGGCCAGAGTCAACCTGGACTTGGAACCAGAGCCAAGCAGGTGAGTGGAGAGGGGGACCCAACCCCAACACGTAGGAGGAGGAGGAGGAGGGGATTATCTCCCAGGAGTGCCTGTCTGGTGGCAGGCACCCCACCAGCAGCCCCAGGAGGGGGCCGCCCTCCCCAGTAGGGATCTGTACAGATCCAAGGACTGGAGCCCTGGTCTGTCAGGGTGCCCCTGTGCCCCACAGCCCTGCCTCCCCCGGCTGTGTGAAGCTGAGCTGTTCCTCCGCCTCTCCCTGAGCCCCAGCTGCCCCAGGGATAGTGTGCAGATCGGGCAGATCAGATGGCCTTGTAAGCACAAGGCCCAGTGCCTGGCCTGGCACCCGGGGGGTCCCCAGGGACGTGGCTCTCTTGCTCCTGTTGTCTGTGACAGGGGCGGAAACACCTTGCCCGAGGTCACACAGGAAGTCAGAGGGGGAGCCAAGCCCCCCGCCCAGGACCCCTAGGTCCACTGACTGGCCGCCAGGCGCTCCCTGGGCACCCGCTGTGCGCCGGGGCTGAGACTTCGAGGTTAACATTCGGTTATCCACCCTGGTGCGTCGATGTGCTTGCGCCCATGTGTGTGTTTTGTTTTCCGTGGAAAGAAAACAAACCGAAGGCAAACACAGCCTGCATTTCGACATCTCCCGGAGCTGTGGAAACCAGTCATTCCCCTGGACAGGAAGGATTTCCGGTCAGACTTAACGTCCGTGTCTAGAGGCAGCTGGCTGCAAGGCCCCGAGAGAACACAGTCCACCTCAGAAGGGGTGTCAGGGGACCGGAGAGGACGGCCCCGCGCTGGGCCTGCCCCTGCCTCCCCCGGACACCTACTCACACCCCTCACGTTTCTGTCGGGGCGACACTGAGGACCCCGGAGGGGAAGGCTTGCCCGGGGTCACCCCACGGGCGGGGGGCAGTGACAGGGTTTGAACCCCGAGTTCTCAGTCCCCGTGCAGGGATGTGGAGGCAGCACTGGGGCTGAGCCCAGGCCTGGGAGCACGGAGCCCCCTCGGTGCCTGCTCTAGACACGGGGAGGGAGACCAGGCCAGTGTCTCACCCCCCCTTCCCATCTCAGCACCGGCACCTGCTGGGAGCCCTGGGACCCCTCGTGGGACCCAGACAAGGCTCCTAGCACCCCTCGGCGTCCTTATCTGTGTGCTGGGGGCAATCGAGACACACTTGCGGGCCGCGTGGGCTGATGGCTGCTTCTCCTCCCACGGGGCCCCCGCCGCGCGCTGGGGTTCCTCACACTGGGAGGCGGGGCCGCGCCGCCCTCCAGCTGCAGGCCCGTGTCTTCTCCGTGGCCTCACGTGTGCCCCTAACAGTCCCAGCAGGAGCCAGGGCAGGGAACAAGAGGCTAACAGGGCAGGTAGAGAAGCGGAGGCCCAGGGAGGGCATGACGCCCCACACGGACAAGCGGGGTGCTCTGCTGTGCCATCTGGCCTCCGCACGCGCTGCGGTTTCTGATGCTGACGACAGACTCCCAGTGGACTTCCTTGTGGAGGACTTCCTTGTGGCCAGGTGTGTGCCCCGAGCTGGGGCTGGGCCCCACATGGAGCTGGGAGTCGGGCCCCCGCCTGCCCTCAGACACCCTGACCCCTCTCCCCTTGGCCTCGGAAACCCAGGGTCGGGCATCCCAACAGCACCCCAAGCAGTGTCCCAGCCAGGGCTGCCTTGGCCAGGCTCCCCCGTGGCCTCTGGGGGAGGGAGAAGGGGCAGGAGGAGCTGGGACAGGGGGGCGGCCTGCGGGGGGAGGGCGGCCGCCTCCAGAGTCAGGAATCTGGTTGTTCCCTGGAACTCTGTGCAGAGCCAGGAACGGTCTGTCCTCAGGCACAAAGGGCCCTCTAAACACACCCACTTCATCCAGCGCTGTTAGAGGCCCCGCGCTCACCTCGCCCCGCCACACACGTATTCACACACACGCACGCCATGCGCTCACACCCGCCCTCAGACGCCTGGCTGCGCCCCGGCGAGTCCTGCGGGAGTGGGCAGCCCTGGGACACCCTCTCCAGCCAGAACGGTGCTACTGCGCTGTCTACAAGCTGGGGGTCCCCAGGGCAGCTCCTCTCCCTGACCCCTCCGACCCAAGGGTCACTTTTAGGGAGGAGGAAACTCCGGCCCGGAAGGGTAAGGGACTCCCTGTGAATCTGCCCACATCCCCGTCCCCGCGAGTCCCTCACCATGAGTCCAGACCACGGCACCCTCGGGTAGGTGGGAGAAGCCAAGCCCCGACCCTCGGCCCAACGCAGGGACCGAAAGTCCGTCCTCGCATCTCAAACGGTGGAGAGTGTCCCTGTGTTGTGAGGTGGGATGACAGCCCTGGGGGCGTGAACACCCCCGTCCTCGTCTGTTGGTACTGGAGGATGTATGGGCGCAGGGGGGCGGAGCCTGCACTGTTTTCAAATCATCCAGGACACAGGACGGGCAGGATGGTGAGGACGCTGGAGTGATGAGCGCCTGGGGTCTCATGTGCTGCCCCCTCCACTCCTCCGGGGCAGCAGACGAGCTGCAAGGGGAGCCAGGCCGAGGGAGTGCACCCAGGCCAAGTGTAGGCGAAGGGCTGGGGGCGGTCCCCAGACACAGCCTCACCCACACCCAGCGCCCTGCAGGGTCCTGTTGGCCAGCAGCCAGGGCTCTCTCTATGCATCTCCAGCGCCAGTGTGGCCTGGCACCTCGCGGGGTTGAATGTGGAGTAAATGAGGAAATAAGACCTGGCCAGCATCCAGCAGGTTCCCCGTTGTGCCAGCCCCTGAACTATGTGACTTCCACGCTTGCAACCACCCTGCGAGCTGGGAGCTAGGACGAGGACCACTTGACAGATGGGCAAGCTGAGGTTTGGGATGGTTGAGTGACTTGTCCAAGATCACCTGGCTAGCAAGAGTAGAGCCCCTCCCTGGGCCCCTCCCAGAGACATCTGTCTCCGAGGCTATGTTCAGCCCCGGGGGCCTAATCCCTGCCTCCTGCAGCTGTGCACCCTCCCAGACAGCCAGTCGGACATCCGGGCTGACCTGGCCTGCTCTCAGGCCCCTCACACCCGCCCAGCCTGGCCTGCCAGCCTTCCTGCAGTTGCTCAGAGCCAATAACCATGGAGTGCACGCCCCGCGGTGGGAGCCAGAGCCAAGCCCAGGCCCCTCACAGCCCCCAACCCGCCTGCCACCTCTGCCCTTGAAAAGTTCGGGGGGGACGAGGCGGTACCACTGCTTCTGCCTCCACTGCCTCCAGGGCCAGTCAGGCCCAGCATCTGTGCCTCCTCTCCCTGGATGCTTGCTCTTCCTTCTCCTCCCCAGAGCCATGCATGCAGGCAGGCTACCTTCCCACATCCTGCATCTTGGTCCAAGATGCGAAGAGTACTTTCTCCCGTCCCCACGCAGTCCGAGCTGGGAGCTGAGCAGCAGTCCCCTTTACCACCCTCTTGACGTGCCACCGCCCCCACCTGTGGTCACTCCTTGAGGTCGGGCTCAGCCCCCACAGGCCCCTCCACATACAGTTCCTGCAGCCCAGGGGGCGATTTGGGACCCAGTCTGGGACCACGGCACCTGCCTCGACCTCCGTCTCTGCCTGCCCACCCTCATCCCGGCAGGGATTCTGGGTCAGATGGACTGGACACTGAGCCGCAGCTCATCAGCTGTCGTCCTGAGTAAGTCACCCCCCCCCCCCGAGCCCCGGTGTCCTCTCTCGCAAGATGGGAATAGTGCCCGTCTATCTCCCCGAGGGTCACTGTTAACGATTAAAAGGAGGCAAAGTGCTTGGCAGCTAGAACGTGCTCAAGAACTGTTAGCTACTGCAGCCCTCACAGAGGTGGTGACAGTCCCCTGGCCTGCACTGCCTCAGAAGGGGGCGTCCCCAGGGTCTCCTTCCGCCTCCTACCTCTTGAGCTCTGTGTTCTGAAACCTTCACTCTGAGCAGCTGGCAGATGTGGAGCCCATGCCTCGCTTCTGGAAGGGACTTGGGTTTGCTGGCTCCTTGCAGGCCATTCTCCTCCCCTCCCCAGGCACCCACACCATGTTAGTTCAGCGCTGACTGGGCTTCTGCCTCAGTTTCCTCCGCGGGCTGAGGCAAGAGACCTCTGGCTAGCATGTATCTCGTCCTCCTCTCCCTCGGGACCTGACCCCAGCCCCGCACCACAGTGGAGTCAGCTTCAAACCTTGTGGTCAGGTTCTCTCTCCCCTGACATCCTCGCCAGTTCAGAAGCCACCCAACCCCTCCACCCCTCAGTCCTCTGGCAACAATCGGCCGGTCCTCTGCTTCCCTCTGGTGGCGATATCTGAGAACAGCAACTTCCTGCTGGGAAATTTTTTTTCCTCCCCAGTTCCAGGTAATTCCAGACTTCGCCGGCGCAGGGCTACCTAGGCCTCGCCACCTTAAGCACCTATGAGCAATATTGTCAAGTGCTAACACCTGAGTTCAATTATAAAAATAATTCATGCATGATATGAAATGGGTACAACACAGAGAAATAGGAACTAGGATGTGAATTTTCACACCCAGTGGCCCAACTTCCCCCAGAGATCACTACTGTGAAGGGTTTGGCCATATCATTCCGTAATCTTTTTGCTTCCGTAAATCTGTGTGCCTGTGGTGTGTACACACACACGTTAACGGGATTAGACACACACGTTAATGGGCTCACACTTGACATGCTATTCTGTAACCAGCTTTGTCCACATCATTGTCTTGCCCTGTTAGCACGTAGGTCGGGCTCATTTGTCTAAGAATTGACTGTACTTCTTTGTTCACTAATGTATTTGTCATTTCCGAATAGAAGGATTGGAAGCATTATTGTTTTTAAAAGTCAATCGCTTTTCTTTTTTTTTAAAGTTTTTATTTGGGGGCACCTGGGTGGCTCAGTCCATTAAACATCTGCCTTCGGCTCAGCTCATGATCCCAGGGTCTTGGGATCGAGCCCCCCATCGGGCTCCCTGCTCAGTGGGGAGCCTGCTTCCCCCTTTCCTCCCCACTCATGCTCTCTCTCTCAAATAAATAAAGTCTTCAAAAATAAATAAATAAATAAATAAATAAATAAATAAATAAATAAATAAAAGCGTTTTTTAAAAAAATTCCAGTTAGTTAACATACAGTGCAATACAAGTTTCAGGTGTGCAATACAGTGATTCAACACTTCCATGTAATACCCGGTGCTCGTCACAACAATCCCCATCACCTATTTCACCCATCCCCCTATCCCCCTCCCCTCTGGTAACTATCAGTTTGTTTGCTAAAGAGTCTGTTTCTTGGTTTCTTTCTTTCTTTCTTTCTTTCTTTCTTTCTTTCTTTCTTTCTTTCTTTCTTTCTTTCTTTTTCTTTCTTTCTTTTCTTTCTTTCTTTCTTTCTTTCTTTCTTTCTTTCTTTCTTTCTCTTTCTTTCTTTCTTTCTTTCTCTTTCTCTCTTTCTTCTTTCTTTCTTCTTCTTTCTTTCTTTTTTTTTCACTTTGCTCATTTGTTTTGTTTCTTAAATTCCACATGAGTCAAATCATATGGTATTCGTCTTTCTCTGACTGACATTTTGCTTAACATAATACACTCTAGCTCCATCCATGTCCTTGCAAATGGCAGGATCTCTTTCTTTTTTATGGCTAATATTCTGTGTGTGTGTGTGTGTGTGTATACATATATACACACACATATATATGCATATATATCTTACATCTTCTTTGTCCATTCATCAATTGTTGGACACTTGGACTGTTTCCATAGCTTGGCTATGGTAGATAATGCTGCTATCAACATCAGAGTACATGTATCTCTTTGAATTAGTATTTTTGTATTCTTTGGGTAAATACCTAGTAGTACAATTTCTGGGCCACAGGGTAGTTCTATTTTTAACTTTTTGAGAAGCCTCCATACTATTTTCCGAGTGGCTGCCCCAGTTTGCATTCCCCCCAGCAGTGCAGGAGGGCTCCCCTTTCTCTGCATCCTCGCCAACACCTGTTGTTTCTTGTGTTGTTGATTTTAGCCATCCCGACAGGTGTGAGGCGACATCATCTCATTGTGGTTTTGATTTGCATTTCTCTGATGATGAGTGACGCTGAGCATTTTATAATGTGTTTGTTGCCCATGTGTAGGTCTTCTTTGGAAAAATGTCTATTCATGTCTTCCGCCCACTTTTTAATTGGATTTTTCAGTTTTTGGATGTTGAGTTTAATACATTCTTTGTATAATTTGGACACTAACCCTCTATCAGATATGTCATTTGCAAATATCTTCTCACGTTCTGTAGGTTGCCTTTAGTTTTGTTGTTTCCTTCGCTGTGCAGAAGCTTTATATGTTGATGTAGTCCTGATTATTTTTGCTTTTGTTTCCCTTGCCACAGGAGACATATCTAGAAAGAAGTTGCTACGGCCGATGTCAAAAAGTTACCGCCTGTGCTCTCTTCTAAGATTTTTTATGGTTTCAGGTCTCACATTTGGGTCTTAATCCATTTCGAGTTTTTATTTAGGGTGCAAGAAAGTGGTCCAGTTTTCCCAACACCATTTGTTGGAAAGACTTCTTCTTCCCATTGCGTATTTTTTCCTGCTTTGTTGAAGCATGTAATTGTGGTTCATTTCTGGGTTTTCTGTTCTGTTCCATTGGTCTATGCGTCTGTTTTTGTGCCCGTACCATACTGTTTTCATTACCACAGTTTTGTAATATAACTTGAAGTCCAGAATTGTGATGCCTTTAGCTTTGTTTGTCTCAAGGTCGCTTTGGCTCTGTGGGGTCTTTTGTGGTTCCGTGCAAATTTTAGAATTGTTCTAGCTCTGTGAAAAATGCTGGTGGTATTTTGATAGGGATTGCATTAAACATGTAGATTGCTTTGGGTACTACAGACACTTCAACAATGTTCTTCCAACCCACAGGCATGCAATGTCTTTCCATTTCCATTTCTTTGTGTCATTTTCTTTTCTTTTTTTTTTTTTGTAAAGATTTTATTTATTTATTTGACAGAGAGAGAGACAGCCAGCGAGAGAGGGAACACAAGCAGGGGGAGTGGGAGAGGAAGAAGCAGGCTTCCAGTGGAGGAGCCTGATGTGGGGCTCGATCCCAGGACCCTGGGATCACGCCCTGAGCCGAAGGTAAACGCTTAACAACTGAGCCACCCAGGCGCCCCTCTTTGTGTCATTTCCAATTACTTTCATCGGTGTTTTATAGTTCTCAGAGTTCAGGTCTTTCACCTCTTTGGTTAAGTTTATTCCTAGGTATCTTATTAGTTTTGGTACAATTGTAAGTGGGATTGATTCCTTAATTTCTCTTTCTGCTGCTTCATTATTGGTGTATGGAAATGCAACACATTTCTGTACATTGATTTTTGTATCCTGCGACTTTACTGAATTCATTTATCAGCCCTAGCAGTTTTTTGGTGGAGTCTTTCAGGTTTTCTATACATAGTATCATTTCATCTGCAAAGAGTGTAAGTTTCACTTCTTCCTTGTTAATTTGGATGCCTTTTATTTCTGTTGTCGGCATGCTGAGGCTAGGAATTCCAGTGAGAGTAGATGGTTCCCGTCTTGCTCCTGAGCACAGAGGAAAAGCTCTTAGTTTTTCCCCATTGAGGATGATCTTAGCTGGGAGTTTATTATAGAAGGCCTTCATGATGTTGAGGTATGTTCCCTCTAAATCTACTTTGTTGAGGGTTTTTATCATGAGTGGATGTTGTATTTTGTCAAATGCTTTTTCTGCACCTATGGAGAGGATCCTATGGTTCTTATCCTTTTATTGATGTGACGTGTCATGTTGATCGGGCGATCTTTTCTTAATCACTTTTCTGTTTTGTGCAGTAGGAAGATCTGGGGTCAGGAGAGCCAGGGTCTGACCTGACAGGTCTCAGGCCACTGTCACTGAGCTCATTGCTCTGCCCCTCCAGGTCCGTTTCCCCATCTACACAGTAGGTAGGGCACCTGGCTCCATCTAGAATCCTTCACTCTGATGATTCCTCTGAGCTGTGATCCCAGAGGCTGTCCTGGGATCATCCATACGGTTTTGGGGCTGGTGCAGGGAGGGGGCCTGGGGGGGCCCAGTGGGAACGTGGACAGTTGTGGAGAGGGACAGGCTGTGATGCTGCCCGCTGCCCCGTATCGGACGAGGCTGTCTGAGGGAGAGTGAGGTCTGACGCACGTTCCTCTCCTGCAGCTCACCGAGGACAGCTGGGCTGGCTGCTTTCTCTCGGAGGAACATGTGGGCATCTCCAGCCTCTTCCCCTGTCCTGAGCTGACTTGTCTATCACCCAAGTAAGAAGAGAACGTATTCTCCTTGTAAACAACTAAACCAATGCAGAAGATTTCAGCTTCTGGGGTCAGAGAGACTGGAGTCACCCTCCCACTTTAAATAACCAAATCAACAGACAAAATATGTGACCCGATGCTGTCCAGCTGTTGGACAGACCAGGGATTCCAGAGAAAAAGAAACACAAGCAAATGAGGTGAGGCTTGTGGTTGTGGAGAGTACGGCCTGGACAGAGTCTCCAGGTCTCCAGGCAGGGCGGGGGAAGCCACGCAGCCCAGCCAGCTCCCTTACTTGAGGAGGCTGACTGGGGAACTTAGGGGGCAGAGGCTAGGTAGCATTTTTGGATCAGAGCACTGGAAAGAAGACGGAGGCACTGAGAATGAAAAGTGTCATGGAGAGGAGGAAGGTCCGGTCCCAGAGAGAGCCTTCAGACCCGTGCAGAGGGCCCCCCTCACCCAGTTAGCAGAGAACAGATTGGCCCCTACATGTGAGATGACCCAACGCTGACCAAAGGACCACTCCCCACCCCGGAAGGAATGGGCAGAACTAAATCCCCAAAGTTCACAGGGGGACGGAAATAGTCAGAGTCCCCACCAGCCAGGTTGGGAAACCTCACGGTAAACAGGGCAGAACACTGAGAACCACATGACCTCAGAAGTAGGACAAAATTAGTTCTTCACTGAGAGATGTGCTGGTCTCTTTAACAAAGCTCAAAAGCAAGCCTAAAGGACTAAAACGATCTCCAAATAACTTACTTACATTCCACAACAGAGCTTAAGAATATTTACAGGAACACAACAATATCCAACACATTTTAATAAGGTAACATGTCTGGCATCTGTTAAAAGGTAGGCGTATAAAGAAGTAGAAATAAGTAAAAACAGACACAGAAATCACAGGTAATGGCTGAGTAGACATTAAAGCAGTTATAACCGTATTCTGTGTTTTCAAGAAGGTAGAGGAAAGCATGAGCATGTTAAAAAGAAATACAGAAACAATATTTTTTAATACCTCAATCAAACTTCTAGCGACGAAAAAATTTTTCTGGTACGAAAAATACAGTGGAGATTAACAGCAAATGAAGAGGAGAAAGGATTAGTAAAACCTGCACTTCCTCGGCTTTAGGCCCACTTGTCTGCCTAATCTGGCCTTAGACTGAGCATTTATTTAAGAATAAAATCATGGTAGTGGTCTGAAAAAAAAAGGAAAGAAAGAAAGGATTAGTGAACTTGATGACATAGTTGTAGAAACTATCCAAAATGAAATGCACCAACATGAAAAGACTGGAAAAAACAAAACAAAACAGAGCGTCAATGAGATGGGGCAACTCCTGTTGGGTTAATGTACAAATTAGGAATCCCCAAAGGAGAGGAGGAAGAGAAAGATATATAAAGAAATAATTAATGAAAAATTTTCAAAATTTGTGAAATCTATAAATCCAAGAAGGTCAATAAACCCAACACAAGAAATATATAAAGGAAACCATATGTTTCATCATAATCCAATTGCTTAAAGTCAGGTAGAAAATCTTTTTTTTTCCATGATTTTATTTATTTATTTGACAGAGAGAGAGACAGCCAGGGAGAGAGGGAACACAAGCAGGGGGAGCGGGAGAGGAAGAAGCAGGCTCCCAGCGGAGGAGCCTGATGTGGGACTTGATCCCAGGACCGTGGGATCACTCCATGAGCCGAAGGCAGACGCTTAACGACTGAGCCACCCAGGCACCCCAATCAGGTAGAAAATCTTAAAAGAAGATAGAGGGAAAGGGTATTACATACAGAAGAACAAAGATTAAAATTGTAGCACACGTCTCATAAGGGGGGCGGGGGGGGGGGAGGAACATCCAAGCCAGAAGAGAGGGAAGCAGCATCTTTAAATTACTTAAAGGAGAAACTGTCAATGTAGAATTTTAACTCAGCAAAAATATCTGCAGATCCCATATCTGATAAAGCACTTGTATCTAGAACATATGAAGAGCTCTTACAACTCAACAATAAAAAGACAAATAACCCAATTTAAAAACAGACGAAGGATCTGCGTAGACATTTCTTCAAAGAAGACATACCAATGGCCAAGAAACACATGAGGAGATGCTCAACATCATTAGTGAAACCAAAACTGAAATGAGATACTACGTTACACCGACTGGGATGGCGAGAATTGAAAAGACAGATAATCGGAAGTGTGGTGAGGCTGTAGAGAAACCGAAACTCTCATACACTGCTGGTGAAAATGTACAATTTTGTAGCCACTTTGAAAAACAGTTTGGCCATTCCTCAAAACAGTAAACATAAAATTACTATATGATCCAGCAATTCTTACATTATATGTAAAGTGGTACAATATATTTGCAGGTAATCTGTGGTCAGTTACGCTATATAATGTATCCCTAGAGAAACCACTAAAAATATAAAATGAAGAACTAAGTCTAGTAAGTCAATAATGGAGATAAAATGGAATCATTTAAGAGAAAAAAAGCTCAATCCAAAAGAAGAAAGGAAAAAGCAGATGGGACAGAGAAAATAAATAGCATGATGGTCAATTTAAATCTGATGATATTGATAATTACATTAAATATAAGTGGTTTAAACATTTGAGTGGCAGAGATTGTCAGACTGGCTAAGAAAGCAAAGCTCACCACGTGTGATGCTTGTCTCTTAGCTCTAAATTCTGCCTCACCCTGTTTGTGATACTCTCCTTTGCCATCTACAATTATATTAAACTTTATCAGTAGAGGGCACTGGAGAGACACTTTACTCCTCAGAGTTCTCTTTCCCCTTAGTAGATAAATGCATATTATGGTTAATAATTTCTTTTATTCAGTTATAATTAACATATCATGTTATATTAGGTTCAGGTGTACAATATAGTGATGCAACAGTTCTATACATTTTTCAGTGCTCATCACAATAAGTGTACCCTTAATCTGCTTGATCTATTTTACTCATCCCCCACCCCCCTCAGGCAACCATGTTTGTTCTCTGTATCTAAGAGTCTGGTTTTTTGTTTGTTTGTTTTGTTTCTTAAATTCCATATATGAGTGAAAACTTATGGTATTTGTCTTTCTTTGACTGACTCATTTCACTTAGCATTATACCCTCTACGTCCATCCATGTTGTTACAAATGGCAAAATTTCATTCTTTTTTATGGCTGAGTAGTATTCCAATATATATATATATATATATATATATATATACCATATCTTCTTTGATCATTCATCTAGCAATGATACTTGGGCTGCTTCCATATCTTAGCTATTGTAAATAATGCTGCGATAAACAGGGGTGCATATTATCTTTTCAAAGTAGTGTTTTCATTTTCTTCGAATAAATACCCAGTAGTGGAATTACTGAATCATATGGTAATTCTATTTTTTTATTTTTTTTTGGAGTCTCCATGCTGCCCTCCACAGTGGCTGCACCAGTTTGCATTCCCACCAACAGTGCAAGAGGGTTCTCCTTTCTCCACATCCTCACTAACACTTGTTGTTTCTTGTGTTTTTTATTTTAGCCGTTCTGACAGGTGTGACGTGGTATCTCATTGTGGTTTTCATTTGTATTTCTGTGATGATTAGCTATGCTGAGTATCTTTTCATGTGTCTGTTGGCCATCTGTATGTCTTTTTTGAAAAAATCTCTCTTTAGATCCCCTGCCCATTTTTAAATTGGATTATGGTTTTTTAGTGTTGAGTTGTAGAAGTTCTTTATGTATTTTGGATACTAACTCCTAACTGGATACATCATTTGCAAATGTCTTCTTCAACTCTGTAGGTTGCCTTTTGTTTTATTGATGGTTTCCTTTGCTGTGCAAAAGTATTTTATTTTGGTGTAGTCTCAATAGTTTAATTTTGCTTTTGTTTCCCTTGGCTCAGGAGGAATATCTAGAAAAATGTTTCTACAGCTGATGTCAAATTACCACCTATGTATTCTTCTAGGAATTTTAGGGTTTCAGGTCTCACATTTAGGTCTTTAATCCATTTTGAGTTTATTTTTGTGTACGGGGTAAGAAAGTGGCTCAGTTTCATTCTTTGGCATGTAGTTGTCCAGTTTTCTCAACACAATTTGTTAAAGAGGCTGTCTTTTCCCTATTGTATATTCTTGCCTCCTTTGTCATAGATTAATTGATCATAAGAGCGTGGGTTTATTTCTGGACTCTCTATTCTGTTCCATTGATCTATGTGTCTATTCTGGTGGCAGTATATAAATTTTATATTCAACCTTCCCTGTTAGAATTACTGTGCTGTTTCTGTATCCTGTTTGGACCCTGACCAATATAGAATTAACACTGGCCAGTGGTCACAGGAGATAACCCCACAAAGGTGGGATTTAGAGATTTGTTTGGCTGTGTCCTTGGGCTTGAAGATAGCGCTGAACTACCTGCTAGTGGGAAACGGAATGTTAGCAATGCATGGCATGCAGTGACGTCACAATGCATCACGTTCTCGCCTGTGGTTATCTGACGAAAGAAGCATGTGCCTTGGGAGGCCAGGTGGCTGCCCCACTTGACTACTGCAGCGGTAATGATGACCATAAGGACTGTGATGTGGGGTGGATTATTTTGAGCATGCTCGACTGTTTACCAAAAGAGAATGACAAACTTTCAGCTTAAGTTCTGGTCAAGAACCAGAAAGCTTCCATGACAACTCTAAAAAGATTCTCTCCTTTCTTACAGACACTAGACTGATATTCCTTAAAATCAAACGAACATTTGATTATGTAGGTTGTGGAATTAAATTTCAATTCCATTGAAATTCAATTTCAATCATTTAAAATCATAGTCTCACTAAGTTTTTCATGTGAGAGGGCAAGAATGGGATCGTGAGGGGCGCCTGGGTGGCACAGCGGTTAAGCGTCTGCTTTCGGCTCAGGGCATGATCCCGGCGTTATGGGATCCAGCCCCACATCAGGCTCCTCCGCTATGAGCCTGCTTCTTCCTCTCCCACTCCCCCTGCTTGTGTTCCCTCTCTCGCTGGCTGTCTCTATCTCTGTCGAATAAATAAATAAAATCTTTAAAAAAAAAAAAAAGAATGGGATCATGAAATTTGTAATGGGGCCATCTGGTTGGATCCAGATAAAACTAAAAACTTGAACCCTCACGTCATTCCATCCCTCCCTTGCCAGTGGAAGTAGCTTGCCCTTCTGTGTCGGAGAGGAACAGGCTTCTTTGCTTACAAACACGGTGAGCACTTCATCCAGGGCAGATGCTTTGAAAGGCAATGCCCTAGACCCACCACCACCAGTCCCATAACTAGGTCAAGTCCCAGCATCTTCCAGAGGAACAAGAGGATTCCAGAGAAAACAGATCATACACCCAAAGAATTGTGAGACTTCACTAATATATATTCTTAAGCATATTTATTGAGCTATGGTTCACATGTCATACAATTCATCCACTTAAAGTGCATGATTCGATGGTTTTTAGTCTAGGCACAGATACACGTAGCCACCAGAACAGTCCATTTTAGGAGATTTCCATCATCCCGTTAAGAAACCTCATACACCTTACCTATCAACCACTTACCGCCCCGCCGACACCTACCCCTTCAGCCTAGGCAACCACTAGTCTACTTTCCGTCTCCAGAAATTTTCCTGTTCTGAACATTTCATATGAATGAAATCATACAGTTTGTGGTCTCCTGTGCCTGGCTTCTTTCACTCAGTATGGTGTTTTCAAGCTTCCCCCAGGTCGTAGCGTGGCTCAGCACCTCATTCCTTTCTATGGCCAAGTAATAGTCCACTGTGTGGATACACCACTTTTGACCTATTTGCTCATCGAGGAACATGGTGTTTCCACCTTTTGACTATTATCAATAATGCTTCGGTAAGCGTTTGCATCAAAGTCGCCGTGTAGATGTTCGTTTCTCTCCAGTATACACCACGGAGTGGAATTGCTAACTGTGGGTGCAGTTGTCTCAGGAGCTGCCAGACTGTTTTCCAAGGCAGTTGGGCTATTTTACATCCTAGCATCAACAATCGGTTTCTCCCATTGTGTGGGTTTCCACTTTCTTGATGGCGTCCTCCGCAGCACAAACAGTTTTAATTTGAATTAACATCAAGTCTAATTTCTCTGTTTTTTCCTTTGTTGACAGTACCTTGGTGTCAGCTCTGTGATCTCTGGCAAACCAGACGTATTCCTCCACTGCGCGGACTTTACCGCGGAGCTCATCCGCGGACGTCTCCATTTCTCGTGTCTCTTATTGGTATATATATATTTTCCCTTGTAGTATCTCGGCTAGACTCTTTCTTGTAATTTCTCTCTGCTAAAATTACTCCCCATCTGTTCATGCATGTTGTCCATCTTTCCTACTAGATGCTTCCACATAGTAATCACGGTTATTTTAATGGCCCCATCTGGGACGGTTGTATCTGAGTCCGATTCCGTTGATGGCTTTATTTATCAACAGTGTTTTCGCCTTGAATGCTGAACGTTATTTGTACCATAGAAGAGATAGCAGTTTGGTGTGCTCTCGGGGCACGCTGCTCTGTTTCTAGTCTACTGGGGGAAATCAGTTGATGCAGGAGGAGAGGTGGGTGTGGGTTGTGTCATTGCTGTCCCTACCTTCAGAGCCCCGCAGATGCAGACTCGTGTGGCAGCGGCCACGGTGCTTGGGGTGCAGCTGGGCCGCGGCAGGCTTTTTCTCAGGGTTTGTACTCCACTTCCAGTGGGGTGCAGCATAGATGGTACCCCTCTCCATGCCTTTCCTTCTCCTGCAGCTTGTGGTCGGGGCGTGTTATCCTGATCTGGCTCCAGTCTTAGCCATGTGTTGGGTGCGCGTCTGTTCCTCTCCAGTGGCAGCTCATTTCCAGTTGGTATCAGAATGGGTTCTTGGGCTCTGGATGGTTTCCTGACCCTCCCTGGTGGTTATAGGGTGTTCTCGTCTACCTTTCCCCCAACTGGCATGAGCTTTTACTTCTTCCTGGAGATGGAGGGACTACGGCCCTTTCTCTAGTGGATTAAGAATTTTGCTTCCTAGGAGAGCATCTGAGGAAGTGAGCAAGACTTCATGCCAGGAGCTGAAGATCACGGCAGGCCCTCAGCAGCGAGGCAGGTCTCGGGCCTTTCTCCTGAGGCTCCTGTGGAGGCCTGGGGAAGAGAGCCTGCGAGCGAATGTACGCTGGGCTTTGTGAGGAGGCCCAGCCATTGCAGACAAACGAGTCCCCTCTTTGCCTTAACGATCCAGTCACATTGTACTGGGTTTCCTCGCGGCCGAACTTCCTGCAGTGCTGTGCCACAGGCGAGACGCTTTGGCTGTCCTCTCTCCTCAGAACTCAGATGACCTCGTTGCCTTTCTGATGAACTCAAGAAACGTCATGACTTTGTAGTTTACTCACCCTTTTATTGTTGTCGGGGCAGGAATGTTTTTTGCGGCGTTCTATATTCTAAGCAAATGCAGAAACCCATACTGACTATTAATATAATAGGGTTACGGGTAATTTAGATTCTCTGTATTATATATTTATGTAACATTTGAATTTTTACAAGTGTATTTTGGTTTTATAAGCAGAAAAGAAATGAGCCAGGATTCTTTGGAGAAACCAAACCAATAGTGTGTGTGTGTGTATATATATAGAAAGAGAGAACAAGATTTATTATAAGGAATTGGCTCACACAATTATGGGGGCTGAGGAGTTCCAAGAGCTGCAGTTGGCAAGCTGGGGACCCCGAAGAGCTGTTGGTGTAGTTCCAGTCCAAGTCCAAGTCCGAAAACCAGGAGCACCGATGTGTGTAAGCTCCAGTCCAAAGCCAGCAGACTCGAGCCCCAAGAAGAGCAGATGTTCCGGCTGGGCGGCAGAAGGCTGACGCTGTCGCACAGTGAGGGAAGGGGGGTTCCTCTCCCTCAGCCTTCAGTTCTATTCTGATCTTCAACCAATTAGATGAGGCCCACCCACACCAAGGAGGGCAATCTGCTTTACTCAGTCTACCAGTGAGAATGTCAGTCCCCTCCAGAAAGACCCTCCCAGACAGATCCAGAATAATGCTTGACCAAATGTCTGGGCACCCCTGGCTCAGTCCAGTTGACACATAAAGTTAACTGTCAATGTTATAATAATAATAATACCATCATAATTCTGGACAGCCTCTTAAGGCTGAGACGGATCTGGGAGGCTCCAGTGGCCTGGACACCCAGCTGACTTCTGGCTCCCAGAAGCCACTCGCTGAGAAATGCTGTCCAGTCTGGACCCACCCAAGCCAGACCTTCCTCCTGATGACAAAGAAGAGCTGAGACCACCACACAGAGGTCTTCCCCTCAAAGGCACCTCACGACGGTGAGGCATTGGGAAGCCACGTTTGCCAGCCCTGGAAGAGCGGCAGCCCACGAAGCTTGGGCTGGACAGGTTGCTCGCCCCCACCATCTAAGAGTCATGAGGCACCTTTTATAAGCTGAGGGCTTGCTTCAGATCCCCAGAGCTTCCAGCAAAAAAATGTTTCCAGAAGTAACCAACGATGCTAGTGGTCTAGTGGTTTCCTTTTGAATCTCGCTTACCCTGGCCTGTGCTCAAATTCTCAAACTTGAGAATTATTATCTTAAAATTCAGATTCCTACATCCTACCCACAGAGATTCGTATTCAATAGGTCTCAAGTGCGGCCCAGGGCTCTTCGCGCTTTACCAGCACCCCAGGATTCCTAGAAGCATTGCCTCCGGCCTCATCGGACCCGGGAAACATTCACAGACATTCCTTTTCATGGAACGACATGCTAGAGACTAACAAATCTTGCATGACTCCATACACACCAAGTCCCAGAACGGGCAAGAGTCACGTACGGTGACAGGATTCAGTGGCTGCATGGGAAGGCGCCCAGGGGCGACTCTGGAGAGATGGAAATGTTCTAGAATTTATCTGGTGTGTGAATTTGTCAAAAGTGATGGAGCTGTACACTTAAAATGTGTGAGTTCTCTTATGTGCCAATCAAACCTCAGCGAAGTCATTTTGAAAAGCTTATCATGTGTCGTCTCATAAAAAGGATATTCCTGGTATTTACACACTGTGCTCTGTGGCGTCACAGATGACATCTGAGAGCACGTGTATGACTCACCTCTTCTTTCATGAATCAGGTGCCGCGTGCCAGCAAGTCACCCTCTTATCTATTTATCAGGCTCCGTCTTGATCCAGTAAGCCCAGGCCCAGGCCCTTGAGCGGGGTGCTTAGAAGAGAACTGGCAAGTGGAGCAAGTGGCCCCATCTTCTAGAAACTCTGTGTTTAGGCAATTCTTGCCTTCCAGTCCCCTGCTCCACACCACACTCCTCCAGGTAGAGGGACACACACGTACTTCCTGCTCATGGAAAAGGAAAGGCACTGTGGGATCAACGCAAGACTGAGAACTGAGACTCCTGAGAAATCATCACGGGGCCGGCAGGTCACAACTCGAGGGGCTGCCCCTCACACTTGCCACCAGCACCACTGCTTCCCTTCCCTAGAGTCCCCAGAGGTCAAGAGAAAACTCCACAGGGACAGAAGTTGCGGGTTTGACCTCAGAAGTCACCAGTGCTCTGAATGTGGGGATCGGAGGACCAAGGGGCATTGGGAGAGGCCCCCAACAGGGAGCCCTCTGGATTGGCCCGTCCCAGGTTCTAAGCCCTGTTCTGCCAGCAGACTCACAGGGTCGCCTGGGGCATCATGACCCTGCTCAGGGCCGCAGTCCACACATCGTAAAATGCTGGACTGGATGAGTCATCACCAGTGATTATCACCATCGTCATGATTACTGTTGGGCTCAGGATCCCCTTCTTCAAATGAAACCCTTTGTAGAGCCCCAATAAGAAAAAAGAGGGTATCTGATTGAAAATGGGGTTTAGGGGCCCATGTCCCTTGTTTCCCCCTTGCTCTGAGGACCCGTACGGTGCATGAGAATTGTTTGAAAACTGCTAGGCTAGCTGAGCTCCCAGTCCATACAGCTGAATTCTGGAAACCCCCATCACGGAAACCTTCCAAGACTCCAAATGACCCAACTCCAGCCACCGTGACCTTAGAATGACAGAAGGCACACATAATCGAACTCTGGGAAGCCCAATGTGAAATAACTCCATTCGTATTGTGACTAGAATGTGATTATTCCATTACTCAGACTGCCATCTCTGGCTAAGTGAGTTCTGAATCCTGTTCTCCCACTCCCCAATCTCCTTGCCCTGAGACTTCAGAATCACCTAGAATTCCAAATCTAAGTGGCAAATCTAGGATAGTGAACTCCACACCTAACTTTAGATGAATACAGATCCTTCTCTAAGACTCTGACGCACGGGAAATGTCGTCATCCCTGTCACTCCAGAGTGTGTTAAAAGGATGGGCCATTACTGTTACCTATTATGCAGCTGAAGAAAACAGACTCTGGGTCACCAAGAGGTGGAGCTGGGATTTGGGGGGGGCGGGTAGCCAGTGCTCACAGACAGGCTGTGGGTGCCAAGATCGCTTGTCTGAGCCCAATTCATCTCTAAGGACGACGACAGTACCGTGTTTTGTTGCTGGAGTGATTAAAAGAGATGGTCCAAGTAAACACCCTCAGCATAGCCCAGGCATGTATGTAGTTTAACTCAGTCAAGGTTGGCTCCAAATACCCGAGTTATAAACCCTGCTTCCTAAAATCACCAGACACCAGTCTTCTACAGAAAATAGGATTTATTTTCACATTTCAAGTGAACACAAATAAACGTGCCACAAGTGTATTATATACAAACAGTAGATTAATTAAGCACAGAAAAATCAAAGCCCTCCAGAAAAGACATGTTTCCTTTCTTCCAGAGCACGTACGGGCCGTTTCCAGGACTAGGCACAGTACGCAGTGGGTCTGTTCCCAGGTTCGTCTGCTTCTACCCCCACGGCCTCTCCTTCAAATCCACAGCAGCAAACCGACAGGATTCACAGTGACATGGATCACAGTGGGATAAATGCCGTGGCCGGGGACCCTTCACAAAAGCCCCGACTGTGTTCCAAAGGCCAACCTCCGGGGTTCTGTGGCTTTGGCCACCAACTGGGGTCCGACCACGGCCCGGAATAGTTAGTGTCACAGCTGCATCTCCAGGCTATCTTGTTAATTACATTATTCCAATTAGAAGAGGACATTAAACAGATATAATGGCCCTTTTGCAGCGGCAGGCTTTCCCCCCTCCATCGAGGAAAAGGCAGAAACCTGTCCCCGAAGCTAAGCCATCACCACCCCCGATGTCCAAGGCACCCGTGAACTGGGGCTGGGGGATCACAGAGAAGGCCTGATGACGAGTGGTGACATCACATAAACGACTGGTGTCTAGAAATCGGGTCGTGAGGAAGGGCGGACACTGGGGAGGCAGTGTCCTGGTGGAGATCGGACGTTCCGGAGAGGCCTTCCTCAAGCACACAGTGACGGTGGAACGAGTGTAGGCAACTGGACGGGGCACCTTTGCTGGCGCCCGAGGTGGCCGCCTAGGTGAGCGAACACGTGTGCGGCTGCTACCGGCCCAGCGCCCTGTGGCCAGTTAGCTCAACTGGCCGCAGTCTGTGATGACGATCTTCTTGGACGTCTTCCCACTCCTGGAACCGAAAGATTCTATTTTCTTCACGACATCCATGCCTTCTTTGACATGGCCAAACACGACATGTTTGCCGTCCAACCTGTGAGTCGAGCCAGGTAAGAGTAAGAGTAGCACAGTGTCACCCAGTGTCATGCTTACCTGGTCCTGGAACTATTTTATGTGAGACAGCAATTCTGAAAGGCACTCACACTGAAAATCTGGACCCACTCCTAACAGCTTCAGTATCAAGCCTTGCTGAGCTCCCCAAAATACAAGGGAGGATCCCTCTCTTACGGGGTACATGTTGCCTCCCACACCATGTGACCTTGCCCCAGGCCACTTAACCTGAATCCTGGTAACCTCCTCTATGAAAAGTGAATTATTCTGGCTCTGCACAGGGAAGATAACAGGGTATCAAACTACTCTCAAGAAATAAGAGGCCTGTGTAAAGGGAACCATCTGAACGGTCATGAGTAGCACGGTAAGAGCCAAGAGAGCAAGTGCGGCTCTTAATTTGAGAGAGTTCCAAGAATCTAAAAGGCAGCTTAGTCCAGCGCCAGCAAGGCCAGCACTGGTTACAGCCAAGGGCAGAAATGCGGGATCTATGAGGGGTTCCACGGAAGGAGCAAAGAGCAGGCAGAGCCAGCAACGAGCTGCCCAGCCCGGACACCTGTGTCCCTTCTGGTTTGAGGGCCAGAGGCAGCTAGTATCCACCTGCCACTCAGGTCTCCCTGAAGTTCTAGGAAATGGACTTTATTAAGTCTTACTTTTGGTCAGCTACTGTCCCCTCACCTCCACATGTCTCAGGACGTCCCCCTAGGACACAGGGGACTTTGGGCAAAGGAACTTATTTGGTAGTGAGACATCGACCAGGGAAGACATCCCTAAAATGCACAGGCACATGGGCAAGAGGGCTCCAAGGTGTGTTCCAGGCTCGAGGTACACCAGGAAGCAGCAGGTTGAACCAAGCAAACAGGGTGCCGCCACAGGCCACCGCGAGGCCTGGTAAGTTCTGCCGCGTGTCCCAGACATATTCGGTAAAAGTACTTTTGTGTGTGTGCACAGAGCACATGGAGAAAATTCCAGGTGACAGCAAATGAAAGCTCTAGAACAACCCAAACTCGCCCTCAGTCCTTCTCCCATGCGGACACACAGCCCAGCTGCAGGCTCCTGCCCCAGAGCACAGGCCAGCCTCACGCTACTTTCCCCTGGAAGCACGCAAACCCTCCTCTGGCTGCGAGGCCGCCCCTCGTGCTCAGACGGCCTGGAGCCTGGAGTGGGGAACTCACCAGTCTGTCTTTATGGTGCAGATGAAGAACTGGGAGCCGTTGGTGTTGGGGCCCGCATTTGCCATGGACAGGACACCTGTGAAGACAGGCAGGGGTGAGCCACGCCGCCCCAGGAGGCACCTCACTGGGAAGCCATTCACAAGAGCGGACAGCTCCCACCACAGCAAGGACACCGGAGTCTGACGGTCCTGGAGCTTGAAGAGGACCAGCAGGGCCCAGAGGGTGACCGGCTCCCGGGGCCCGTCCGCCTGTGCTGCACAGGGAGGACAGGGCCTTGTGGAAGCTCTCCGTGGCACAGCAGGGGACTCCGGCACACTGACCTCGACACTTGGGCCTTAAACGTGACACAGCGCTGGGTTTTGCTGGCTTTCTGCCTCAGCTTCTCAAACAAAGGCTTAGTTTTTGAGAGCTCAGCATGACAGAGCTCCAGGACAACCAACACTCCGACACGGAGTGCTGAAGGAGGGAAGGGGCATCACCGCGTATCAGGCAACGGTCCCAGCCTCCCAGGTGTGCTGCACGTGGCCGCGGCCGGGCCAGAGCTCGGGGCATGCCGACCCGGGATCGGCGGCCCCCACTCACCTGGTCCCACGTGCTTCAGTGTGAAGTTCTCATCAGGAAAGCGGCTTCCGTAGATGGACTTGCCCCCAGTGCCGTTGTGGTTGGTGAAGTCGCCGGCCTGCGAGCACAGAGCACCTGCTGAGCCGCCGCCCCCCGGAGCTGGCAGGGGGAGGCCGCCGCAGCGCGGGGAGGGACCCGCCAACCCACCTGGGGCCCACCCAGCCAGAAGCCCCGCAGGCCGAGGGGTCAGAACACATCCACGGATGTCCGGACTCACCAAATAACAAGGAAAATAAGCAAAAATAAAGCTTCAGTGTTTTCTGCCATTAATAACTACCTCCCACGTGATTCACTTTTTTTTTTAATCTGGGCAAGTTTTTTAAATGATTCGCAAAAGATCTAACGGCCATTCTGAGAGGATTTGTAGGTAGTGACCTAGAATTTTCTACCCACCACTCCTGGAGGGGAGACAGGGAGGTGGCCAGGGAGTCCCTGTTCCCAAGTCTGGTCTGTTGGGGGGAGCAGTGGCTGGCACAGAGCCAGTTCTCTACGCTGAGCCCCACTCCCTGCCCGGATCTCCCTCCTCACCAGGTCCAGGGGCCTCCCTATGCCTTGCAGACCCAGGAAAGGCATCCGTCCTCACAGCTTGCGTGAGGCTCCACAGTGAGCCGCGACCAGAAGAGCCCAACGGCTGCAAGCCCCAGCCCCTGGCCAAGGTCTCATGGCTGTCTTCCTGAGATCTGATCCTCAGGTGAGAGGGATGACCCGACCAGCCCGACCTAAGCGTCCACAGATGCCAGCAGGCTATCCCCAGACAGGGACGATTCAAAACCCTGGCCTGGGCCTCCTGGTGCCGCCAACTCATGCCTCAGAGAGCCGTCCAGCCTTGGAAGGCCCGCCCCTACCCGCCGCTATTCAGAGGAAGACCCTCGCCTGGCTCAGGACAGCCCCCTTCAGCTCCGGCTTCACCGACATCCTCCTTCAGGCAGAGCTGGGAGGGCCTCTGCGGCAGAAAGCCACAGGCTTGGCCAGGCCTGTCCCATTGCCACAGCCTCCCTTCCCGTCCCTGCATTCACCACATTCGACACGTCAGCAGGCCCGGCCCCAACCCACTGCCACTCACCACAATAGCATGACAGCCCCGGGTCGGAGTGGAGGGAACGGGGGAGGGAATCCCAGGCTGGAAGGACTTCGGAGAGGTCATGACATGCATGCCCCTGCCTCTATGGTCTGCTGGCCTCAAGACATCAACCCCCGTCTTACCAGGGCCTGACCTAACAGAGGGTGACTCCCAACACAGCTGGGGTCCCGACCCCTGGGGAAGTTCCTGCTGTCCACATCTATCCCCAAACTTCTGACACAGCAATACTGATGTTTTTGAAAAACAGGCAGCACACATGACTCACGAGCACTCATTTAACCGAGAAAGATGCCCCGCTCTAGAAGGAGAAGCTCCAAGTCCAGACCTGTGCGTTCTTGTCGGTACCATCTCCCACGCCAAGTGCTCAGTGGGACACACAGGGGGACATGGTGGGAGCCTGCCGGCATATGCTGGTCCTCCAAAGCCTGAAGACGTACCCCCCCGTGGCACTGTGCACATCCAGATCTCAATGCCAGTCCCCCCTCCCCTCCCACAGGCTCTGCCAGCCCGGCCACCCTGCCACCCGCCCTGTTGCTCAACGGCCAGGGCAGCCCAACCAGCTCCACCGTCTCTGGGTAAGAAGCCAGGCCAACAGAGTAACCCGTCGCTCTCCATTCAGTAACTCATTAATCCTCACAACCGCCCTACAAGGTGGCCCCTGTTAGCAGCCCCACTCACAGACGGGGAACCGAGGCAGACAGGACGACAATACCTGACACATGAAGGATGGAATCACTCTGTGGAAGGTGGAGCCTTTGTAGCCGAAGCCCTTCTCCCCGGTACACAGCGCTCTGAAGTTCTCTGAGGGTTGAAGGAAGACGCAGGTCAGCAGGGCCAGGATTCAACTCCAAGGTCATGACTCGTTCTAGTCAGCACCCTTCTACCCACCCCCCCCAGGAGGTGAACAGAGGGTGGAAAGACCCCAGGCCCGCTCTCTGGGTCTGCTCTGGCTGCGTAAGCCCAGGCAAGTCACTTTCTTCTCAAAGCTCAGTGTCCCAGTGTCCCAGCACCGTGACAAGAGCACACGCTCCTGGCAGGGAGTCTCTGGGCCACGCAGCCACTGCCCCATCGGGCACCAGGAGGAAGTAGTGGTCCTGGTGGAAACTGACATGTGCTTCTACTGATTCTAAGGCTATACTGGACTGGTGGGCAGGGCTAACACCGAGGCTCAGAGAGGGACAGAAAGCTGGCCCAGGGTACCCAGCAGCCGAGCCTCATGTGGAACTCCCATCTGGTCTCAGGTCTCTGCCCCAATTCCTCTCAGCCTCCCACCCACCTGGCCTGGCCCCTCTCTCTTCCATCTAGACCAGACACAGAAGTCCCAAGCCCCGTCTTACCTGCTGTCTTTGGGACGACATCTGCCTTCAGCTAGGGGGAGAGAAGAGGGACAAGAGAAGACGGTCAGTCCAGAGGCAGGTGATGGAAGGAACCTCCTCACCACCCAACCCCCACAGCGGCCAAGGAGCCCCTTCCATTCCCGGGGCTCCCAGCCCTCGGCAGGAGGCAGCCTAGGCAGCTATCATCTCTGCCAGCTGTTTCCTGAACCCAGGCTGGGCGGAGGCAGCCTCGGTTTCCCTAACTGTCAGAAGAGATGACTGCCATCCTGGTCCACTGCCAGGGGCAAAACTGACAGAGCTACTACAGCTGGGCCCCAAGTGTGAGAGACTCAGGACCCGGAGAGGCGCCACTCCAAGCTCAATGCGCAGAGGGGAAATGGGCTTAGAGAGGCCAGGAGTGGGAGGGGGGTAACGAGAGGTTAGAGGCCCAACCAAGCCGGCCCCTTGCCTCCAGGCTTCCAGAGCCACCGTGGCGCCGAACCCCTAAAATAAACGGGAATAAGGAGGGTGGTCTCCATTTCCCAGAAGAGGAAACTGAGGCCTAACGGAGGTCTCTCTGTTCAAAAGGGGCTCGGGCTTGAGGGCTACACCTGAGCTTCCCCCTCGTTTGTTCCCTCTATTTGTTTCTTACTTTTTGAGTCCGGGAGTGTGGCGGGGTTAGAGTTGGGGTGAAGGGCCCCGGGCACACTGCCCCGACTTGCAGGGGGGCCGTCCCAGGTCAGCCTGGGGGCCGGAGCCCGCAAGGCCCGCCCTGCACGAGAGGAGGCTGGCCGGCAGGAAACCACCTCGGCTCCTGCCCCAGCGCCGGGAGGCGGGTGAGTCCCACCGAGGGGGCGGGGCCGAGCCGGCTTCGCATTATGCAAGGACCGCCACGTGAGCACCCCGCCGGCCCACTGCCCCGACCCCCGAGCCCCCCGACCCTGCCCCGGAGCTCCGGGTCTGGGCGCTGACCCCGCGAGGTCTCGGGACCTCTCCCCGACCCCGGGGTCAGCCAGCAGGGCTCGGCTCTCACAGTTCATGACCTGACCTTGAGCTTTCTCCTCCACACTTGACCTCCCTGCCGCCTCTACTACGCCAAAGTGCCGAGAGGAGACCGGAAGAGACCCATCTGATGCCCCCTTCTAGGGATGGGGAAACTGAGGCCCATGGCCAGGTGTAAGGGGCAAGGTCACCCAGCAAGTTGGACACAGCGCCGGGCCCGTCCCCCATGCCCAGTCCGGCGCGGCCCGGTGCAGGACGCTCACCTCCAGCACCACGCGGCCGAGCGGCTGCCCGTCCGCGCCCACGTCCAGGTACACGAGCGGGTTCCGGGAGGAAGAGGACGCGTCTCGGGAGCCGCCGCCGCCGCTGCTGCTGCTGCAGGCGCGGAGCGCGGGGAGGCGCAGCGGCGCGGAGCGCGGGACCGGGAGCAGACCGAGCAGGCGGGGGCCGCAGCGCAGCGCCAGCATCGCGGCTGCGGGTCGCTGCGGGAAAGCGGCGGGAGAGCGGCGGTAGGAACGGAGACGACGGAAGCGACAGTTACGCGCGCGCACCGGTTACAGTCAGCCACCTCCGCGCGCCGCCACTTTTATTGGCTGGGCCGGCCTCGAGGCCCCGCCCTTGCCCGCCCAGCCCGCCCCCTCCGAGCCTGTTCGCGGGCGACCCCTGGCGGCCCCAGCGGGCGGCGCAGCCAGGCGGCTGGGGCTACGGAGCGTGAACTCCTTTCAAGGGGTTCCCCAAGGACCAGAGACCTGAGGGACAGACACGACCCGGCAAAAGGGGGCCGGTTCCATTTTGTAAGGTTCCTAGATGAAAAAAAGAGAGAGGGAAATATGCTAAAACGTGGTTAACTCCAAAATATGAGCATCCATATGTTTTTATTTGAATATAACAAAAATCTATGTTTGAGCCCTTCCCTCCGGGCATAGGCCCTGCAGACAGAGAGACCAAGAGAGACGTGGGTGAGAGACAAAGAAGGTGGGGGTGAGAGGTGGATTAGAGTGAGAGGTGCAGGAGGACACAGGCAGAGACCCCTCCCCTGCTGACCACAGGCCTCCTAGCCCTAGTCTGGCCCTGTCTGCAGATGCTTCCGGACATCAGATCCTCTTCCCACAGACTGGAACTCAGCAGGGGCCCAGCAGGCTCTGGCCGGCCCCAGCCCTCCGCCAGGGTTGGGTCCGATGCCCCATCCCCAACCCCATAGACTCACAGGCCTGGTCCCCAGCAACGGGGTCAGCTGGCTGCTGGCTCCCTCCCACCCCAGTCACCCCAACAACACACCTGCAAGGTAACACAGTACAGGGGCCATTTCATAGGGAGTGCAAGAAGTGAAAAGGTAAGACAAGAAAAGAAGGGGAACAGAGAACCATGGTGAAGAGGATTTACCTCTCATGCTGAGGGGGGCTTCACAGAAGTATGGTTGGTGTGGGGGGTCCACAGTAAGTAGGTAATAGGGGCCCTGGGAGAGCATCTCAGCTAACACCTGCACTCTCCAGATGGGACACAAAGACCCAGAGTGAGGAAGGCACTGCCCAGGGCTAGGAGCACCGGCATCTTCCGCTGCTCGCCTGAGCCAGTCTTCTCGGACCGCTCTGAGCCTCAGTTTCCCTTCTGGAGAATAAGGATGTGATGGTAGTCCTTACCCTGCTTCTTTCCAGGTCTGTTTCAAGAAGGTGAGGAGGAGGGTGTCCACCGTTAAGTACTATGCTGTGAGCATCAGTGATGGGCGGGGTCTAGACTGCCGTTGCTGCAGGTGTAAGGCTCAGACAGCAGTGGGTCTCAGCTGCAGGGGCTCAGAGGTCCAAGGGGCCCAAGAAGAGGGTGGGAGCTGAACGTTGGAGTCAAGCGGGCTTGAGCTGAGACCTGAATCAGCTCCTGGGAAGCGGTCAGATGGCAAAATGCTGGCCCAAATGAATTCATGAGGTTAAAGCAGCGTGTCCTAGGCTCATTAGAATTCTGGCTTGGCCCTTTTCTGGAAGTTTACAGTCCCCTTCTCTATTCCTGGCCCAGGAGGAGCCTGGTGACTCAGTGATGCCCCAGCGGCATCCTGGAGCCCAGAGGCTCCCCAGGTTCCAGCCCAGGATGGAGCCTCACTCTGTCCCAGGGAATGGCTCCTCCTTGCTCATGATTACCGTGCCCTGAAGTAGAATGGGCCTGAGTGGGGAGCCAGCTTGCTCCCTGCCCCATCCAGGCCCTCAGCAGTCTCCCAGATCCCCCCACCCCGCCCCGGCCGTATCAGTGCATACGATAGATTTGAAAGAGGAAGAGAGGAATCACTGCCATGTCACTTCCCGGTCCTCAGCTCACACAGCCCTTCACTATGCCAGGTGGGTTAGCAGTGCCCTGTTGTCCTTCAAGCCTGCTCCTTGGGGGGCCTCCGTGTGTCCCCCACCCCACTGAAGCCTGAGCAGCCCTAACCCAGGGAAGAGCTGCCTTCGTTCGCTCAACCACCTTAGTTCTCAGAGCCGTTCCCCCGCCCTTTGTGTGTCTGCTTCCCCCCACAGCCTGGGAGGCAGTTTCATTTTGTGTACCGGTAGGAAAGCCCTAGGAGATGGGAGACTGAGTTGCCCGGGGCTGGAGTGTTGGAGCTGGGAGGACTCTGTCTGACTCCAGGGTCAGGGCTGGGCCTACTGAAGGGTCTGGCTCTGCCATCATGCTGCTGGGAATGGGGTGGGGAGGGCAGGAGAGATAAGCTGGGGACAGACAACACGGCAAGAGAGAAGCTGAGGAACTCAAGGGACAGGGAAGGTGGTTTCTGCCTGGGGGATCAGCCTGGACACAACCACATTTGAAGGGCAGAGACACAAAGAGGTGGAGAGGAGGTTCCAGATGGGGAATGAGCCAGAGGCAGACCAGGGTACCTTCAAGGAAAGGCTGCAATGTTGGCCATAAGCTGAAAGGCTGGGGTGTGAGTAGAGGGCAATCACAAAGGGTCCTGAAAGCCAGGCAGAGGTCTAACGTTGTTGGATAGCACTGGGGAGCCATTGATGGTGCAGTACTCCCATCCCTAGGACTCCAGACTGAGAACTGGCCTCATTCACTCATGTCACTTCTACCCTCTTTGGAAAATCAAATGTCATCACTACCTCCTGCCCAAGCCAGAGAAAAGTTCCACCTTCCCCACAGGCTGAGCTGTGAAGTCATTCCTACTTGTACTGTCCTTAGTGGCATCAGGAGGAGGGACAGTCCCTGGGCTGAGCCCTGAAGGGAACACACCCAGCCTCGAGGACTCGAGGACTCCCAGCGCAGGTGAGATCGGGCAGGTGTCAGCACTCACCTGGCTCCGAGGCTATTTATAGACTCTGTGTCATCCTCAGAAAGAGCAGTTTCTCTCCACTCAGCTGAAGTGGCTTCTCATCCAGGGTGTTAATGGCTTTTGTCACCTGGGGATCCCGTAGGATTCCTTTAGGTATCATAGAGCCAAGGAACAGACAGGTCGTGCTGACATTCAGGGGTGACAAATTCAGATGCCTACAGGGGCCAGGCAGTGACATACACAAGTGAAGCATACTGGGCAAGGCTCTAGGGAGTGAGGGGAGGCAGTGTTGTGTCCAAACACCCCGGTTAAAGGGGCCGCTGCTGTCCGGGACAGCCAATTGTGTATGTGAGACCAGGGACCCAGTATAGCCAGATCTTCTCAGTTTTCAACAAAAGCTGAAAACCTTAGGTTTTGTGGAAATCTCCCCATTTTTAAATGTTGGGAACGAATTTTAAAATAAAATTAGACACCGCATGAACCATAAACAACACATCCACAATGTAGATGGGAACCCTGGGCCAGTAGTTTGCAAGTTCTGATCTCCACTGCACAGATGAGAGAACCGAGGCTCAGGGAGGGACAGGGACCTGCCCATGGTCACACAGCCCGGAAGTACCTGGACTGTGGACAAAAACCCTGTCTTCACTGTTGCCGGGACCCTTTCTGCACGATTCACTCAGCAGACATGTTTTCAGAGCACCTGTTGTATGTTGGGCCTGAGCCTTGCCCTGGAGATAGGGGACAAAGTCCGGGACAGGCAGTTACAGTGCCATGTGGTTTTAAGTGCTACTGAGCAAGCCTCTCCCAGGCAGCCTGTGTGTGTGGCAGCGGTGAATATTGTGGCTGCTGTGAGGGATGAAGTTACCGTGGTCCTGGAGACCCTTGCAGGAGGGGCTGGAGGGAAGTGGCCTTGCTGTGGGCAAGGGGTGGATTTTTGTGAATGATCATAGCCAGTATCAGTCGCAGGGACAATGTGCCTTGGACTTCATCTCCCTTGGTTCCATTGGAGGGGGCTGGGGTCCAGGAGAGTACCTGTCATGGGCAGCTGACAGGGAGCCTGGAAGAAAAGTCCTTGGCTGAGAGCTCAGAAAGCGAGCCAGACCCCGCTCACAGGCCCCGGGATGGCTGCACTCTGGGGTACTCCCCCGTGGCCTTCCCGGCCTTCACAGAGCAGCATGAAAGCTTCCGTGTCTCTCCGCTGGCTTCCAGGAACCATGGGTGAGTCTGTTCCCGAGTGTGCTGTGAACCATAGCATGATGGGAAGCAGGAAGAGGCCCGCAGGGGAGGTTTCCCTCTAGGCCCAGGGGGGTGGGAGGCACTGTGACCAGAAAGAGGCCCAAGAGGAGGGTCTGGGGAAACTCCCCTTTCCAGAGTCCAGCTGGGCTTTCAAAGTTGGGTGTGTGGGTGCTGGGGGCCCCTGGGAGAGGCAGCCAGGGGGTAGGGCCGGCCCCCACCATCCTCACCTCCCCAGGGGCTTGGCTCTCCCACAAGCCACCCGGTCACACAAGGGAGTGGAGGAAGCTGACTCGTTGAATGTATCTGCTAGCCACCGTGATGTGGACGGTCCTGGGGGCCGAGGAGGTCTTCCGGAGAAGCTGTCCCCAAAGGGAAAAGTTGGGAAGGACGGTGGAGGCAGGCCCTAGGGGAAGGGTGACTGTCGACCAGCCCCGGGGCCTGAAAGTGTGGGTTTTGAGACAGGCAGAACTCCGCTGAAAGCCAGCTTCCCGTTTCATTCATTCCCTCCCTGGCTTTGCTCTGCCCCCCTGCTGGGCGCCTGGCACCTCTCCAGGGATTAGAAATAACGGCGGTCATTGGACAGAAAAGTAAACTTATGTGCTCACTGGGAAGACAGAGAACAACAAGAAAAGAAGCAGAGGGGAAGGGAGATGCTCTTGGACGGTGCTAGGTGCCGCACACGAGGGGAGCAAGGTGCCGTGCGCGTCGGGCCTGGGGGTGGGGCTGCGCTGTGAGCGGGGCCCGCGGGGCCTGACCCAGGAGGAGACAGTCGGACCAAACCGCATGTAGCTGTGTGAGCTCGGGGAGGTCATTTCTGGCTTCTCAGAGCTTCACTGTCCACATCTGTAAAGAGGGGTTGATAACGCCCGTGTCACAGGATCGTCCGTATTAAGGAGAAGGACATGGTGAAGGGCGTCGGTGAGCGAAGGGACGTGCACCGGCTACGCCTGCGCCCCACCTCGCCCGGGCCAGCGGAGGAGTCAGGGCCACGGCAGAAAGGGTGGTCTTGAGGGCATGGTATCGTGCCCCGTGCATACGTACCCTCAGCTGTGCCCGTGGCGGTTTTATGAGTGCATTTTTTTAAAGATTTTATTTATCTGAGAGAGAGAGGGAGTGCGAGCGAGCGTGGGGGAGGGAGAGGAAGAGAGAGAATCTGGAGCAGACTCCACCCTGAGCACGGAGCCCGAGGCGGGACTTGAACCCAGGACGCTGAGGTCAGGACCTGAGCTGAAATTGAGTCAGGTGCTTAACCGACTGAGCCACCCGGGTGCCCCTGTGGGTGGGTTTTTGCTCCTGTCTGCCCAAGACTCCCCTTAATAACTTGATAATGCCATCCTTACACCAGCTGCCGTGTCCTGTTTGGAGGCCTCCTCAAGTGTATTCACGGCCACTGAATCTTTTGTCCACAAAATGGCCCAAGAGGCTGGCTGGGCGGGGCTGTTACCTCACTTGATGGAAGAGGAGGCTGGGACTCTAAGTAGCTGGATGGCAGGCCGCCCAGGGCCACACGGAACAGCCAGCGTTTGAGTTGTCTCACTGGGCTCGGGCTCTTTCCACTCTCTAAAAAAGTTACAATTTTCTGTTCTTCTTTCTGCCTTTTCCCCGTGCCCACCCTGATGGGATTCCCCTGGTTGGCCGCAGCCTGCTGTAGTCCCCTCACCTTGGATGTGAGCTGGACCTAATGGCTCCCTCCCAGTGAACGGGATGTGGCAGAAGTGATGGGATGTCACTTCCAAGACTAGCTTACAAAGCATCTGTGGTTTCTGTCTTGGGCTCTCTCTCTCTCTCTCTCTCTCCTCACCGGCGGCCATATTGGGACACCCATGCAGCCTATAGAAGGTGAGCCGAGGTGAGCCACCAAGGCTGGCTAGCAGCTCTGTGGGGGACTTGAACGTGGATCTTGTGCAGTCGGCCAACAGCCACGTGAGCAAGCTTGGAAGCAGATCCTGTGGGTCCAGTGGAGCCTTGGGGTGGCTGTCGCCCCAGCCAGTGACCTGTTGGCAACCCCCAAGAAACCTTGGGCCAGATGCATGCAACTCAACTACACCTGGACATCTGACTCCAGGAACTGTGAGATAATAAATGTTTGTTGTTTTAAGCCCCTCAGTTTTGGGGTCATTTGCTAGGCAGCAACGGGGAACTAAGACACCCCCAGCTGGGGTCCTTTAAAGGCCAGCTCAGATGCCATTGCTCCACACACAGCCAGTCATTGAACCGCCATCTTAGCCGGCTTGTGTCATCAGCGGCTCTTGGCAGAGACCTCACGGGCACAGCTGGAGAGAACCGGCCCCGGGAGACAGAGCTGCGCTGTCTCTGTGAAGACGTGCAGTGGGCTGGCTATTTTTGTCTCATTCCTCCGAAGGTGCCCATGGTGAAGGCTGCGAGAGAGGAGGAGCTGGGAGGAAGCTGTCAGGGGGAGGGCCTGAGCAGGGGTTTGGCCATGGCGTCTCTGTGGCCTCTGGGAAGGGATGGTGCCTCACTTTATAACTCCGTGCCGGACTCTGCGCTAAGCACTTTCTAGACATCACCCTGGTCCTCAGGAGGACCCTGCACAGTGAAAGTTATCCCTGTCATACAAACAAAGGAATGGGGACCCAGAGAGGGTAAGCGATTTGTCCAAAGTCACACTAGCATGGAGCCTGAAATGTTTCCCAGTTCTGCTGGGCTGTGTGTCTTCCTTTAAGAGTGGGTGGGCTCCAAGCAGCACCTCGCAGACGCATTCCGCCAGGTATCATTCTCTCTAGGTGGCCTTTTCTCCAGCTAGCGGGGCCCTGTGCTTGGTGACTTAGACGCACAATCCCATCCAGTCCTTGTGATAGCTCTGCAAGGGGCAGGCTGTGGTCCCCATGTGAGGGCTGACAGCGCCAAGACCCGAGGGGGAGCCTGTGATTGGCCCAAGGCCACACAGATACCACATGACTGAGCTGGGTTTGAACCTGGGTCCTGCTGACTCCAAAGCTTGCACTGTCCTCCGCCACTGGCTGGGCCTCTTTGCCCTAGAGAAGCTACCATTGCCTTCCAGCCCTGTAGGGGTGGTTTCCCCTAGTACACTGAGCTCATTCACACAACCCCTAACTAGAGTCAATGGGAAAAGGAGCTGGCTGGCAGGACCCAGGAGGTTCTCAAGCACAGCCCAGGTTGGCCTTTGTGCGTGCCCCAGTTCCACCTTTGTTTTCCATGTACTGAGTGGCATCGTTATGCTGAGGGGAGAGCCCCACTGCCAGGCTCCCTAGGAGTGGGACTTGATCCTTTGCCAAGACTGAAATGCTGCTTGGCCAGACCTCGTCTGAGCTCTGGGCTCTCTGCCCTGTGGTTGCAGGAGGCAAACAGCCGGCCATTCTGCAGTCTCCTTTGCCTTATTTGGTCTGCTTCTCCTGTTGACCTGGGTAAGTTTCTTGAATCTATTAGCTTGACCGTCCATCTCTCCTTACTAACGTTAATCCTGCTCACGCCTCTGTTAGAATAAGTCCCCTGCGAATCAACATCGCCTGCCCTCCGATTGAGATTGCCCATCACTGACGACAAGTGTTTGTCTTTTTTTCCAGTTCGCTGCAGTCTTAGGTGCTCGATGACTATAAGCACGGCTATGATTTACCGTGTGCTTAATAAACTGTGCGTGGTAAGAATTGACATTACCTCTTAACCCTCCCGTGGCCCTTGAGAAGAGGTACTAGGGTTAACTGCTCTTTGTAAATGAGGTCTCCAAAGCTGACAGAGGTTATGTAAGCTGTCCATGGTTACACGGGCCTTCCCTCGGGTTAAATAAGTGGCTGAGCTATATTTGGCCTGGCTCTGCCTAATCCCAGAACTTGGCTGCTCTACCCTCCACTGTCGCTGAATATTAGTACAAAAGGTCAGCAGGTGCAGGCCAGGCTGGGAGAGGTGTCAATTTAGATAACAAAGATGAGCAGAGGCTCTGAAAATGGATCGACTCACGGGCTAAAACAGCATGTCGGTATCCGAGGCCCCGGTGCTGGGCGAGTCCGGGCACGTCGGGATCACTGTGCAGGCCTCAGGGGCACGAGGACAAGCCCAACAGACTCAGCAGGACGCAGCCTGGAAGGGGGGGCAGGGACGCTGGGAATCAGGTTTGTAGAGCAGCTCCAGCAAGGCTGTTCCTTGGAGAGGGGAGGGGGTGGGCATGATGCCGTCTCCAGGGCGATGAGGACTGTCCTGGGCAGACAACACAGTGGGGTTCTCCAGGCCTGAAGCAAGACCAGCAGGAGCCAGATCTGGGCTTATTTAGACAAGAAAGCTTTCTTGTGTGTCTAAGCAAGTGGGGCTCTGCGCCCTCCCCCGGCCACGGTGTAGCATAGGGAGCCATGAACCTGATTTCCTGGGGGGCAGGGGAGGGGTGGCCCAAGAGGGCACAGTGACCCAGTAAGTCTGAAGCCTTAGAGATCATGGCAGGGCAGGGACAAGAACCAGATGGAAACAAGGACAGTAGACGCCAGGGTACCGGCAAGGACAGTGCCCGACAGAGGCCCAGCCCTGCTCTCTTGGCACTCCGTAACCCCAGGGGCTTAGAGGCCATGCTGGGTGAAAGGGTGGGGGAAGGGCCTTCCCCAGATGACTCAGATAGTTTCCACCATTTGGCCAAAACAGGAACTTGAAAAAGAAATTAAGTTCTGTTACAGAAAGTACATTTAGTTGTGGTTCTTGCACACTTGGATTTATGGGCTGGAATTCATATCCATTATGTGATTCAAAGCCTTCTGAACAACTGGGGAAAATATCCGCGAAACACGCGTCACTTTAACACAACAATTGTTCATGAAAATCAACAAGAATAATGTTAACACCTCAGGAGAAAACACAGAGAGGAAATGGGGAGGCAGGTCACAAAATGCAAAATATAAATAAATGGCCAGTAGCCCAAAGAAAAAGAATGTTCGAGCTCACTGCAAGTTATGGAAGAAACGTCCACACAAAGGGACGCCTGGCCGGCTCAGTCAGTAAAGCATGTGACTCTTGATCCTGGGGTTGTGAATTTGAGCCCCCCCCCCCCCCGCCGTGGGGCATAGAGATTACTTTTTTAAAAAGGCAGGGTTTTGAAAAAGAGGAATGGAAATGTCCACGGAAGGTGTGGGGTATCATTTTACACCACCAGCCTTGCGTGCCGGCCCACCATTTACCCCCAGGAGCCGAATGTTTCTTCGTGGTTCTCTAGCAGCTCCAGCCTCCCTCCCTGACACCCCCGGTGTGGTGGCCCGAGCGAGCCTTGCTCCCATCTCTGCCTGCAAGGCCTGGGGGTTGGGGGCAGGGTTGGGGGGACCCAGGCTGCCACTCTCTGAAATCCATCCTCACGTTCACTCCCGAGCCAAGCTCACAGCCACTGACAGACTGTGGCAGGGGTGCTAAGGCAGCCCCCCTTCTGGGAGACGTGGCCCCCTCTGGCGGCGGATTTTGGCTGGAGGACTTCCCCAAGGGCTGTGCAAGAGGGTGCCATCCAACCAAACCTCCCCCCTGTCCCTCTCTCCCTCTCTTTCTCCTCCCCACCGCCTTCCTTCCATCCCTCTCTCCTTCAGTCAAGGTCAGACTTGAATAACAGTCTGACAGCTCTCCTACCCTTCCCCTTCTCCCACCCCATTTCCGTTCACAGGCATTTTCCTTAATAAGCTTCTTTCACATCTAATCCTGTCTTGGTGTCTGCTTCTAGAGACATCCCACTAGCACCCAGCCAGGGCTCCTCCACACACTGGCTCCTTCCCCGCGAGTCCGCTGCGGCAGACATGTCTGCTCCCTCCCTAACGGCCATGGTGTTGCTGCGCTCTGTAGCTGGATGTCTCCCCGCAGCTCTCCAGGGTGGCCACACGAGGGGCATTACAGTACTACGAGATCTCAGATTCTGCTCTACCTGCTGCTCAGAGATTCCTTCCGAGCTCTCCTGCCCCCCACCCCAGGAGGCATCACAGGTACCCCCAAACCAGTCTGCTTCTGCAAAGGGTCCTCCCTGCTCTGCCCCCGTCAATGAGCCGAAACGAAGTACCACGGACTGAGGGGCTGCAGACAGAGAAGTGTGTCCTACAGTTCTGGAGGTCGGAAGACTCGAGATGTCTCTAGGGTTGGTTCCTTCTGAGGGCTACAAGGGTAGGGTCTGTTCCAGGCCTCTCTCCTCACCTTGTCGGCGGCATCTTCACCCTGTGTCTTCACACCATCTTCCCCCCATGCCTGTGTGTGTCCAAAATTCCCATTTTTAGAAGGACACCACTCACAGTGGACTGGGGTCCACCCTAATGACGTCATCTTAACTCCAACAGCAACACGTTATCTCCAAGGAAGGCCACCTTCTGAGATCCTGGCGGGTGAAGACTTCCACACTCGGGAAGGACACCATTCAGCCCTGAGTGGGGTCCCCTGACAGGGCCACTTGGGCCTCAACATCTCACCAGGGTTTTAGCGAAGAGACTCTCTTTCCCCTCCTTTTGTACCAGCCGCCTCTCAAAGCCCTCAGGACATGGTCATGAGCCTGGTGGAGACAGGACTGGGGGACCAGAGCGAAGTCAGAATTGTCCTTCCCTCTGAACACAGAGATTTCTTCGTGGACCAGGCTGGGCCCAGACCTCACCCAGGAGATTCCTCAGCCTCCAGCAAGGTCTTCGGTAGGCCAGGCTACCAGCGCACCAGGCAGGCCCTGATGTGCCAAATCCCATTCAGATGCCAGCCGGGAACCCAATTCATAGACATGAGTTCTCTCCCTGTAGACTACAGGTGCTGTGTGGCGTGCTGCGGAGCCCTGCTTTCCACCTCAGGGCTGTTATGAGGTGATGTCCGTAAGGCCCTCTGCCGGGCCCACTGAGCACGCAATGAACAGTTAGTATTGCTACGCTTATTTCCAGGGCTATTAGCTTGGCCGTTTCCTCAGGGACAGGTGCCACCCCACTTCTCTACCCTTCTTGTGTGTGGCATCTGCGAACATCCACTGGGACAAATGGAGGACTTCTTTTTTTTTTTTTTTTTTAAAGATTTTATTTATTTATTTAACACAGATAGAGACAGCCAGAGAGAGAGGGAACACAAGCAGGGGGAGTGGGAGAGGAAGAAGCAGGCTCGTAGCGGAGGAGCCCGATGTGGGGCTCGATCCCATAACGCCGGGATCACGCCCTGAGCCGAAGGCAGACGCTTAACCGCTGTGCCACCCAGGCGCCCCCAAATGGAGGACTTCTAATCTGGAACCTTTCAGAGCGCCCAGGACGCCATCAAATGTCGGGGAGCGCAGTGGGTGGGCTTAGAGACCTCGCACACGTCTCTGACCCGAAGACCTGGGCTGTTATCAGGGGATCTCAGAGGGTGTTTGGCCTCTGCTGGTGCCCGTTCTGGAGAAACACCCACACAGCCTGGAATGTTCTGGGCTGTGATTGCGTCAACTAGAGAAGCTTCCCGGGCACTGCCCTTGAAAGTTCAAGGTTTCCAGGCTGCACGGCTCGTTGGCAGGCTCTAAGGTGGTGGTGAAGTTAGCAGCAAACACCTCTGCGTGTTCGCCTCCACTCACCCCTCAGCTCGCTGCCCTCCTCGCCCCACCCATACTCGTCTCCCCAGTGGCTTCTCCTGGCTCCTTACAGTGGCTGCTCCTCAGGCTGTCCCTGCGGCCACTGACGGGCCCCCTTCAACAGCCTCATCAAAGCTGGCTCTCTCGGACACCAGGCTGTCTTTGGGTGTCTCCTGCTTTCCCACTGTCCTCTCCAGCGCTCCTTCTCATCGCCCTCTCAGCCCTCCCTCCACCCTCCCGGCCCTTTTGAGTGGACTTCCCAGAGATTTATCTTTTGCCTTCTCTCCTCTCTGTCTGCCTCTCACTCAATCCCAGGACTGTTCTGGGCTCGGCAGGGGTGGTCTGGGAGGGATCTTGGCAGGCTGAGCATCTCTGGGTGAGAGTCTAAACCATCAGCTGGCATCTGAGAAGTCCTGCAGTGGGGGAGGTCCTGACCGACCCGTGCTGGGGTCTTGGAAAGGACTCGATTGGAGCCGCCACTGGCAAGGGATGGTCTTCCATAGCAGGGTTTCTGACCGCAGGATGTGGGGCTGGGGGCAGGGCCAAGTTTCAGGGGGGACGGAAGCAGTTTTCCATCCTGGTAGCCTGAACGCCAGCAGAGTTAGGACACAGAAGGCTGGGGGACCAGCTGTGGTCCAAATGTGACAGCTGGGGGCAAGGTCAGGTCCTGGTCACTCTCCCTGCTTCTCTTCCTTACTCGTGTATTCGCTTCTTCACTGAGCAGCTGTTATTAAGACTCAACTACGTGCCACAGACGCTGAGCTCTTTGGCCAGGCCAACTGTCCCTTGAGCTTCTAAAATGCACCCATTAGAAGCAGGACTCCTTCTGGAGTCTGACGGGGCTGAGCTGCCAGTGATTCCCTGCTGGGGTGGTTTTAAAATCCGTCCACAATCTCACTTGCCGCTCCTGACATCAAGAGGTGGGGTCAGTCCTCTTCACCTGACTGTGGGCTGGCCTCGGTGACTCACTTCTAACTGCTAGAATGAGGCAGAAGTAAGGCCGAAGGTCTTCCTATGCTGGGCCATAAAGGTAACACGGCTTCCACCGGATTCTTGCTGTGACACCCGCTGCAGCGCCATAGGGAAGCCCAGGCCACTCAGGGAGGCCACCCGAAGGCATTCCAGCTGACAGCCCCCGCTGAGGTTCCCAACTGCCAGACATGTGCATGAGGAGGCCGTAGAACAGACTCCAGCCCCAGCCCCCCCAACTGCTGTCACCTGAGAGTCCCAGGTGAGAACTGCCCAGCTGAGTCCCGTCAGCCCTCAGAGCCACGAGGGGTGATAATAACGAAAGATTGCTCGTGTTGCCTGCCACTAGCTGTGGGGTGGTTCGTTATGCAGCTGGAATTAACCAGAACGCCCCGTGGAGTGATGTGGTGGGCCCCTGATGGGCTGCCCGGAGCCCCCCCTGGGCACCTAACCTTTGGGTCTCTAGACTCTTCAGACAACACGGCCCAGTGGGGACTCATTACGTCTCTGCCCTCCCTCACCCCTTCTCCCAGAGGTCAGATGACAGCACCGCCATCTCCCAGGTCCCCCAGCTGCACACGGGTGTCACCTTTGGTTCCTCCCTCCGCCTGACCGTCTCATGCCATTTATCCCCACCCATCTGTCATTTAGCAAACCTTTGTGCGGCACCCACTCTTGCTAGGGAGCAAGACTGACCTGGTCCCTGCTCTCAGGGAGCTTACGGTCAAGCAAATTATTCGTTACAAGTGTTGCAAAGGCTAGTATCTTCATACCTGTGTGCCTTGATTAATATTTGGTCCTTCATGTTCTTTCAGTCGTGCTTTCCATGAGGAAGAGATTATGAGCTCCAGAGATCGTTAGCTTCATTTTTCAGAGGAGGAAACCGGGGTGCCAAGAGGCTGGGTGGGGTCCCGGAAGTGACGGCAGTAGAAAGTGGGAACACTGAGATGGAGCTTCTTTCCAGCCCACCCCCCTCCCCTGTTCCACTGCTGCCGTGGAAGCAGAGGCTGTGACGGGTTTCCCGGGGGATCGTGTGTGTAAGAGACGGAGCGGGGAGCTGGACTGGGCAGGGGCGGCCCCAGGCTTCTGTGCTGATTGAAGCCTGGGCCCACCGCACGGGAGCCCCCGAGCACAGGTGGCTGATACAGGGGTCCCACCGAGCTCAGAGGGTCAGGCCTGTGTAGCCCCACTGTGCGCGGTTGTTCCTCGGGCTGCCCGGAGGAGTGTGAGCTCGGCGTGCTGCAGGCTTCCTCCACTTCTCACCCCCAAACCTCAAATGCTTTCCTGAAGGGAGAGCCCCGGCCACCCTCCGTGGCTGCCTCCTGGTTATCGAGACAGCCTCCTCTCTGGTCCCTCTGCCCAAACCGTGTCTACAGCTGTCATTCCAGAACACACATCTCTCCCCAGGAAATCGAATTCCTGTCTCCTATGGGATGAGGAGCAGATTGCTGAGCTGAGCTGAGCATCACGGCCTCCACCCTTCACCCCTGCACCAACCATCTGGGGACGTGGGCGCTAGAATCAGACAGCCTGGCAGCCTGACCTCACACCAGCCCCCCCCCCCCGCCAACTACCCTGGAGCCTTGGGGCCGTCACTTTATGTTCTTATCTGTACACGCTCCAAGGTGGTTGTGGGGGTCCAGTGAGAAGCTGCGGGGAAGGCAGCGGCACAGAGAAATGGTAGAAATGACCTTCTTTTCCGGTCAGACCTGCCTCTCAGTCAGCATGGCCATAAAGCCCACAAGGGGCTGACGTCATGTCAGGGGGTCTCTGTCACCCCTACACTTCTGGGGGAAGAGTGAGCACAGGGGTCACTGTCGGGCTCTCCCTGCCTGTGGAGGGACCAGAGAGGTGGGTCCAGTCACCCCTGGCAGGTGCGGATGGGATCCCCTGAGGCAGACCTGGCAGTGTCACCGTGAGGGGCCAAGCTGGAGCGGGGAGGTGGGGAGAGGGAGAGGCGGCATCTGCGTGACCGTGTGTATGGTGTGGGTCCTGAGGCTAGGGGCCGGAGGCCTGCCCACCTCCCGTCCTCCACCCCTGCTCCCCTCCCGTCCTCCACCCCTGCTCCGGGCCCGTCAGGCACTGCGGCTGGGCTGCTGGGCCCAGTCCTGCCCCCGCCGCGCTGGCTGTGTAGGAGGCCTTGTTTGCTGAAGATCCTGGTCCCGCCTGGCGCCAGCCTGGCCCACAGGCTGAGCCCCTCCTCAGGGCAGTCCCCGCAAGTCGTCTCCTCCAACAAAGGACCAGTGTCCTCAACAGGGCAGGTGCTGTGCAGGCAGGAGAGCGGTCAGGCCTGCCAGGGATCCTGGGCGGTCAGATCATAGACGAGTGACGGGGGCTGGTCAGGGCCAGGGCCGGTGGGTGCTTCATTGTTTTTGTTGGTTTTGAACCACTGCTCCTAGGAAGGGGTCCGAGGAGGGAGGCTGGCAGAAGTCCAGGCTGGGGAGTTGAGGGGCGTTTGCCAAGCTGGTGGCTAGAGGCTAGATGTGGGGCCCCCAGGAGGGGTGTGGATTCTCTTCCCTCCCCACTGGGGGCCCAGGCCACACCTCAAGCCCCTGGTCCGAGCTTGACCTGCGACAAGCAGAGAATGGAGTCTGCCTCCTTCAGCCAGGAAGGAGGCCACTATTCTGTATGGCAGCTTGTGCAGTCCCCTCCCCCCAGCCCCTATTTCACTCTCAGCCGGCTCCAGCGGACTACTGAAACTCCGGCTCAGGCCCACTGCCAGGCTGAGCCATCAGCTGGTCCCACGGGGCCAGCCTTCAAGCATCCGCTGCTGCCCAGTCAGCCTGAGGGAACTAAGCCCACCCCCACTGGGGGCCACCTCTCTGAGTACGGGCGAGTCACAAGCAGGAGTTGAGCCGATGATGGGCCAGGGCTGCCAAACATCTCAGGCCACATCAATGTGGTATCTAGAATGAGGGGAGTGGGAATCACCTTTGCCATTTGTAGCTCAGAGCTATGGGGACTGGACTGTCGGCAAATACTGGAAAGAGTGCCATGGAGCAGGGACAGATGAGTGGAAGTTTTGGAGAACAATGAATGAAAGCTACAGGGCTTTCAGGACAACATGGAGCTGGATAGAAATCTGTCGGGGATTCTGTGTCTGTTATATTTTCCCCACCAGATCATGAGCTCCTTGGGGGTCTCGTTCATCTCCGTAACTCTGCTACCATCTCATTGTCTCCTGCCTGTTGTCACTCAGCTCTGGGCGATGGCGATAGATACTTGGTAGACCCATGGGCAGATGGATGGATGAATGTGTGCATAGTGGCAGAGGGTGGAAGGGGAGGGGAACGGGTGGGTGGGCAAACTGATGAACAGCTGACTTCACAGCCGGGGCTGCTGAGTAATAAGTGACTGAGTCCTGCACCAGAGGGAGGCCAGAAACGAAGCCAGCATGACCTTTACCAGCAAAAAACCTAGGCTTCTCCAAGATCTCTTGCAGGGAATGCAAAGAGTGCTAATCATAACAGCAAAGATGGAAAACTTGGACCTCATTGACATTAGTGACTTCTGGGCATCAAAAGATATCATTTAAGGGCGCCTGGGTAGCTCAGTTGGCTAAACTGACTCTCGATCTCGGCTCAGGTCTTGATCTCAGGGTCATGAGTTCAAGCCCTGTGTTGGACTCCACATTGGGTGGGCAGCCTACTTAAAAAAATTATCTAAAAATGAAATGAAAAATGAAGCCATAAACTGGGTGAAGGTATTCATAAGACATATATCTGTATATATGTTTAGGAGTAAAAAGAACTGCTATAAATCGATACTGAAAGGTAGACAGCCCAGTAAACACTGGTCAAAAGACTTGAGCAGACATTTCACAAAACAAGGGGCAACCAAATGACCCAGAAGTGCGTGGAAAGGCACCAAACATCACTAGTCAACAGGGGAGGCCAGTCAAAGTCCCAGGGGGTTATCATTATGCAGCCGCGAGAACAGCTAGAATTAAAAAGTGTTGGAGAGAATGTAGGTGGCTGGAACTTCCATAGGTTCTTAGTGGGAGTGTACATTGGTACAATCACTTTTGAAAACTGTTTGATAGTTATCTCCTAAAGCTGAAGATATGCTTACCTATGATCCAGAAATTCCAGCCCCCGGTACAGCAGGAGAAACGAGTATGTGAGTCTATGCAAATACTTTACAGGACTGTTCATAACAGCTCCAAACTGGAAAGGACCAGATGCCCATTAACTGTAAAATAGGTAAGTACCTTGTGGTACAGCCGTACGATGGACACCACTTCGTGAGAAAAAAGAAACAGATTACTGACGCATACAACGTGGGAGAATCTCACGGACGGAAGCTTGGGCGAGCAAAGCCAGAGTATAGACTCTAGGATCCCATCTATAGGAAGCACAAGAGTCGGGAAAACTAATCTGTGGTCAGAGAAGTCAGAATAGTGGTGATTTTCACGGGTGGGGTTGGCGGCAAGGGGGTAGTCTTCTGGAGTTCTGGAAATGCTCTGTATCTTGTTCTCAGTGGTGGTGCGATGTGTAAGAGTCAGCACACTCTGCCTGGGTGATGGGTGCAGTCATTATACTTTGTAGCACACTTTTATGGTACACAAAACATTTGAAAAAACACATCTGAGTTTTCCGTGTTCTGGAAGAATTCGGTGCACAGGCATGGGAATGGGATCCAGGGAGGAGCCTAAAGGGAGCACTACCATGGCCCTTCCAAGGTATACAGTTCCTGGGACGCATTATAAAACATCTCAGAGGAATTTCTTGATAGAGGCTGGTCTTTGCCGGGGGCAGGGGGCCGGATGGGATGCCAAGGAGAGGAGGCACCTATGGGGAAGTCCACGGGGTGGGGTCAGTGACGACAAGGTGACACACATCTGGGACTTTCCTGCCAGCTCTGCCCCAGGCCACCGCACACCTCGCCTGCTGAGGCACAGAGGGAGGTGGCTGGGGTTTCCGTGCCTCCCTGCCCCACTGCATGCTATTCCGAGGGGAGGGTACCCCTCATTAGCTTCCCACCCCAGGCCTCTGGGAGGGAGGGGTCTTTGTGGTGCCAGCAGGTGCCCACCCGGCAAAATCGGAGGCATGTTGGCCTTGAGCTCCTCCCCTCGGGGTCTCTCCTCTTACACGGGGCGGTTGGCTGACACCTGCTATGGGAGCGCCCCGAACCACCCAGTAGGCGAGGGGCTTGCCAGGCCCACGCCCTTCTCCCAGAGAGCCGCAAGCAGAGCTGGAAAGCCCGCTCCGCTCTGCTGACCTCACAGGGTTGGAGTCATGTGTGCTGCCTCTCCCCTGAGTCAGGGAGCATCACGAGACACGGGTGATGGGACAGGATGCTCCGAGCACCCAGAAGTGGAGCCGCGTGGGCAGGAAGCCACGGGGCAGACCAGGGACAGGCTGAGGGCCAACGTGCCGCAGGTGCTAGGAGAGGAACCTGTAAGTCACCTCGCCTCCTTCCTCTCCCCACTGGCCCCACTCCTGCCTATCCGGAGTGCCCTGTCCTCCTCCCTGGCTCCGGCTCATCAACCATCCCTCCCCGTTCCGTGGCCCCTGCCCTTGGTCCAGGCCTCAGCCCTGCCGTAGAGGCTGCAGGAGGCCCCTCCACGTGCTCCAGCCTGAGCCCCTTGGTCCGTGCTCCTCAGGCTTCCAGAGCGTGCTCCCCCCACCCTGGCTTTAGTCAAGTATACCTGATTTCAGTAAGATGCACAGACCTTAACAAAATCAAAAGAGGGTTTTGTTCTGTTTTATCTCACGTGAGCCGACGCACAAATCCTCAAGCCCCTTCTTGTGAAGTGTTTTAACCTAAAATCAGGACTTGACATTCACTGCTATGAAATTTTTCTTATTTTTCCCCCTTCGGCTCATTATTCCAGCACCCCAAGAACTTTCCAGATCCTGATGTTCATTTAACCTTTTGACCCCTTCACCCATTTCTACCACCTCCTGCCCCTCAACACTACCAATCCATCCTCCGATTCTATGAGCTGCGCTTTTTGCTTGTTTGTTTGAAATGCTACACATAAGTGGGTTCAAATAGTATTTGTCTTCCTCTGTGAGACTAATTGCACTTAGTACAATGCCCTTGAGGTCCATCCATGTTGCCACAAATGGCAAGAGTTCCTTCTTTTTATGGCTGAATAGTATTCCATTGTATATATATAAATATATATAATATAATAATATATATAAATTATATATAATATAAACATATATTATTATATATAAGTTATAATAAATATATAATATATAAATATAATAATATATAAATATATATATAAATATAATAATAATATATATATAAATAATATATATATATCGCACTTTTTCGTCCGATCATCCATTGACGGATACTTAGGTCGCTTCTGTATCTCAGCTATTGTAAATAACGCTGCAGTGAACATAAGGTGCAGACATCGTTTTTGAGTTAGTGTTTTTGTTTCCTTCACATGCATACTCAGAACTGGAATTGCTGGATCATACGATAGTTCTATTTTCAATTCTTTGAGCACCTCCATACTGTTTTCCACAGTGGCTACACCGGTTTACATTCCCACCAACAGTGCACGAGGGCTCCCTTTTCTCCACATCCTGGCCAACACTTGCTATCTCTTGTTTTTTCGATAATAGCCATTCTTACAGGTGTGAGGCGAGATCTTGCAGTTTTGATTTGTATTTCTCTGATAATTAGTGATGCTGAGCACCTTTTCATGTGTCTGCTGGCCGTCCGTAGGTGAGTTTAAAGAGTTTTGACAAATGTATATCTCTGTGTAACTAACACCCCAGTCAAGGTATAGGGCATTTCCATCACCCTGGAAAGTTCCCTTGTGCCCCCTTCAAATCACCTTCTCTTTTCCTAAACAACCTCTGTTCTGACTTCTACTCACATAGATAAGTATTGTGGGTTCTGGAAATTCACCAAAAAAATGGGATTCCATAGTAATTACACAGTACATAACCCTTTATTCTAGCTCTTTCACTCAGCATAATGTTTTCCACCCTCATCCATCTTTTGTGACTTGTGGGATAAGATTCCATTTTAGGAAAATAGCTCAGTTTGTTTGTTCGTTCTCCTATTGATGGATAACTAGGAGGTTTACCATTTTTACTGTTATGAAAAATGCGGCAGGTTTTTGTTTTGACATACATTTGCATTGTTCTTGAGGAAATGCCTACAAGTTGACTTGCTCAGGTATGTAGTAGGTGTATGTTTATCTTTATAAGAGAGGCCAAACTTTCCCGAAGCCGTGGTACCATTACAGGCTCCCACCCATAATGTACCAGAGTTCCAGTTGCTCCACATCCATGTCAACGTTTGATATTGTCGGTCTTGTTAATTTTAGCCATAAGAGGATCTCGTGAAAAACCACACGTCCATCAGCTGATGAACGGATGAACTAAATGCAGCAAATCCATACGCTGGAATAATATTCAGTTAATACAAAGAAATCGAGTGTCAACACGTGCTGCAACACAGATGAATCTTTAAAACGTTATGCTAAGTGAAGGTTAGCCACTACCTCGTGTATGATTTCCTTTATAGAAAATGCCCAGAGTAGGCAAATCTATAGAGACAGAACATAGATTAATGCTTGCCTGGGGCTGGGGGGATGGGATGGTCGAGGGACGATAGCTAATAGTATTGGGATTTCTTTTTTGGGATACTGAAAATGTTTCAGTGATTCACAGCTCTGAATATACTAAAAGCCATTGAATTGCACACTTTAAATGGGTGAATTGTATGGTTTGTATCTCTGTAAAGTTTAAAAGCTCAACCATATTAATTAGCCAGTTACCCTCTGTAGCTCCCAGTGTCCTCAGGGTAAAGACCCAGTTTCCTCATCTCCCTCGTCTATAGGCACCGTGGGCATTCTGCCATTTCCAGATGCACTGTATACCAGCGTGCGTCTGAGTGTTGCATATACAGTATCTTCTTCCTGGAATGTTGTTCCATATCATTTCTGACTCATTCTTGGTGGTTCAGCTCACCTGATAGCCTTCTCTTACCCCTCTTCTGTTCATTCAGTCATTCATTCATTCAAGTAATTATTAGACATCTGCTATATACCAAGGCTCTATTCCAGGCAGCAAACAAAAGGACTATGTCCATCAGGGAGCTTCTGGACTGTCTGCATAAACAAATATTAATTGAGCACTTGGTAAAGGTGAAGCCTTGTACCCAGCCCCTGCCCTGCTGGCCTCATTGACGTTCCCATAATGCCGTATGCTCTTCTGTTTCAACACTAACCCCTCTGGGCTTTCCCAAGTGAGGGAGGGTGGGTCTGCCTCCCTGACAAGGTTGGGGACTCCCTGAGGTAGGAACCTAGGACCGGCTCTCCTGACATCAGAGCAGGGACGATGCCTCCTCCAGGTACGTTTCCCTTCATAGCTATAGAACCCTTATGCAGCCCTGGTCTTATCTGCCCATTCACCTGCCCTGCCTGTACTGTAAGTGGGGAGTCATGAAGAGGAGATGAGAAGGCAGGATGTCCACTATCCAGATTAGGTAACTGAGGGCCTGGAGAACGGCTGGATTCTACAAGCTCACACAGCTGTCTGGAGAATTTTGACAGAAAGCTGGTTTCTCTCTCTCTGCCCTGGGAAGGTTCCTTGCAGTGTGGTCAGCTCTGAAAGCCTTGGATTGGTGGTCCCACATCAGGAAGTGATTCCGGGCCCAGCCAGGATCATGGGCCAGGAGCTGGTGTCGTGGGTCACTATCTGTGGGTATTTCCATCTCTCCAGCTGGAGCAGCATGTGGAAGGACTGTATGGTCTGAACCTCCTTCCCTGCCCTCAGCCTGACTCAGGTCACAAACACCAGAGAATGAAATTGTCCTCTGGGCTTCCTCTCCCAGGACATGTGCAGTTTACAAGGGAAGCTACAGGAGAGGAACCTGCAAGTATGCCTCCTTAATGTTGTGACTCATGCTCACATGTAGATGGGGGCTCGGAGCAGCCTTCCTCAGGGCCTGTGGACACTTGGCTCCTTTTTACACTTGTTCCTTCTGGTCTGTTCTGGCAGCAGCAGGGGCTGGCCTGGGTCTCCAGTAGGCAGTGTGGGGTATCTGAGACCTCTATGTCACCTCCATCCTTGGATCTTTCCAGCCCATTTCGCTTTAGTTGCCTGGGGTCAGGTACCCAAGGGCTGTTGGAATCGCCTGCCTGGGGTCCTGTCACTATCCCTGTTTCTCCTGCTGCAGCAAGAGGTAAGGGAGCTCCCATTACACCAGGCGACCCAGTAGTTCCTGGGGCTCTTCCCTCGTCCAGTGGGCGTCACACCCTGGGCCTGTGAATTAAACCCTGGGACAGAGTTTCTCCCAGCCTCCTCCTGATGCTGGAGAAAAGAGGTTCGCAGGATATGCTCTCATTTCTCCGTCTGCACACCACTAGGGGGCAAGTGCCCTGCTCACCTCAGAGGCCACATGGATGAAGAAACTGCCACCTCTCTAGACCTGGAGTCCTTGCACTACTCTGGAGCCCAGGGGTCTTGTTTGGTTTGGCCCCGGGACTCACGTTTGGGGAGAATGGCAAGGGGTTACCCCCATCCCTCCATTCTCCAAGCTTGTGCTCTTCTAAAATAGAAATCCAACACATCATATGTGGAAAAGATCTATTCCCTTCATACTATTGGTTTGGTGGCCAATGGCTACATGACAAACTAGGTCCAAACAGCAGCTTCAATAAAACCACCGCTGATTGTGTTCGCAGGTCTGGGAGTTGACTGGACCCAGCTATGCAGTTCTCTCTCAGAGTCTCCTACAGCCTCGGCCAGATGGTGGCTGGGCTGGGGTCACCTTGAAGACTTCCTCATGCCCGTGTCTGGTGCCCAAGCTGAAAAGACAGAGACAGGTGGGGCTGGAACAGCCAGGACTCTGTGGGTATCCCTTACTTTCTCTGTGGTGTCTCCATGTGGTCTTTCCTCATGGCGGCTTCGAGATAGCTGGACTTTGTCCATGGTGGCTAAAATCTCTGAACACTGTAAGGAACATCCACGTTTCTCCATCTGAAATCGACCTGACGTTTTTCCTGACAGTCACCTCGCTGTTACTTGCTGAGTAGAGAGCTCCCACTCCTCCCCGCTCTGAACTGCATTACAGCGTATCTCTTCTGTTAACATGACAATGACAATGAAGGGCATCCTGTGCAAACCCCGTCACTTCAATTCCCAAGTTCTTCCTAGACTGCAGAACTGGTGGGGAGATATCTCGGCTTGAAGACATACTCACGTGTGCACGCGCGTACACACGCACCAGACTTTTGTCTGTCTGCTCTCCCATAATTCTCCCCTTCCTGCCAGCACTCTTACTTCCTTTGGAGGAGCTCTTTCTCATTCTACAGCTTCTGTGCTTGCAGATCAACGCGTCCAGATGCCTGAGCCCTATGGTGTAAGTCAGGGGTCTGCAAACATATTTTTTAAAGTGCCAGATAATAAATATTTTAGGTTTTGCAGGCCAAGAGGCAAAATTGAGGCCATGATGTAAGTACTCATATAATCATTTAGAATGTGACCACTAAAACATATGAAAACCACTTTTAGCTTTATGGGCCCTAAAAATAGGAACCTAGTTGGGATTTGGCTCTGGACTCATAGTTTATGAACTCCTGGTATAAACTATAGGGATCCCTGAGGCATCTTCCACTAGACTCTTCCTCAGAGGTCTGTGGGGGTTGAAGTGGGGGACGGTTTTCCTGTGACCTCAGCTTGACCAAGAACCCGATGTTCTCTAGCAGGATGTGATACCAGGACAGGAAAGAAAAAAAAAAAACCCACAAGCATTCTTTCATTCTTTCCTATGGCTGTGCCTGATAAGCTATGCTACTCGTTCCTCCTCTCAACCTGTCTGGAGTGATAGTCCTGTCTGTTAGAAGCTCATTTTCCATTCCTCCCTCCCAGCCTCTCAATTCACCCACATCCTACCAACAAATGCCCTCTTCCTTCTCTTACAGTAATCAGAGTTGGTTTCTGTTGCTGGCACCCAAAGCTTGCTAACTCACGTCTACACTAGGCATCTTACTTTGTCCAGCCATAGTGGAATTTTCTGAGCATGCGTTCTGGATGCAGGAACTCAGAAAAGCCTAGGACGGTGGACCCCACGATCCTCAGCCCTGGGATGGTGACTGTGATCCCAGGCCCCGAGACGCTACCTAGTTTGACCTTGGAGTTTCCAAGTCCCCAGGTTCTCTCTCCTGTGGGCCCCAGGAAACTCACCCTTCCTGGGATGGGATGGTGCAGCTGTGAGGAGGGACGGCTGGTGCCAGCCCTGCCCAAGTCTATATCTCTCTCAGGGCCCCTTCATAAATTTATCCTGAAGCAACTATACCCTGGTTTAGGCCAATCAACAAGGAAGAGGTTGTCCTTGTCGGATTGTTTCTCCAGCAACTGCCGCAGTGCCTGGCAGAGACCCAATTCAAATTAGCTTAGAGAAGAGGAGAATCACTGGCTCGTGTAACTGAGGAAGACATGGGTGTGACTGAGAAATACTAGAACCAGCCTCTTTGTCTCTGACATTTTTCTCTGTTCGTCCGCATGGTCCCTTCCTGCAGGCTTCCTTCTCCATGCGGCCTGACACATGACAGCCAGTTACTTCCTCACATCCTCAGAACCTGATGGCCAGGGAAAGAGTCTCTCCATTCTAGCACCAGAAAGGAAAATCTGAGGAAGGATTCTGAATGGTGCTGCGGGATTCTGGGCTCGCCCCCAGACCCTGTCATGACAGACTGGGGAGTAGGGCTGTTGTCAGCTCCCATGGAACCATGTAGCAGAAACTGGCTGTGGTAGATTGCCGTTGTTTGCCCTGTAATTTCCTCCCTCCATCCACACCTCTTGTGATATGACCTTGAAGTTCTCCTCATCAAGAGGCGGAGTCTATTTTCCCATGCCCTCAATTGGGGCTGGCCTTGTGACTGGTTTTGACAAAAGGAATGAGGGAGAAGTAGTATTGTCTCGATTCTGAGCTCTAAGAAATCCTGTCTACCTTCTCTTCATCTCTCATAACTGCTAACACCATTGGAATAAGCCCAGGCTGGCCTGACGGTGGTGAGACATACATGGCCCAGTTACCCCATCACCCCAGTTGACTGCAAGCCAGCGACCAAACACGCGAGTGAGGCCATCCTAAACCAACGTACCTGCTGACTGCGGATACAGGGGCGAGCCAACTGAGATTGGAAGAGCCCAGCTCAGCAGAACCGCTCACTCAGCCCACAGCCTCATGGGCAAAAATAAATAACTGTTTTAAGCTACAAATAGTAACTACCTGTTTGTTATGCAGCAGAAGTTAACTGATACACTGGCTAAGTGAGCATCAAAGCCACGGGAACGGACACAGCCCCGCCTTCCAGTCCACAATGACTGGTCCGGCAAGCGGACAAAGAACCCAGCTGGCCAAGCAGAATCCTTCCCTAGGATTCTCCCTTGTAGCCCCATGTGGTTAGGCCAAATTTGTTCAGATCTTTGCCCTCTCTCTGAACTCCGTCCTGCCACCTTTGCAGGTAGGTAGCCATGTGCTTGAGTCCCAATGAATAGGACGTGGGAACAGAGCCTCACTCCCTGGTTGGGGCGGAGGGGGACCCCTGTCTTTTCCCACCTGCCTGCCTAATGCAGAAAGCTCCAGGACAGGAAAGGGGGACAGAGTTACAAGAGGAGAAGAGCCTGAGTTCTTGAGGGACCACACAGATGGTGCCCAACCAGAAATACCCACAACGAGCTGTGACGTGAGCCACTGAAAGTACGGTGTTAACTATTACGGCAGTATAGTTCAGCTCGCATATCAGAAAGGGGCAGAAAGAGGAACAGAGTGATGTCCCAAAATCAGCTGGTACTGTGCCCGGAAGAAGAAGGTACTGTGTCCTTGCAGTAAGGCAGGACAGAAAATGTCCACTCCAGGGCGCCTGGGTGGCTCAGTCCATAAGGCGTCTGCCTTCGGCTTAGGTCATGATCCCAGGGTCCTGGGATCGAGCACTGTGTCGGGCTCCATGCTCGATGGGGAGCCTGCTTCTCCCTCTCCTCCCTGCTTGTGCTCTCTCTTGCTATCTCTGTTGCTATCTCTGTCTCTCTGTCTCAAATAAAATAAGTAAATAAATAAATGTCCACTCTGGGAGCCAGGAACCACCTCGAATGTCAGGCTCTAAAACCAACGCAATGAGAGACTCTGGGGTGCTCCCGAGGGCAGGGTCTGTGTGGTTACGTGTTCCCTTACCAGCAGCGCTCTGGCTAGGGTGGTCTTTCTTGCCTCACGGGGGTGACACTGGGTCCTGGACAGTGAGCAGTCGTAATAGGAAGATAGGGCCACTGGCGGGACCTCAGAGTCTCTTGAGCTGCTAAAGCTGAGGCCTGGTCTTTGTTGGCTGTGTAGTCTTGTTCTAGCAGGCGCCCTCTTAATTAAAAGCTAGAAATCTCCTTTTGGTCTAGTGGCAGGTGTCAGAAGACTTAACTTTTGATATCAGAAAATTCCTAGGAAGGGACAAAGAATTCATGCAGTCTGGGGGAAGGGACGAAAGTCCTGGGTTAAGATGGGGCCTAACAACAGAGAGCATTTATAAGCAGGAAGAGTGGAGAGAGGAGGCCAGGCTTGCAGCCCAACTGGGGCCGCAGGCAGCCACCCTGCAGCCTTTTCATCTCAGGCCAAATTCTTGAGCAAGGGAGGGAATGTGATGGGTCACTGGCCAGCTAATCCTTTGGGTTGTGTGTCTCTCCTGGTCTAGCTGGCTGAGAGCGGGGGGTGGGGGGGTTGGGGATGTGGGGTTGGTTGTGTGGGCCAAACTTGGCAGTCCCTTAGCAACGGCAGGTGGTGGTTTCCAGGGAAGGAGGGTAGGGGTGGGCAGAAGTCTAGTGTGGCATTTAGGACAGGGAACAGTCATTGGCATAGATATGGAAGGGAGAGCAGGGCGGTGTGCGACGATGGCTAAGGAGAGCGTGGAGTTCAGGGCTGAGATGGTGGGAGATGGGACCAGTCTTGGGATGTGCAGACCATGGGCACCTCTGAAGGGCTTTAAGCAGGTCTGGGTCTGTCCAGCTGACCTGGAGGAGCAAACATGGCGGTTAAGCTTTGCCCTCCAGAGTCCCACAGCTCTGGGCTTGCCCCTCGGTCCTGCCACTTATACTGGCATATGGCCCCGGGTCAAGGTCAAGGACTAGGGGCCATTGAATCCGATGGAGCGCACATATGGGCTTTCTTGGGCTACATGGTGTCTGTGCATGTTTTGGTTTGCTTGTTAATATTTTAAAAAGTCTGCATTTTCAGATCCTTTTGGAAAATTAGAAGTCTGGCAACAAGTGGGTCTGCAGCCTGACCTGGCAGTACACAGATGCCCCTTGGTCACAGCCGATGCTTGCTGGTGTCCACAGTCTCTACCGCTCCCTACTCCCGTCCCAATGCTGATGCCCTGGCCTCGCTGCTCTCAGCAGCTGCCCCTGCTATTTTCTTACAGTAGAGAAATAATTCTCAGAATCCATGAGGAGGCAGAATAACGGGGTCCCTAAAACGTCCACGCCCTAATCCCTGGAACCTCTGAGTATGTTATGGCACGTGGCGAAGGGCAGCTCAAGTTCCAGATGGAATTAGGGTTGCTTGTCACCTGACCTTGAGATAGAGAAATGATCCTGATATGGTCCAGTGTAATCACGAGAGTCCTTAAATGTGGAATATGGAGCAGAAGGAGTCAGTGTCAGAGGGATGAGGTGTGACAAAGACTAGACCGGCTGTTGCTGGCTTTGAAGGTGGAGGGAGGAAGGGGCCACGAGTCAGGGAACATGGCTGCCTCTGGAAGCAGGAAAAGGTGAGAAAATGGATTCTTCCCTAGAGTCTCCAGAAAGGGACACAGGTCTGCTGACACCTTGGTGTTTAGCCTGGTAAGAACTATCTAGGGGCCCCTGAGTGGCTCAGGCGGGTAAGCGTCTGCTTTCAGCTCAGGTCATGATCCTGGGGTCCTGGGATTGAGTCCCGTGTGGGGCTCCCTGCTCAGCGGGGAGTCTGCTTCTCGCTCTCCCTCTGCCCCCACCCCTGCCACTTGTGCTCTCTCTCAAATAAATAAAAATAAAATCTAAAAAAAAAAAAAAGAACTATCTTGAACGTTTGGCCTTCATAAATGTAATATAGTACGTTTGTGTGGTTTTTAAGTCACTAAGTTTGGGGCAATTGTTTTCAGCAGCAACAGAAAACTAGTGAACCATGTCTCTTACCAAAACGAACAATCAGCTAAGAGGTGGTGTCTTTGGGGAAAAATGTGAGAAAGCGTATGTCTTAATGAAAATGAGGAATATCTCTGTGTACTTAATTGGCCCATAAGTTGTATCTTACACCTGACCCTTCCCTGTCTGGTGCTATAGGCACTAGGGTCTGGAACCTCCTTTTGGAGAAGGTGAATTACTTAACCTGTCTGCTCCTCACTCCTCTCTTTTATAAAATGGCATCTCCCCTGTGGTTTCGTTGTAATGAATAAACAAAATTAAGCAAATAAAGCAATTGGCGTAGCACCTGGCCGGTAGCAAACGTCCGGTGCGGGCAGTATGACCAGCGGCAGCTCGCCGTGCAAGGACGGACGCGGGCTAGGCTGGGTGTGCTGCAGGGGGAAAGGAACACTCCACTCACTGCTTAAAAATAATAAAGATTTTTTTTTTTTAAAAATTCAAGCTACATTTCCAACATAGATCAGTGGTTTGCTTGGCTCCACAAGCCACTCGGGGACCCAGGCTGATAGAGGCCCCACCATCCTGTACTTGCACCATTTATAACCCATAGCCTCCTTGTCACGGGGCAGGGGACGGGCGTGCTGGGGACCCTTACGATAGTAACTAAATGCTGTGGCCTAGAAGGGACCCCACATTTTCTAAGCTCACAACCTGTTTTCCAGAATTGTTCACACGGGTCCCCCTGTACGGGGTGGGGAGGTAGGATACTCCCAGGTGTCTGGAAGGTTAGAAGAACCACATTTAAGTGACTGACGGAAGTCTGTATCCCATGGATCTGAAGAAAACAAGACCGGGGCAAAGAGACCCGTGTAAAAGCGCTGTATTGTCCAGATGGGAACTGACGGTGGTCTTGAATTTCAGTAGCAGGATTAGGGATGGAGAGAAGATGACAGAGTCAACAGATATTTAAGGAGTCAAGTCATCAAAACTTTAAAACGTAGGAAGATAGATGAATATAATATCTGAATTAGAAAATAAAAAAGAAATCAGAAATGTATAAATCGGTGGATGCAGGTATCAGTTTGAATACGCTGAAAAAAACGCCATCATGCTTTTTCCTCTGCAACTGCTTCACAGATTTTGCTTAGTGCAATCTTATGCAAATTGCAAAGTGGTCTTGATCATTTCTTTAACACTAATAGACACAGTGGGGTCCTGTGAATGAGGTTCTAGTAAGCTGAAATCAACATGAAATTTTATTCAAGCTTGGCACTAGATCATGAGAGATGATAACACACGGCAAACCTCACAGTTGAAAAGCAGATAGGTAACAGGTATATTTTTAGGGTATTATTGATGAGTTTGCTTCCACTGAAGACGGGAAAGTAAAAGGATCATAGATCTGCTTCAGGGATAAATGAAATATTTAAGTTTCAAATAATGTAAGTTTTATTACCCCTTTGTCAGGTTTTCGATATTTTTCAAGTACTTCAATGTTGTTGGAAAAATGAACTACTAAAAATTTTAAAAGCATATATGAACTGGAGAAAAAGGTCACAGGAGAGGTGGGGACGCACACGGAGAGATTGCAGACCGAGGAAAGGGTGCAAGACCCTCGCGTAGAGAAGGCAAGAGCGAAGAGCTGTTGCCTTGAATGGGGTTTTCGGGAAGCAGAGCCCGAGACCGGGATTCTTGCGAAGTTGCTGTATTGAGGGGGGGCTCTTCTGAAAGCACCTGGAAGAGGGGAGTGGAGCAGGGGGAGGCCCCCCGCCCTTGGCTTGATCACAGAACGAGGGCTCCGGAGCCTAGTCTCCTGGTAAGGACAGAGGCCTGGCATTTTATACTCTGTATTGGCCATTGTTTGTGGGCTGCCCCCACGAGGGGGCCGCTTCCCAGATGAGGCAGCTCCTGCCACCTCAGGGCCACTCCCTAGAGAAAGGGCTGCTGTGAGCTGTGAAGAGCCAACACTCCCACAGCTGGGGAAGGGGTGCCTGGGCCCAGCACGGGGGTTGGGTGGGGCCCCCATGTTAACACCGTCCTCCCGTCCTCCCCTTGCACTGCTCAGCCCCACTTGCTTCTCGCCTTGAGTTTAATCCGCCTGCCCATTGGGAGCCGCGGGCGGTCATCGGTGGGCGATGCCGGTGCAGCCGGAGGGTAGCACGCCGTCCTCCCAGGATGCCACCCCTCCGGTACCTCAGCTGCATCTGGAAGAGGCCGTTGGACCCGGCATCAGGTCTGCGCCCCGCGGAACCTACGAGTGCGCATCCGCAGCCACGCCTCCTTCTCCGTGTGTGGGCTCTCCTGGTCTGCAGTGGTGTCTGAGAGCCGTGTCAGCGAGCTCCCGGGCTGTGGCCACGGCCTCAGCCCCCATACCAAGGAGAGGAACACCCTCCCCCGGAGTATGGGTCAGTCCGGGTGCCCTTTCCAGGATAGAAGGCGTCCTGGGTAAGAAACGTGCCGCCCAGGGCCTGGTTGGTCTCCTCATGGCGTGTTAATGTCTAGGACTCAGCATGGTCTCTGTTGAAGGCAGGGCAGCCGTTCCGTTGTGGCGGCAGCTGGACCAGCCTTGGAGGGAGGGCAGCGAAGCTGGCGCGCTCCTGTATAACCTGATCTCTGCCTCCGAGATGCTCTGTTCCTGAGCCCAGATGGCTCAAGCCTAGATGGGGCCGAGGGCTGAGAACAGAGACTGCCGATGTCTGCTGGCCAAGTTGTCCTACGTCCTCGGTTACCCACTGTCTTCCGCACTGGACGCTCTCCGGTGTGTGTAAAAATGTGCTACGTGGATCCTCACACCTGCCCACTCCCACAGGCCTACCCGCCTGCCCCCTGCCAGGTGCTCCCTGTCCCTCCAAGTCCAGTCTTGCTCTTTCCAGGCCTCTGACCAACTAGTTAAGCCACTCGCTACGGCCCATGGGTATGTGTATGTCCCTTTCTCAGGTCGCTTCTCTCTCCGTGCAGAATAGATGGTCAGGTGTCCTGCCCAAATTCCTGCCTAGTGGAAGGATTCCCTTTCAGCTCGGTCTTTTCATCTGGAGTGGGGCTCCCCTTGTGTCTTGCACCCACATCCCAAGCTGGCTCACCTGTGAGCCAAGTTCAGAAATTTTCCTTCTCCGTTAGCTGGTTGTAAAAGACCCTCCGAGTGGCAACAGATATTTGCCAAGAGGGAAGTGTGGGTGCAAGTGTCCCCACCCCTGGGGTCTCACTCCTTCCCTATTAGGGGCCCGACCTTGGTGTAGGACACCTGATGGGACAGAGCGCTGAGCGCTTTCTGAAGTTCTCCCTCCGCTCCGCTGAAGCCCGGCTGTGACCCGCGTGGCTGGCTCCGGCCGTGGGAAGCGCCTGTTGCAACACTTCCTGCCTTCAGTGCTATCGTCAGACTTGCACAACTTTGGTTTAAATCGCCAAGTAAGAGATCTGAGATTGTAATTTCCTTTCTTCGACGAATCAGTGGCACTTAGCAATACACACTCCACTCCGTAGTTTCCACGCTTCCTCTTGCCTGCTAGCTCTCAAGGCCAGTGATGCCGCCCCAGCGGGCGCAGCCCCCCCCCCCCCGTGCCATCCCCCTTCTCCGCAGGCGGAAGTCACGGCTCATGGTGGCTGTCCTAGGCCAGTGCTGTCACCAACGACCGGGGCCCGTTCCCATCCAGCCAGTGACCGTCTCCAGCAGCCTGTCCTCTGAGGCTGGCTCCCAGGCCCGCTCCCAGCACTTGCTGCCTTAGGTCTGGCTGCTTAGGAGCAGAGCCTGAGATGGGCCTCCGATTCCCGTGATTCACCGGGGGACTGCTCTCAGGGGAACCTCCAAGGGAGGCTGTGAGGCAGAAGACAGAAGGGGACAGGGTCGAGCAAGCATACGGCTTCAGGGAAAGTCTAGCCTGATCCACAGGGAAGACACTGGAACACTAACCACACCGCAGCAAAGAGGCTGTCCTGGGATTGCTGTTAGCACTGTCTTTGGCTGGGGGCTTCCTGGCAGGGGTGCAGGTGTGGGGGTGGGGGAGTGGGTAACCTTCCAGGCAAGGAGGTCTCTGGCAGCGGAGGGCAGTTTGCTGGTGGGGAGAGGATGCATCTTGCGTGCCAGATGCAGGGGGACTGGAGGGAGCTCCACAGGACCTAGTTGCCACAGGAACCCATGAAGACAACAAAGCGGGCATGTCAGAGGCACTCAAGGAGAGCTGAAGGCCCACCGGAATGGGTTGTCATGGAATCCAGGAGAAGAGCTTCAAAGGAGAACGGCTACCGTCAAACGCAGTTGTGAGGGCCAGCCTCCAAGAGCCTCACGGACTTTAGTGACCAAGAGGTCACAGGTGGGCTTGCAAGGGAAGTTTCAGAGAACCTCTGAGACATGAGCCGAAGGGAGTAGAGGATGACATGTGAGCATGGCAGTTTCCTCGGCCGAGGAGTCTGCATGAGAAGGAGTGGAGAGAGGTGGACAGCAAAGGGTGAGAATGTGGGGTGTTAGACCTCACCATGCCAGGGCCCAAAGCTCCAGACCCCGGGGAAGGTGCAGGAAAGGGGCCAGCGGATGGAGTGAAGCCCCTCCGGGAGAGGAGGTAGTGCTGTCAGGGGCTGGGGAAAGGGCTGGCCCTGACTGGAGAAGGGCCACCAAATCCTTTGGGCCTGGACAGAAGAAGATAAGGCTGGCGGAGGGTGAGGTAGGGTCATGGGTGGGGGAGCATGGTGGGGGTGCTTAGGTGATGGTTGGGTCACCTGCTTAGAGTGGGGTGGGCCTGGTTGAGCAGGAGATGGGAGCACAGGACAGAACAAGGGACATGTGTGGATGGGGGGGGCAGAGACCATGCCCTGAGGTCTCAGGGGGGCTAGAGACCCTAATTTGTCCTGGCACTGACCTGGGGGACTGAGTGACTTTCCCCAACAGCACCCTGTGGTCTTATGTGGAGGGACAGTCATTGGATTCAGGGTGGGGGCTTCGTGGGGTGGGTTGCAGAGAACAGAAACCCAAGATGACGCATAAGCTGGAGGAGGTGACGTGTGGTCCCACGTGGGGGGCCGCCCTCCAAGCAGCCCTGAGCCAGGCCCTCCTTGGGCTCTTCCTGGGGACTTCTCATTCTAGGCCCGGAGAAGGAAGTGACCGTCTCAGGAGGAGCCGGTGGGGTGGGGCGGGCGGGTCTCCACGTAGCCTCCCCAGGCGGCCACAGGCCCATATTCAGTGGCCCGGGCGTTTCAGGCTCCAAAGCAAGAACGCCCGGATGGACGGGCTGCTTTTTATGTAAAGTTGGGGGAGCCGACTGCCTTGCCTCTCCCTCCCCATGCCCTGCCCACTTCCTGCCTTGAAGGCCATGGCATTCAAACTTTTTGTTGGCAACCACAACCCACAAGTAAGAATTAATTTGACATCATGATTCAGCAGACACACACACACACACACACGCACGCACGCACAACTGCAACAGCCGTTTCACCGTCCATCTCCACCCTTACCCCGTAACCCTCCCAAGTGCTCTGGCTGTCCTCCTGGGCTCTCAGCCATTTCATGAAGAATGCTGGTTACGGCCCAAGTGGATCTCGCGGGTCCCTCGACGGGTCCCAGAGAAGCACTGTGCTAAGGCGACCGGAGGTTGCGGCGGTCCCCTCTTACTGCTGCTACCGGCCCCTCCTCTAGGAGGGGTGTCTAATCTCAGAGCATACGCCTCCTGGCCCCGTGATGCCGGCAGAAGGCAGTGCCTGTGGCTTAGCGGTGAACAGGATTCCATGTTTGATGTAACTTCTCCTCCCCCCCACCTTCCATCTCCCACCGAAAAGAGAAACTGGCCACCCTGGAGAAGCCCCACAGACAGGGGACTTCCAGGCACCCCGTTCCCCACAGGCGGTTCCGTGGCTGACATAACCACGCACCCCTCACCCTGGCTGCTTCCTGCGTACCCCCACCCCCTCACACTTAGGGGACCTGCAACCTCTCCTGACATGCATTTCCATACACACTCCACATACACTCTAGGGGGATACATTTGGGGGTGCCTGCCAGCCCCCACTTCCTCCTTGGAACGTGCCCCCACCCAGTCCTTGTGGTGGGAAGGCCGGGTAGCCACCTGTGTTTTGTTCCTGTGGGCAGGCCCAGAGCTGGAGGTGGGGGGGCGGCCCGTTGCTGGGCTCCGAGAATCAGACTCACTTCCCCAAACTCCAGCAGGAGACACAGGGAGGGCACTGAGTGTGTGTCGGGGGCTGAGGCTATAAAGGAGAGTTAGAACCATGGCTACAGAGCCCTACCAAAGCACAGTCACGGAGAAGAGAAAAGCCAAGGTCCCCTTAGAGGATGGGGGGCAGGGGTGCTAGGGAGTAGGTGAAAGAGGGAGATGGTGAAAGAGCCAGCCAACGGGGAGAGCAGCTGAGTCAGCAGCGCTCCAGGTTCTGTGAAGCCTCGCTGGGCTTCCAGCTCTTCATTCTGGATGCTTTGGACAGCACCCTCTGGGGCTTGGGAAACCTAGGAAATCCATAAGGGGCTTCTCTGAGCCAGGCCAGCATTGCACACCATCCCCGAGACCCCAGTTGCCCCCTGCCAGGAACGCAGTCTGCTGCAGACTGGGCTCCCGCCACGATCACCTGGCCCCAGGTCCCGGGGCCTCGTCCAGGGACACCCACAGTAGGGCTCCTCCAGCTCAACACCAAACTGGCTGACTGCGCGCTTGCTTGCTGGTTTTTGCCGGGTGACCGGGCAGGGGTGGTGGTTTAGAAGCAGAAACAAACACCCAAACCACTCCTTAAAATTCACAAAATAGCTAATTCGCCAAACCTTCGTTTTTTGTCAATTTATTTAGAAAACAATTAACATGGGCAAATGCGGTACCTCGGTGTTACAACAGAGTATAGAAATGTCTAGCAATAGTCAAATAATTTGATCTTTAAATACAAAATAACCACATGAACACCTAATATACAGGTTTCATCTGAATACATATTTATTAGATAAATATTAGAGGTTGTCACATCATCTAACTACATACAGCTTTGCAAGACTAGAAACCACAATTAGTTTTCTGACCAGTTTAAAGTAGGAAATGGTTGCATTGTACATAGATGTACAAAGACGATGACGGTTTCTGTGGGGGTCACTTCAGGCTACGGTGGGCGTGTTTATGTGTGTACGTGTGAATCACCTGCAATCATGATATCAAAAATTATACAAAGTATGAATTTGGTTACAATTTTCTTCTGAAATCCCCATTTCTTCGCATTATTTCCATAGCACCCTAAAAATACACAGGTGGCAGGACTAGTACACTGAAGCTAAACAGTACATGTGGTAAAAGAAAAACAGAACAGAACTTCCTTTGCACGCAGGGTCAGAGTACGGTACAGGAGACACGTGGAGAGACCTCACAAACGCGACAGACAGGTTCTAGTTTTTCCACGTTAAGATGGAGTTCCAAGCCTTTTTTTTTGTTTTGTTTTGTTCCGTAAAATAAAAACAATACACATTCCAAGGGAAATGAATGCATCTGTTAATGTGTCTCTATTTCTCATTTACATATGTACACACGTCCCTTGTCCCTTGAGTCGCTGCTGCTGACGTCGTCCTGTCTAGATGGTCAGGTCGAGGGAGCAGACAGGTAGCTCTCTGGGGGGTTTCGGGCTTCCGTGAGGGAGAAAGTATTAGAAGTTTCTTAAAAAATAAAATGGCTACAGGGAACATGATACGCGGGTAAAGCTTCGAACCAAGAAGATGGGGTGATTGCCTGTACTCGGGCCTTCCCGCCTGCCCGCCGGCACCCTGTCCGTCCTGTGGTGGCAGCGGAAACGCGTCTATGGCCGGGGTGAATGCTTGTCCTACGGAAGCGGCTTGCTGAGGCCTCGTTTTTGCTGAGGTTACTTATGGCTCCAAGTAGTCGTCCAAAAGGATGAGGGAAGCATCTCCCCAGAGTTCAGAACCGCCCTGGCTCAGGGAGGCTGTTGTCACCTGAATCTGTCACCAGCCGGGGCTTGATCTAGCCCCGGACACCTTTCTGCCTCCCTCACCCCCCTGGCCTGGCTCCAAAATCACTCTGGGAGAGTACGTCCCCAGAGCACGGGCTTCAGGCACCGCGGTTCAGGAAGGTTCTTTGCCCAACGTGCTGGTGGAGGTTCGCGTGGGAGGGGCCCCCGGAAACCTGCCTCAGGGGACCGAGCCCTGGCTTCCACGGCGATGGTTGAGGGAGGTGCCCAGAGCCCGGGCTGTGGGGAGCAGATCGACCCTCTGTACTAGAAAGCTGTGGGTAGGTCGGTGAGCAGAGTGGGGACACCCGATAAGAACCAGAATGGACCCCAGGCCTTTCTGGGAAAAAAGTAGCACGGCAGGAAGCAGGAACTTCTAAGGAAGGCATTTGTAAGTCTGTCTGGGGCAGAACATTCCCAGATGGCCTAACACAGAGTGTGGCCACCTGCCAGGGCTCTCGGCCACCGGGCAAGGACGGCCACATGCTACCTGGCAGCGTCTAGTCCCCACCAGCCGACCGGGGGTGGCTCTGAACAGCGGGAGGCCTGATCTCACTCACCCACGTACTTTGTCCCTTCATCTGTACAAATAGCCCTGGTTGCTTTTTTGTTTTTGTTTGTTGTTTTTTAAAAAAAAGGACTCGGTCTCTGTTGTTGAGTCAAGGTATTTTAAAAACACCAGCAAAGGCTATAACCAGGTCATGAAAATGTTGAATATTATCAAAGACAATACTAAAATATTCACAAAGATATTTACAAAAGCAATTCTTAAAATAATTGATTTGCATACTGAACACCACACTGTCTGAAAAAACCTCGACAACGGGACAAAGGAAAAGGGGGCGGGGATCATGGCAGCTTTCCTACAGAGAACCTTGTGCCGGCTGTCTGGTAGAGTGACTGGAAAACCAACAGCTGGGGCCACCGTTCCGGTCAAATCCAGAGGAGTGCTGGGGACCACCCGCCACGGGGAGGGGGGAAGGGGGGACACGGAGATTGAGAACACGGGACAGTGGACGGAAAGCAGGAGGCCCCAGGCAGCAGCAGGGAGGGGGCGCAACGAATTCACAGACGTGACCCAAGTGACCCGACGGCCCAGCAGCATCACAGGCCATGCGACTTAGGTGGGGGCACAGAGGACCCCCCAAACAAACGGACACCCACACAAGCTCCCCAGGAGACTCCAAGAGCAGTAAGCCGGATGGAGCGAAGCAGTGGAGGGAAAACCAGAGGCTGCTTCTGCTCGAGCGAGCAGGAGTGTGGGCAGCTTTGCAGGGCAGAGGGACACAGAGGGAGAGAGAGGCCGGCAGCCAAGCGCGGCACGGAAACACCACGGGATGCTGGCGGGCACATTCCGGCACGTGTGGTGACGGACTGGGGTGCAGCCGGGGCAGCCTGGAGCACAGGGACAGACGGGGCAGCCGGGCCGGAGAGACGCCAACGCCCGGGGTGCCTGCTGCCAAGGCTACGCAGGCGCCCGAGCCCGCGCCTCCCCTGCCTCTCCACCGGCACCCCCGGCTGGCAGGGTGGACAAGGGAGAACAGGGACAGAGGGAAGCGGGTGTCCCATGTAACAGTCTGGGAGAGGTGGGTGGGGGTGGGAGGAAGGAAACAGGACGCATGGAGAGAAATGGTTTGCTTGCCGTCCAAGTCCACCGTCCCTTTTCTCAGATGACTTCGTAGCTTAATTAAATTGTCATTTAAAAACAGGGAGTGGCTTGGAGCAAAGTTGTAAGTTGCCGTTCCTATCCGACTCTGGCTGGCGGCATCCCCCTGCCCCCCAACTAAGGGCACAATAATTTCGGCTGGGTACTCTCTCTCTGTCCGCGCCCCCGCCCCCGGAGGCCAGGGCGCCCCCCCTCCCTCCGCGGCCTGAGTCCAGAGGTCGTGGGGCCAGCTGTGTTGTCCTGGCTCTTGAGGAGGCCCTGACCCCCTTTCCCACCAGTCCCCAAGCAGGAATGGCACACCCTCTCTCAAACACAGAATCTTGTCCTTTTTCTCTGCTTTCTGAGAGAGGAGTGTTTTTACAGGGTATCTTGGCTTAGAGGTCAGGGGTCAAAGTGACGACCTTGGCCCCTGAGAGAGTTCTCTTTCCCAGAGGTTTGTGCTTTTCTGTGGTGGGTGGTGGTGGTGGTGGTGGGTGGGCCGTTCTCACTGCCGCCAACCGTCACTGTTCCTCCAAGGTTGGGGGGTGGGGCCTGCCTGGGTCTCGGGGTGCCCCTCTCTCAGGCTCACAGTCACTTGAAGGAGGCTCTGGGCCAGGAAGCAGGGAGGCAGGATTACAGTTTAGAAACCGGAAGAACCTCAGGGGCACTGGAGGGTCGTTTGGAATCAGCACACACAGAGGGACCGGATGCCTTCGTCAGCGTGTGCCCTCTCGCCGGGCCGGTTCCCCACCGCGAGGGTCATCTTCAGGGGCACCAGACCCACACAGCCTTCACAGTGCACCCTCCCGCCCCTCCGCTCTGAGAAGGCCGCAGCAGGGGCGGTCTGAGGGCATGGGCTCCCAGTGGTAAAGTGTGTGGGGGACAGATGGGGAAGGAGGCAGAGTGGGGAGGGATGGCCCCAATGGAGGGGTGGGCTTCAGTTGTTCTCAAAGAGAGACAGGAGGTCATCGTTACTATTGCTCGGCAGGTCAGGGGGATCCAGGTACGAGAGGAGCTCATCGGGATTTGTGAGTTCTGGAAGGAGCTGGAAAAGAAGTACAGAAGCCCACATGAGGTGTCAGCTGAGGGGCTGGGATGGCCCAGGGTGAGGACTGCGGGGGCACGTGCCCTCTAGCTGCTGCCCGGAGTCCTGGCCCAACAGGGGAAGCTAACCGTGCCGGCTGTCCTCAAAGGCACCCAGGCCACTGTGCTAGTCTGCGGCACACCTGTGCTTACTTCCAGCGTGGTGGTGGGGGGCCTTGGCCTACCAGCTGGCAAGGCTCATAGCAGGTCAAGGGGCCTTCTCTTGATCCCAGTGTGCCTCCGGCCCGAAGACTCTGCCCAGAGGGGGTGTGGGTCACGAGGGTCTCCCAGTCGAAACCGTGTGGCTTTGCACGTAAGGCCGCGTGGTGCCCATAGCTCTCTCGCCACCCTGGACCTCCCTTCAAGAGCTCACTGCTCCCTGGTGAGCCTACGACTGGAGGGCAGCATAGCACCGTCCTTCCCTGCGGCCCTGGGGCCAAGGCTGCACACTGTCCTTACCCTCCATTGTGAGGCCCCTGGAGGCTTTTTGTCACAATGGGGATCCTCATGCACCTATAAGCACCCCCGCTGGCCTGGTCTGAGGAGGGGAGCTGGCTGAGAATCCAAGATGGCCGCACCGCTGAATAAACCCCATTCACCATAAAGACGGATGCTGCCGGGGTTGAGGGTGACAGTGGGGCTGGGGCGGGCAGCCGGGAGTGGCTGAGGAGGGAGCAGATTCCTCTCTGGGAATCTACAGCCCAGGGGCGTGGGGTGGGAGGGGAGGGGCAGCTGCTGCCTCCCTTCCTGGCCAACCCTAGCCAGCCGCCCAGCCCCCACCACACGGAGCCTCCTTCCACCCCACTTTCCAGACCATTCGGGTCTCAACGTGGGAGACCCCTGAATCTCAGTCACCCACTTCTGCCCCTGGAACCCTGGCAAGACCCGAGGCTGGTCCTTTCTCAGAGTGAGCGATGGAGCAAGCAGAAGCACAGGGCATGGACGACGCACGGACAGGAAACTGGACACAGACACACACCAGCGAGACAGACAGAGGGACCCTGTCACTCCAGCCCCTCTCCTGCCTCAGGCCAGAGTGTGGCAGACACGCAGATGGCAAGCTTGATGTTGGGGACGGGGTACGGGGAGGGGGTCAGAAGAAGGGCAGGGGCCTTCCTGGGCTTCCTCCAGAACCCTGCCCCAGGGGGGACTCTGTGAGGGCCTGGGGGGAAGGTGGGGCGGGGCAGGGTGGCGCTGCAGGGCTGTGGCAGAGGGGACCAGAGGGCAGGTGCCGGCAAGGTCAGGGAAAGGATGCTGGTACCCTCGGGGAGGCTTCCCTGTTGGGGGTTTCCCTGGTTCTAGAGCCAGGGGAGGCAGGCTGGCTAGGCCCACCCACCACCCACCCACCCCCTCATAGCTGCACCTCCTCCACCCTGGGCCTTGAGCCCTCAACACCCACCCCTGCTCTTGGGCAGGACCCGGCACCAGGCCTAGCCCCAGGCCAAGGCCAGTGGTGACCCCAACTTACATCCAGCGAAGGCTCCGGCATGTCAGATGCTCCCTGTGCTCCGGCCTGACCCTCTAAGGCTGAGGAGGGGTTAAAGGTCAGGTCGCTGTGTGGATGGTTGCTGGGAGCGGCCTGTGGCGGTTGCCGGGGAGGCTGGGAAGGAGGAGGAGGAGCCCCACTGTGATGTAATGGAGGCCCTGACTGGCTGCTGGGGTGTGGGACGTGCAAACCTTGTTGTATGGAGGGATGGGGCTGGTCAGAACTGCCAGCGTGTGGCATCTGTGGAGGAGGAGAGAGCAGGAGAAAAGAAATGTGAGGTGACGAGGTACAGCGACGAGATGCCTGGAGAAATGAAAACCAAACAAAACCAGGAAAATAACAAACCCTCAAAACAAAGCCACCCCCTCACGAAGCTCAATGCTTTGTTGTTGTTGTTTTGCAGAGAAACAAACAAACATAAGTCCTCCCCCCAAACTGCCAGTCAGGGAGGCTGTGGAGGGGGAGGCGGGGAGGGGGCCTCTGAGGCCGTGTGGGTCTGGGAGGGAGGCGGCCAGGGGCTCTGAGACAAGCAGACGCTGAGAGCGGGGTCCAGGCCCCGGCAAGCCCTTCCGCCTCTGCGGCCCGGATCCCATCACCACAAGGAACAGCAACGGCAGAATGGAGAAGCAAAATGGGCATGTTTCCAGGGAGCGGGGAGGCGGGAGGGGTGCTGCTGGCAGCGTGGTGCAGGACCCCCTGCGGGCCAGGGCAGCGGAGAGCAGACACGGACAGACAGCATGGGCAGGCGTGCAGCTCAGGAGGGGTCTGCGCCCCGCCATGGGCCCTGGGCGGTGGGTGACGCTGGACACAGAGGTTCCTTCCGAGAGCCCCAGGTGGCAGGGGCGGGCACCTCAGGATGAGCCCTGCCTGCTGCCTGGGGCAGGGTGGAATTGAACCCAAGCCGGAGGAGTAGAGCCGGGGGGCTTCTCTGCAATGCCAGACCCTTCCTGTTGGTCACCCACCTAGGCGGCAATAGGCTGCAGCCCCAGGAGCTGAGGAAGGCAGTCCCCTCCAGGCCCCGCCCTGGGCCCGAGGGCTCACTGAGTCAGTCGGGGGAGGGGACGTGGGTGCCTTGCTGAGGCTGGGGCAGGTGGCACTTCCCTGACAAACCAGAGGGCCCGTGCTCTGCCATGTGCCTATGCACTGGAACACGGGGCTGTGTCTGGCCAGGGGCCATACGCTGGGTGACACTTAAACTTCCCCACTGGCCTGTGTGCTGTCCCAGGCAGCCTCCCCTCACAGTCTCGATCCTGGCACGCAAGTCCACACCCTCGGCCCACTGCCAGGGCCCCGACAGGTTGCCCCCACCCTGCTTGCACTACACTTGTCGAGGAGAGACTGACTTGCCAGGCCGCCGATGAGCATGGGTCTCCTGGGTCTTTTTGTACCTTCCTACCCACCCCATCGTCCAGGCCACATGACATTTTGTTTTCCTTCATGGGTTTGGAAACGGCAGCCTCAGCTCCAGACCCTAGTTCCTCTTCCCGTTTCTCCTGAAGCTGCTCCCAGCCTTGTGGTGGGCTCGGTTCAGCGAGCCCCTCCAAGCTGGGACCTGACTGCAGGACTGTGGGACTGTGCGGGGGATGAACAAGAGGTAAGAAGGACCGAGAGAGGCGGGAAGGATGGCCACCACAACTGTCAGTATGAGGCCAGCTTGTGACCCCCCACCCATGCCTGTGGGTGCCCCGCAGTGCCCACTCTGGGGGGCAGGGAGTGGCCCCACACTCCTGGAGCAGCCCAGACCAGGACAGACAGTCCCCGGATCTGCTGACACAGTTGTGCACCTTGGCCCTGACAACTTGCTGGAATGTCCCAGGGTCCAGAGGGGCAGGTGCTCTATGGGACCTGCTGGTCAACCTGCCACCTCTCCTGCAAGGGAGGGTCCTCTGGCGAACCAACACTTGACTGGAGCCTTTCCGCCAGTCCCCGCGCGGGGGTGTCCTTCCTGGCGGGTGCTCGGCCAGGGCCAGGCTGCTCTGGTGTAGGGCGGTGAATCTGTGACTGCACCGTCCCTCTTGCACGGCTGTCCTTCTGGGTCCAGCTGCCGGCTAGCGAAAGCCCAGACATGGGGAAAGACAGCGCCTATCTGGGGAGCATCTTGCGGGGGGGCCTGTGAAGTCACCTAAGGGCTTAGGTCCCTTTGCAAAGACCCCAGGTGGGCCGGTTAAGAAGGCAGGAGAAAGCCTTGTTGGACCCAGAAGGACGTGGCCTCCCGTTGACGTTTTCCAGAACTGAGAACCGTGAGTCAGGGTGTGTGACACGCGAGTGTGTGTGGAGTGTGATTTGGGTGACTCGGGCATGGAATGCTGAGGAAGGGGGCCTAGGAGAGAGGCCCCCAGAAGTCAGAAGCCCTGTGACAGCAGCTATGTCTGGGGTGGATTCTGGAGTTCCAGAGGAAAGTTGCTACACTGCCCTCACCCCGTTAGCTTCCAGTTAACAGTCACTCCTGCTGAGAATCCGTGGCTCTGGCCCACAAGACGGCTTCTGGCAGGGCCAACTCCGTATGCAACACAATACCATCCAGGGGCCCTTCCTCCCAGGCCACATGGTGGAAGATGAGAGGGCCCGGAGCCTCGTCCTCCGGTGTAGGCCCACCCACCCCCACTGCCAGGCCTGCTGTGACCATCCCTCCTGCTAAGGGGAGAGACCAGGGACGTCCAAGATGACTGAGGCCTGACTTCAGCCCTCAGGCCTCCATGTTCCCAAAACCCCAACTCCCTCTGTCCGAGCACTGCCAGAACTTTCGCCCCATTGGCACAAGGCCCATGTCTGTCTTGCTCACACTGGGTGCAAGGCCTGGCCTGGGGCACCGGCCCAAGAAATGTCTGTGAAGTTGAACAGAACCATGCAGTGCTCACTATTGAGGACCTGGGGGGTGGCCGGGCCTCTTACCACTGGTGGGTGAGTGTTAACATGGGACACAGGACAAGAAGGGAATATTCTAGGCTAAACAGAATTGCCAGCATTTCTTCCTGCAGGAGGTGGTGAAACCCTAAAGATTCAGACCCCTGGGGAGCAAGTGCCTGGGTCTGAGACAAAATTCTAGATGGCTGGGGCTACAGTTAGTCCGCAGAAGAGTGTGTGTAAGTCAGGGAGAGAGGGTGCGGGGTGGGGGGCTGGTGTGTGCAGGGGCGTGGTGGGAACACATGCAAGGTGGACACGTGTATGCGTGGTGCGCGCAAACAGGAGCCTACAGCTTCCCCCAGCTGAGAATCCAGTGTCCTGAGTGAACAGCCAAGTCCGAGGATGGCAATGGGTCACGACCCAGCCTGGGTCAGGCTGCTCCCTCCCTCTGAGCACCCCCAGACCCATTCTCATTCTCAGTCCTCCTCTTTGCCTGGGAGAGAACTAGGCACACATCAGAAAGGTCCTCGGGGAGCTCTCTGCTCCCATCAGTCCCACACAGAGGATGGGGGCGAAGGGGTTGGGGACCGGGGGAAGGTCAGGGTGAGAAAGAGGTACTCACAGTTTCCTGCATGGGGTGGCTGAGGGGTTTCTCGAGGGCGGCCATGTTGTTGGGCATGTCCGGGGGGTGGGAGAGCTGGGGGGGCCCGTGCATGAAGTCGTTCATGGACGTGCCACCAGGGTTTCCATGGGGGAAGTCAAAGTTGCCGTGGCCCTGGTAGTTGTTGCCTGGGGAGGGAACAAGACGGCAGCGGGGCAGTGTTACTCCAGAGGAAAGACGGCGGGGGGGGGGGGATATGTAAATTAAGATCTGAGTCCTGCCCCCTTTGGCTGGAGTCAGCTCCTGTGGCCTCAGACCTCTGGGCTGTATGACAGGGCAGTGATGCGGCCTTTTCTGGTGGGCCTTAGCACCCCAGGACACGAGCTGTTTTACAGTTATGGGGGCAGAGCTTGAGCAAGGGGTAGGCCAGGCTTCTGAGGTCGGGGGAGGGTAGGCAGGACGAGGCCCAAGTCCGAGCCTTCCACAGGATCTGCTGAGCTAGACCCCCAGACCGGTATCCCACTGCCCCCACGAGTTTCCACCTCCTCGATGGATAGACCCTGGCCCAGAGTGGGAAGTCAGGAACTGCCCAGCCCGCAAAGAAAGCTGCGTCAGATTCCAGAGAAGTCAGCTGTCTGGCTTCCCTGGCCACAGCTCCTTCCACTGCACGGCCATAGCAAGGCCAGCATGCTGGAAAGAGGGGTCCTCTGCACGCTGTGGGACCCTGCTATGTGGATTCACCTCTCCGGGCCTCTAATCATCCGGGAGCCCGGATCCTGTGAGGAGCTGCCATGCCCTGTGTTTAAGGGGGCTGGGAACTTTCTAGGAACCCAGGGCAGTAGGGTACAGCTTGGTCTGGGCGGCAGGGAGAGTGAGAGGTAGTGACGGTGACCTTGGTGGCCAAAGACTGGAGCTCCAGGCCCCTAAACTCTGCCCCTGGAAGGATGGGAGTGTTGTGGGGACAGGACAGCACAGATGTCACAGAGAAACACGGGACGGCCCCAGGAAGGGCTGAGAACTCTAAGTGGGAGTGCTCTGTTAGCGACCCCAGCAAAGCAGGCTCCAAAGAAGTCAAGGAGTGGTCTGTCCCCTGGAGCTTGGGGAGGCGGGCAGGGCAGCGTGGGAGAAGCAGGAGGCTGGCCCATGGGGCAGCTCTTCACTCAGGCCTTCCCAACTGGGTGCTGACCCACAGGACTGGATGGAACCAGGCGGCAAAGGAGAGGAGGACGGTGTTGAATGGGCCACCGTACCCCCAAGTCCAGTGACCTGGGTTGTGTTTTGGGGGTATACGTTACCACAACCCCCCTGCACCTGCCAACGTGAGCCCAGAAATCCTGGGCCCCTGCTGGGCCTCCTCTCCCCCTCCTTGTCCAGTATCACCCACCTTGGTTGCTGTAGTCGTTGGAGCTGGTGCCCCCCGGTGGAGGCGGGAGTGGGTAGGGGGACGGGCCAGGGCCCAGGGCTGCGATCATTTCCATGACGTTGGGCAGGATCATCTGGCTGGGACTCATGGTCTTGAACCGCTTGGAGGGGATGCCATCTGGGTCATCTTTAATGTGCAGGTCTGACTTGATGGGGACTGGCCGCCAGCTGCATGTGGGGTCGATGGTGACCTCTTCAAACTCGGAGCTGGGAGAAGGAAGGGGACAGAAGTGAGGTCCTGAGCCTCCAGCTCCGACACGCAGTGACATGTCTCTGCCCAGGCTCCCGTCCCCATTTTCGCCACGCTCTGCACAGGACAGAGGTGTGAGGGATTTTACGGGGAGACTAAGGCAAGGAAAAGCAAGTGGCTGGCTGGGCACAGGGTAGCTGGTCCCAAGGCCTCCCACCCAAGGAGTGGCTGTCTGGAGCACTGTCTTGCTCTGGCTGAGTTTGGTCCTTTCTGGAAAGTTCATTTGCCCCCAGGTAGAGAAGTCCCTGAGGCAGAGTCACTGGGAAGTGAGAGCTGGAGCAGGCGAGCTCTCTGCCAGCCTGGAGAGCGAGCGGGTATCAGGAGCATCCCCGTGCTCACGTTATCCTATCAGGCCAGCACCCTGCCACCCCCCCACACAGGGCCCTAGCCGGGGAGGCCTACTCACTGTTGGATGGCGTTCAGGATACCCCACATGTACTGATCCACCTCCAGGCCCTCAAGCAGAGCGGTTTTACTGGGGAAAAAAAAAAAAAAAAAGAGGGGGGCTTGCCTTTGCTCTTGCACCCTGGAGAGTAGGAGCAGAGCCCAGCCCTCCCCACTGTGTCGAAGAGCTCTGCCTCTGCTGCCGGTTCCTATGGGACACGGTGACAGGAGGCAGCTGCCCTGTGACAGCTGGAGACAAGAGGACTGCCCACTGCCCACTCAGGTGCTCTGAGCACCTCTGCCGTGTCGGGGTTCCCTGCTTTGCTTTTAGGGCAGGTGCAGGCAGCTGCGCCCCGGACAGCAGGGCCAGAGGGAGGCTGGGGAGCTCCTCCCCTTCTCCGCTGGGTGGGGAGCCGCCTGCCGGGGCGGCTTCTACTCACTTGCACACAGGACACCTCCAGGTCCCTCTCTCGCAATTCAGCTGCAGGTACGACTCCAGGTCGAAGCACTGCAGAGGCCAGGAGACAGGCAGACAGACGGACAGATGAGAAGATGCAGAGAATGTAAGTGCCACTGCCTCCGGGACCCTCATGAAGGTCTCCCAGAGGGGACAGAGAGGCGTGCTGGGAGAGACTGGGGCTGCGGGGTTGTGGGTGGCCATCTCGCGGCGCCCAACGGTGCCCATCACTGACCCTGACACGTGATGGCCCCTCTCATGGAGGCCGGGGGCAGTGTGGACGCCATCCGCCCCGTCAGCCCAGCCCTGGCACCGAGAACACATCCAGTCCAGTTAGTCAACGTGTGTCAGACAAATCGAGAGCCCAAACTCTTTGTGCCCACACTGTTTTCCCAGAGGGAAGCTCTCTAGACCTGCTCCCTATACGGGAGGGTGGGGCTGAGGGCTCGCCTGGCCTGGCCCCCAGCCTCCACAGGGATGCCTTCTTGCACCCTCTTCTGGGATTCCTTCCTGAGCAGTACCCCCCACAGGGAATCCCACCCACCCAGGCTGCCCACATTTGCACAGTGCTCTACGGAAGCAACCCTGGCCACTTCCTAAGCACCTGCTGGGGGTAAGGTCCCAGGACACAGCCGTGATCAGGCAGAGGTGTCCCTACTCTTGGGCTCCAAACCAGCTATGGCCGTGTGTGCAGGACTTCCAGCTGGCACCCGACATCTGTCAGGACGGGGACTAAGTGGGTTCTGCGGTCCTCTGGGAACCAAGCCCTGGGCACGTAGAGAAGCTGCCCCAAAGACAAATGATGGCTGGGGTGGGTGAGTACGATCGGCTTCTGATGGCCACAGAGCGCCCCGGGGATCAGAGCCAGACCCCGCTGGCCCCTCGGCCTGCCCCTCCGCGTCCCAGCTGGACACCCCCCCCCCCACTCCCCCGGAGCCGCTGCCGCCGGGACCACTCACCTGGACATGCTTGCAGTCGTGGCCTCGAGCAGGCAGCTGGATGCGCCGGAATGTGATGGGGCACTTCAGAGACACCTTGATGGCCGTCTGCTCCACGCCATCCTCCCCGTTGAGGGTCGTGTTGCCCGACGAGGCAGCCACGCTGCTGAAATTCCGCTTGACTGTGGGGCAGGAGGCACAGGTGGGTGCAGAGGACAGGGCTGTCCCGCACAGGTGGCACTCCCTGCTGGGGCTCAAACACCGCCCCCGCCCCCGGCCGCTTCTCCACTGCCCCGAAGACACTGGGAGGCCCCAGGAATAACTGGCGCACCCCGGCCTGATCACAGGGGAGCTTGGCCCTCCGGGTGCCCTGGGCCACCCAGCACTCCGGAACGGCAGCCCCCATGGGTGATGTGCGGGAGGCATGTGTCCCTAGAGGTCACCATGGCAGCTCCCCAGTCTCTGCAGAAGAGGCCCGCCTTCATCAGGAAGGGGCACTTCCTACCACACGTGCAGAAACCCAGTCTGGCACTGCCCACTGATTTTCTGGGTCAGGCGCTCTTGCACTCACTTCTGCAAGGGTGGGAATGGGAACGGACAAGCACCTGGCGGGAACCGGGGGCTCGGGAGGTCATGTGAAGCAGCACAGTCACAGGGAGGGGCTGTGGGGCCCCTCCCTGCATGGTGTCCCTCGCTAATGACCTGGGTGTTTCCTCCAAAGGACTGGGCTCTGGGCCAAGTCCCTCTCTCTAGTTTAGCCACGAGCTGTCCAGGTGGGGAGGCCAGTCAAGAAACCACCCCCGGCCCCCCCTTCTGCTGAAGATCCCCTCTGCCCAGTTTCTAGAAGTGATTTTCTAGGTGATCACCTCTTCCAGGAAGCCTGCCTGTCCTGTCTACACTATGGTGTTTCCTTTTAATTTGCCTCACACCCTGTGCTGGGAGCCAGCTCGTCTAGGCTAGGCAGGTCTCACAGGCCATGCTCATCTGATTGTCCCCACAGCTCCGGAGGGAGGGACATGAATTGGGGGTGGGGACTGGGGCCAAGGGACACTCGGGCCCCGGGGTTTGTGCACGGAGCCCAAGGTTGGTCCTGGCACATGACGAGCACGGACGGACGCTGAGCACGGGCTGGGGCCGGCTCTCCCTCCCCGCGCCCACACTCACTTTTTGTGATACAGTGCTCTGCGGGCAGGAGACGTTTCTTGAGGAGGCCTTGCAGCACGGAGCGCACGGAGGGCCGGTGGACCAGCTGCAGCACGAAGAGGTGGGACTGCCGGGAAAGAGTGTGTGCTCAGCCCCCACCCTGCGGTGCCCCCACGGCCGGCCCCACGTGTGCCCGAAGGCCCCCTTTGAAGGCCAAGCTCAGGAAAGGGCCCACGATCCATAGTGATGCCACTCTAGAAGAGGGGCCCTTGAGACCCCAGGATGTGTCCTGGGACCTGTGAGCCTGGAGACCCAGGCAAGGGTCACCACCTGGGACAGCTGCCTGGCCACACTGAAACACCCCTGGCATGAGGTTACGGGACACCTGGCATCAGGACTGGAGCTGGCCTGACTTCCTAACCTCGCCCAGCACTGCTCCCCATTATGTATCCTCAACCCTTCCTGCCAGAGGGTGTCATCCCTGTTTTCACTTCTCCAGGAAGCCTTCCAGGATTGTACAGGCTTTTCATTCTGACAGCACTCCCCATCCTGTGACTCCCGACTCTAGGTAGCCTTGGTGTCCCTATGCTCCTAAGGGCAGGATCAGTGATTTTCCTTCTCCTTGTCCCCCACCGGGGCCAGCAGAGCGGGACTGGCAATCTACTCCCACACAGGGCCCTGGGCAAGCTGTGTGCCAGGCCCTGATCTCTGGGGGGATAGGAGAGTGGCTCAGATGTGGTCCCAGAGCAGGTCACAGATCGGAGGGACATATACACACACGATTCTAAGATACCAGGGTTGGGTGAAGAAGGGAGAAAGTTAACTCCAGACTTGATGGAGTTGGGTCTGGGTCAAAAGGTGATCAGAATATAAAATTTCTTGTGAGTGAAGCCAGAACAGCGCCCGGCTTCGAGGCACAGAGACCTTCACCAGTGGAAGATGGTGGAGGGCACGGGAGGTGTCCAGGAGGAAGGGCCCGCGGGAGGAAGTGCAGGTAGGTGTGCGGACTGCATGGGGCCTGTGGTGTGAGAGTGGAAAAGGCCACATCTATGGCCGGAGCACGGTGGTGGCTCTGAAGGTTATCCCACAGCCCCAGGGCACCACCGTACGTGTGTGGACGCACGTTTCTGAAAGGTCCCTTCAGTGGCTATGGGGACGGGGCCAGAGCCGCAAGGACAGGGCTGCGGACTGGAGCGCCGCGGGGCTCCCCACGCCACGCCCTCAGCCCGCCCCCTCCCGCACACTCACGCAGCAGCAGGCCGTGACAGTGATCTGGATGGTGTTGCGGCCCGGCTGGCAAACATGCTTGAGGTGCAGGGGCTTGTGGGAGGTCTTGTTGTCGCCGCGCTCGATGGTGAGGGGCGTGGCGTTCACGCTGACCTGCACGGACGCCGGCCAGTTGGTGTTCATCTGCCGGTCCTCGTGGTGGTAGCACTTGAACTGCAGCTCCAGGTCAGACCTGAGGGGCGGGGCGGGGCTCAGACGGCACGGCCTCGGTGACACGCGGCCAGGCAGCGCGCCTCCACCTCGCCACGGCCCCAGTCCTCAGCTGCGACGGCTGCCCCTGCTTCCCTGCACTCTCCTCTCCCACCCTGGACGGCCCCCTGCCCACATCCCCAGTCAAAACCCGTCCCAACAACCCAAACTCCCCCACGCTGTTCACTCCAGCCACACCCCACAGCTCTGCCGGTCTCCTCCGGACCCCTCCCTACAGGGTGACCGCTGCTCTCCCAGGACAGAGACAGACGGACAAAAAGGACAGACACTAATGTGACAAGACCAGCCGGAAGGCTGATTATGTCCAACCCAGACTTCAGTTGGGAGAATCACCCGGGCCTGGGCCATGTCTGGTTCAGTTCCCTGCCCAGAGGGGCACCTAAGACACAGCACGGAAGGAGACCCTCGTGAGCCCAGCAGTGACCACGTACATGTGGAAACCAAGCAGGCCAGGGCCAAAGGGCACCTCCCAGGCGAAAGCACTCAGGTAAGGAGGGACGGGTGAGCAGGGACACCCCCACCCCGCGCCTCTCCACCCTCCTGCCTGAGCACCTGTGCCCTTCCCCCCACCCCAGCTCTGTCTGCAGACCCCACTGAAGCCCGCTTGGCGTGGTCAAGGCACTGAGCTTGTAAGCCATCTTGTGCCTTTTGGGTGCCCATTGGGCGGCTGAGAGACTCTGGTCACAGTGGTGGCAGGGCAGTGTGGGTCCTGCCTGAGGAGGAAGGACAGAGGGTGGAGACACCAACGGGTTCTGGCATCCAAGAGAACTGGGACCGAGTCCCAGCTCTGTCGCTTGCTGTGAGAACTCCCCCCAGGCTAATCGACTTATCTCGCCTCAGGGTCAATGGGAAAAGCCTTGCCCACTGACAAGATCAAGGCAGGTTGGGTGTAGAAGGTAGAGAACACAGGGCCTGGCCCAGCCAGGGACCTCCAGCCCTTGTCCTGTGGTGTGTCGTGATGTCTGAGCAGCGGCCTGGCTCAGTGGCCAGCCGCTGGCAACCTGGAGGGCTTGTTGGTCCTGCCCAGCCCAGACTCATCCCTCTACGTTCTTGCTCTAGCCACAACAAGCCACGTTCAAGTTCCTCCTGCCAGCTCAGGGTCCCTCCTGGCTGCCTTACTGGCTTTTGGGTCTGAGCTAGCCACATTGTCTTCTGGGAGGTCATCCCTGACCCCGCCCTCAGGACTACAGTGAGTGAAAGCTGCTCCCTGCCCTTGGGCCACTATACCTGCCAAGGCCGGCCTGCCTGCAGGTTCCCCACGACATCCCCCAAACCCTGCCCAGAGCAGGGCCCAGTCAATGATGCCGAACAGGTGAGGCAGTGGGCAGGTGCTGCTCCTACGTGCTCAGGGCAATGCCTAGGCCAGGGAGGTCACCACCAGAGGCCTCCCCCACCCAGCTTGGGCCTGTGCCCCCAGCATGACACTCACCTCCACATCAGTGTCTGGTGGACCGTGGGCCGCAGGTGAAAGACATGGTTGCTGACGGCTAGGTTGTGCTCGAGGCGGAAGGGCTCCAGCACCACGCCATCCCGCACCGGGAACGTGAGCCGCAGCTCATCGTTGTGGTTGGCTGGGCAGGGAGGGAGCTGGATGAGTCTCATGCCCGTGGCCACCATGGGCACACAGAAGCATGGGCTCCGGGGCTATGGGTGGAGCTCGCTCCCCACGTGCTGTGCACTCTTAGCTGCATGCTCGTGGGACCATGCAGTTGAGTGTGTAAACAGGGCCCCAGAAGCTGGGCTATAGGCACAGCAGAGAGCCAGAGAGCCCCTTGCTTCTGTCAGTCCACCCCACCCCAGGCCCACCATCCCTGGGTCCCATGTCCCATTCATCCTGGCTCTACTCCCCTCTGACCCCATATACCCCCTACTCTGGAAGCCCCAGGCTCCTCCGCCCAGTTCTCCAGGGCTGGAAGCTACTTTTGCTCCCAACCTCCAGCGGCTCAGGGCTGTTGGCAGCCCAGCTCCACCCCAAATTTCCCTTGTGGGTGTGGCTTATCTGCTTCCAAGCCCTCCCGCTCTTTCCACATGCCCCACCCCCACAGGCAGTCCAACTTCCAAGCCCCCTGGCTCCAGGCCACTGCAGGGCCCTAGGTGGAGCTGGCCAGACAGAGGTAGGACATAGGGCACTCACCTGGGGGTGGCGGCAGAGCGCTCATATTTGGCTTGATGTCAGGTGGAAAGGGTGGCTTAACGTCTTGGCTGGGGGACAGGTACGGGGGGATGCTGCTCCCGGGGGTCATGGGGGGCGTGGGATTCCCTGGAACAGGTGAGTGGGGGTAATTTGCCACAGGAACTGGCCTGGGAGGCTGGAGGGAAAGAGAAGCCACACATAGGTTACGGGGTCAGAGGGATAGGAGGCACTATGGCTATGGACATACACCCTACCCACCCTGTAATCCTGAGGCTATGGTCCCTGCTCCCCCAAGGGAGGAAAGCCAGTCCCCCTGTGGGAATCTTTCCATCCCGGCCAGCACTCAGGTCTCTGACCGCCTACATCATCACTCTGGGCTACACTCTCCACCCCTAGCCCAGCGGGGTCCTCAGATGGAGCTGGGCCTGCAGCACCCCGGGAAGTTGGCTCCCTAGGAGCCCCTCTCCCTTCTGCTCTTAGTCCTTACTCCTCCTTGGCCCACCTGCCTGGACCTGTGGATTCTGTCTGAGCAGCACCGTACTCCAGAGCTGACGACCCGAAGTGCACCCCCACATGGGCCTGCAGTGGGAACGGCCAGGCCCCTTAGACACACGAGTACAGGTGGGTTAGCACTCAGATGAACACTGCAACATACCCTATTGACGTTCCCTTGGCTGTAGTTACTGTAGCTGCTTCCCGAGAACGTGTTATTTTGTCCATTAAATTGCTCTGGCTGTTAAAGCAAGACACACAATGAGGTGAAAGTGGCAGGCAGAAAAGCTACCGGAAGCCTGCTTTCTCTCCCGATATGAAAACTGGCCAGGAGTAGGATACAGGGGGTGCTGACGAGGCCCATCCAGTGCTGGGGTGCGGAGCGGGACCGGGGTGGAGCAGGTCACGCCCTCCTCCATCCCGGGGACAGCATTTCGTCTCCCTGTCCACAGCTAGTAATATAGCAAGAAATTGCAAGACTAGAAACACCTAGACTGCAAAAGTTGGAGCCGTGGTGGGTGGTCATGGACGTTAGCATGATTCCCTGGCAAATGTGCCTGAAAAAATTCATCATGGTGTTACTTCGAAAGTGAAGAATCAAAAACAACGTAAACGTCTGATAGGAAGGGAATGATGAAATACGGCGTGGTCCGGTGAGGCTCCCTTAAGCCGTGAGAACCAGAGAGACTCCGTAGCAATAAGCACCACGCCCGTGATTTCATGTCGGGTGAAAGACTGATTTAAAATTACAACCTTAATAACAACCATAAACATACTGATGCCCACGTGCATTAGAGGAAGAAGGCTTTAGAAGCTAATATTAATATATCCAGGTGGATGCTTTTCCTTTAAAAAAAACATGTTTTCCTGGGGCGCCTGGGTGGCATAGTCGTTGGGCGTCTGCCTTCGGCTCAGGGCGTGATCCCGGCGTTATGGGATCGAGCCCCACATCAGGCTCCGCTGCTGGGAGCCTGCTTCTTCCTCTCCCATTCCCCCTGCTTGTGTTCCCTCTCTTGCTGGCTGTCTCTCTGTGTCAAATAAATAAATAAAATCTTTAAAAAAAAAAAAAAAACAAAAAAACCCAAAAAAAAAAACATGTTTCCTTTATGATCATCTGGTGTGTGCTGTAAACAGTAAAAGGGGAGGGGCAAATCCTTGTCAACCCACGACAACAGGAACCAAGAGAAGCCAGCCTGACATCTTGGCCATGGCTCCCAGCGGGCGAGGACACATCCGGAAATTTCCGCCTGCCCCCTGGTGACTTCAGGACCAAGCTGCCATGGGTGGGGGTGGGGATGGGGATATGAGGTGGTGAGGAAGCAAGGGGCCGGTGGGGTGGTAGGACTCACCTTGTAATACTGCCCCATGTTGACCGTGGGGGGTGGGTACTGCCCGGTGCTCGGCTGGCTGGGCATCCTCTGGCCCGGGTAGTTGGGAGAGGTGAGCGGCCGTGGGGGGTTGGGGGTGGGGTACTGGCCTGGCTGGGTGGGGAACTGGCTGTTTGGTCCGTATTGCTGGTTTCCATAGTTGGGCTGTGGCAGCAGACAGAGGAGAGGAGAAAGGTGGTCAGTGTCGCAGAGCCAAGCCACTCACCAGAAGGCCAGGAGTGCCCTGGCCCCTAACCTTTGTCCCTGCTGTTTTCCACCAACGAACTGCCTTCTCCACCCAGAGAGGGGCCACCAGAGGATGCCCGAACCCCCGGCTACCCTGACATCCAGGGACACGACGTTCTGTCTGGCTCGAGGGCCACCTCCCTGTGAAGCGGTCTTCTCCAAGTACGCTGCCCCCCAAAATGAGGGCATTTCAGAGCCTCTCATTCATGCCATCGAGGGGGGCTCGATTCTAAACCCCCTTTATGTCTCTCCCAGCGCTTGGTGTATGGCAGGGGAATGTAGACAACGGGATGTGCTTCCAGAAAGGTGACCCCCTCAACCCCTGCATTTGGAGGCTGCATATGGGAGGCCCTGGCCCCATACGCCACACTGAACAGCACACACTGATGTTCAGTTCTGGGCCATGTGTGCAAACGTTGGGAGCAGCAGACTTGCGGAGATTTCAGAACCCTCTCAAGACAGGCAACGGAGAGAGAAGAGGAGACAGCTCGAGGGAGGGGCAGGACCCCTGTCCTTGGAGATCTACAAGGTGACCTGCCAATGTCCACCCTGCAGCTGCCTCCCTCCTCTGTAAGATTAGGTGACCCTCAGGGCCACCAGCCACCCAAACACTCCAGGCCATGACATCCTACAAGGTCAGTCGTTTCTTCTCCTGGTCTGTTGAAACTCCTTATCTATTTAAATCTCTTGCCCTAGGCTTCGAGGTTCCGGCTATGTCCCAGCGTCTGGCAAAGAGCAGACCCTCCATAAATACTCCCTCAACAAATGAAAGAAGGATCCAGAGGTAAGCAGCAGAAGATGGGAGGTGTCCGAGTCAGTGCTGAAGAACTCTGCCACTCACACTGTGGCCTTACGGCGGCTGCTCTGCGTGACGGTGTAGTTCCCGTCACATCACCAGAGGAGTGCAAGTAGAGCGGGGGGCCTGCCCATCAGGCCACCAAAGCGGAGTCCTGTGCGGAATCAGCCAACCTGCCACCTGCCCCAACGTTCCAAGAATTCAGAGATTCTAGAAGCTTGCCATTGCAGGGTGAGGCCCGCCTTCCCAGACGGGGTCAGGCCATGCAGGCTGTGACCAACCAGTGTCCCAGCCCAGCGGCAGGCATTCCGTAGCCGGGCAGCATCCACGTTCTCTGAAGAGGATGATTTAGTAGAAATAATTCAAGGCCTCTGGAGTGTGCCTTCGCCAGAGCACGGCACAGGTGCAGGTGGACACCGGAGCGATGACTGGGAATTTCTCTGCCTTTCCTTTCCTGGGATCACCTGCTGGGGTGCTGGCAGCCCCGAGGCTGGCTCCGCAGATGCATGCCTAGCCCAGCCAGCAGGGACGCTGAGAGTTTGAGCACAGAGGGGCTGAAAGAGGGCCCAGAACTCCCATGGGGGCTGTGAGTGAGAGTGAGGCCAGGAGCTTGAACCCCACCCCCCAAGGACAGCCAGGACCTTGAGAGTCACCGTCCTTCTCTGGCTGGTGCCTCCCTGAACCAGTGCCACCCAGGACTGTGCGGGCTTCAGCCAGGCTCCCGGGTGTTTGAGGAGGTCCCTGACCTCTCCCTTCTGGATTCAAGACACCTCCAACAATGGCCAAGCCCGAGGTAGGGAGAATGCTGAGGGAATCACACGGGCCTTCGAGAAACTTAAGCTCTGGATTCTAAACCCATTGCAAGACCAAGCTGAAGGCCACAGTTCTGAGGCAAGTGGGGTGGGGATGGGGCGGGGAGCCCGTCTGAGAATGGGCAGCAAGCAGAGAGCTGTGGGGGAGACTGCTCGGTGAGAAGCTTTGCCTAGGTAAGGAATCAAGGCAGGCTTCCTGAGGAATGCGCACTGGGCTAGGATTCTACGGTCCCTGTGTCTTTTGCAGGTGAACCAGCAGCCTTACCCAGATAGGTCACTTGCTGCCAACCTGTTTCCCATTGCTCACTGAAGGCCCTATGACACCCCCTCCCGGAAGTCCTCCTTCTCTGACCTCATGCTGAATTCCGGATACCCCCTGTTCATCGCTTCCTTATGGACTCCTGCTTAGACAGGCTTCCAGGAAGGTGACCCCCATTCCTGCTGAAGTCTCGGTTCCCAGAGGACAGGTGTGGGTTTTACTTCCTTAAATCTTCACCTTTCCCTTGGCTGAGCTGGCCAGGCAGCCAATTAGGCAGCGTTTCTCCCGGAAGAGCAGCTGACAGTTGGCAGAGAAGAGCCCTAAGAAGCACGCTGTCTGCCTTCCAATCACTTCTCTGACATGCACAGCCTTTAGAAATCTGCAGGGTTTTGTTCCCTCTCTCACTCTTGCCAGTGAGAAGCCCTCGTGGGCAGGTGAGACACGTGCACCCAAGGAGCCTTCGCTCCTCACCAAAGTCACCCGGCTAGTGTCTGTGCCGAGACAAAACACCACGCTCCCCGCATTGCTGTTGCCCACACCGGCCCCGGGCCAAGTGCTTCCCGTCCGGCCCCACGTCCATGTCTCCCAAGTAGCCCTTAGGAGGTGGGCTGGACTGGCATTGTCTTTTACAAATGAAAAACCAAGACTCCCGAAGGGGACAGGACTTGATCAAGGACTTCCAGCTGGGAAATGGCAGATCTGGTCTCCAAGCCAGGAGCCTGACTCCTCCGTCCTAAGGCTCGGACTTTTGGTCCAGGTTTGGCACCGGTCAGTTCCTGCCCTTCCAAAGTCCTGCCCACAGCCCCTCTGTTTTCAAGGCCTGGGTCCTCCCCGCCTCCCACCCTGGCCACCACCTGTCTGCTGTCACACTCACCTCTCCCGGGTATGGCCTCTTTATGCTCTGAATGGGAAGGGACTGGGGCCGGGGGCCCGGGTAGGTCTGCTGGGGCATCCGCTGCCCGTGCGTGCCAAAGGGGCTGATGCCGGGCGGCCGGGGCTGGTTCATGCCCATGGGAGGGCCGCTCATCCCCGAGGGTGTCATGCCAGCCGCCATGCTTGCGGGGTTCATGCTGCCCCCCATGGAGGCAGGCCCCCGCGGCCCGGGCTGGTTCATGAATTGGCTGTTATACGCCTGGGTGGGACCCATCTGGAAAGAGGAACAGACCTTCAACGGGAGAAGAAGAAAAAAAAAAAGAATAAAATGCCACATGCATTGAAAGTGCAGGGAGGGAAGGGTGGGGGAGGTGGGAGGCTCTGGGTTGGGGGGGGCACTTTCCTGTGTGGTTGCAGCTGGTGACCAGGCCCCAAGGGATGTCTGGCCTCTTGCGCTCACCACTGCCCTCTGCAGGCCGCACAGGAAAGATGCAGCCCAAGGGGTGTTTTGGGGTGGGGTGCAGTCACTCCAGAGAGCAGGCAGCATTTCCAGGGAGGCAGGCAGGGAACCAGGGAAGAAGGTGCAGAGGTGGGGAGGGGCATGGGAGGATGGAGGGGGATGAGGATGGAGACAGGAGCCCCTTTCCTGGAAGCCCTGGCCCCGCCCTCGGCCAGTGGAGACACGCCCTCCATCCACAAAGTCTGAGGCAGTCCCAGCTCCCACCTCTGCCCACCTGCCCGGCTGTCCCCTTCCTACAGTCCCCACCTCCTGTCCCCTGTTCCTGTGGGGAACCCTCTCTCCTCACACCCCACCAGTCCTTCTGAAGGTCAGGGGAGCAGAAATGGGACCTGGGCTCAATCCACAGATGGGAGGACTAGGAGTATATGGTCTTCCGAAGCCACCATGGGGACAGACTAGTGACAAGGCGTTTTAGGCACTGAGCCCGCATTTTGGTAAGTAGGCGCCCAGAGGGCGATAAAGACCCTCTTTCCCCATTCGCAGACACGTACGAGCCACAAACCCACGCAGAACAAACACAAGCACCCATACGGCCTCCCCCCACCACACCCAACCACGCCGACACACCCACGTCCTAACACACACCCGTCCACATGCCTCCAAGGAAACCCAGACGCACCCTGACACCATCAGCTCTTCCAGCACACATGGCACCAACACCCCAACTCTGCGGGGGGGGCAAGGCTGGACTAGTGGGGCCCTTACCGGTCCATACTGGTTTATATCCTTGTTTTGCGTCTCCTGCAAGGCTGCCACAGTGGCTGTGGCTGTGGCCGTGGCCGTGGCCGCCGCCGCCGCCACCGCAGCTGCTGCGGCAGCAGCCGCGGGCTGAGTGAAGTCAGCAGGCGGCCTGGTGTGCGGAGGGATGCCCATGCCTGCGGGGGCATTAGGACCCCCGGGGTAACTGCAAGGGAGAAGAAGGGGAGACTTAGACACTGCCTGATTCTGAAGATGAACCAACTCACTGTAAGCCTTCAGCCGGGAGGGAGAAGACGGGTCCTTCCATGCCCTCCTGCCCCCAGCTCCTAGGCAGGGGAGGCGTCCAGACTCCGAACCCAAAGGGGAGAGGGGCCTCCCGGGGGTTGGCAGCCCTTCGTGCCCCTTGGTGACAGGCAAGCTGCTGAGTCCCCGAAGCCCTGGCAGGGTGCCGGCCAGTGTGGCCTCTCCCGGGCACTAGACCGCTGCGCCTCACTGCCAAGGGCAGCCCACTTTCTGGAGGAAGACACGGTGCCTCAAAAAGCCCTGAGCGCCTTGCCCACGGGCCCTAGCAGTGGACGGTGGCCTGAAGCCAAAGAGGTGGCCTTGGACAGGGCAGGGCCGCAGAGGAGGAATGCGGTGCCTCTCTGCCCAGCCCCCACATCCCAGTAGCATCTTCCTGGGGCTCCTTGCTCCTCCCCCGGCCTTCTCTCGCCTGGCGATTCTCAGCCTCATACGGTCCTGCCTGCAACGCCGGAGGGGCAGAGTGGCCTTCCTGCGCCTGCGTGGAGCAGCTCCTGCCCCCGCCGGCCCCGCCCTCACAGCGTCTGCCAGCATAGACGGACACGGGCACAGAGCAGCGGCCTTCTAGCACCATGGGCCTGGCGGCTATCACGACCACCAGCTGCTCTAGTGTCCAACCCACACGCTGGCCCGAGCGCGGGGGGAATGACCGTGTCCTCTAACGGAGAGGACAGTGGAGCATGAGAGGTGCCGGAAGCACGGTGCTGGCGTTTCACACTGACTGCTGCTCCGGGACGGAAGGGAAGGGCAGGGCCAACGCCGCTCCTGGGGGCTGCTCACCTGGCCCCGAAGCCCCCGCTGCCGGGGTAGTTGGGCCGCCCGTACATGCTCTGCTGGATGTAGGGCTGAGCGGGCCCGGCCTTGGCCGAGAACTGCTGCTGCTGCCCGGCAAACTGGGGGGAGTTGAGGCCGGGGTTGCTGGTGGTCATGCCCGAAGCCATGGGGTTGCCGCCTGGATTCATGGGGTTGTTGGCATTGGCCATAGGGTTCCCAAGGACCTGTGGGCAGAGAGTGGGTGTCACCCAAGTGGTGCCCCGGGGGGCATGGGAGGGAAAGAGGAGACATGGGGGGGGGGTTGCTGAAATGGTGCAACAGGGAGAGCAGAGGGAAAGCGGGAGAAAGTGGAGGCATGAATTGTCCCCAGACCACACAAATGCTTCGAAGCAGGTAACGCAGCCCGGAAGCTGGCAGCGTGGGGATGAGAACCCTGGCCCGTGACGTTACCAGGAGGGGCTGGTCCTGCCCCTGGTGGCAGGTGGACGGCACTGGACTTCTCGGCCCTCCCCTGCTAAGGGGCCTGGATGCCTAGAGAGCTGGGCCACATGGTGGCCCTGGGCTGCTGCTCTGTCAGGGCAAAGAGAAGCCCAACTTGCCAGCTCTGGAGGGCAGCAGGATCCCGGCCGAGGGGCCCCTCAGAGGAGGCCACCAGCCCCAAGCCGTGGCAGAGGCCGAGCAGGCTGGACAGGAAGGCGTGGAGGAAAGAGGAAGGGGTGAGAGCGGGAGGCAGGGCTGGCCAGGGGGTTGGGGAGGGGTTTGTCACAAGCCGAAAGCTCACCATTTTGCTGAAATCTAACCCAGGTTACCCAGGGTCAAAGACCCCAGACGCTGGAGCCCTGAGGCCAATAACCCAGGAAGTTCTCCTATTTATCCAACCCAAGTAAACATGGGCTAGGGAGGAACTCCCGGCTCTCCTTCAGATGAAAGTCATTCCCCCAGAAAGGCCCTCGGGTGGGGACGGTTGCCTAGGGGCCAGCCGCCGCCCTCCTGAGCAGGCATGGAGGGTAGCAGCATGTCCACAGCTGAGCGTGCCCCTAGCGCTGGTCTTTCCAGCTGGGCAGCGTGAGGACGGCTGCCATGGGAGAATGACCCAAAGGTCCCAGGGCTCAAGGGATGGTCCTGCCGGGGGCGGCTGCGGCAGGGGGCAGGACAGGCTCTTACCTGGCTCTGGGATGTGTTGGTCACTCCCCAAACCGTGGTGACCACGGAGAGGGAGCCGGGAGGCTGGTTGGTGTTCTGCTGCCAAGGGACAGAGTCATAGGGGAATGACCCATCACTGCAGAGGGAGACAGAGGGGGAGCCTCAGGAACTGCATACACAGGAGGGCCCCATCACTCCACCATCCTCCACGGCTCCCAGTCAAACCTAGGTGACCCCCATCTCTGTCCACTCTAGACCCCCAGGCCTGGCACGGGGGCCGATGCCAAACAGGCACACCTCGTGTGGTGGCAGACCGTGCCAGTGACCATGTCTCCCCCCCTCGCTGTGGGGGTACCACCCCCATGGCTGTCGGCCTCACCTCAGCCCCAAGTCCACAGGAAGAGGAGAGACCCACAGGCCCCACCTGAGCTCCTCCTTCCACCACGCTCTGACTTGAAGTGGCTCTCCAGAAAGAGCTCTGGTTCCCCTGCACCAGCTTCTCCTTGGAACTTCCTGGTCCCTTCTCAGAAAACATCGGAAGGGCCCCAGTCTGAATCTCGCCTCTTCCCCCTTCCTCCCGACCCTTTGTAGCAGGTTGGCCACCCAGCCCAGCTGACCTGGCCTTTGGCAAGAGATTCCTTACGTCACCCTTCCTTCCTGACTCTGGATCACAGGTACGGGCCTGCCCGCCACGCTTCCATCCCTGCTCCCACCCCAGTCTCCTGTACACATCCCCGCCAAGTTAAGCTCCCTCAAACACCCAAGACACTCTCCACAATCAAAGACCTTCAATGGCTCCCAGTGTTTACAAGGCAAAGTCCAAACTCACACACTTCAGAATGATTTACCCTGCTGGCTAATCCCACCCTATCCTGCCTCCCACCTTGGCTCTCACCCTTGCCTGAGCACCCGCAGCCGATGCCCCATTGCCCCATGTCCCCAGTCTCCTTCCTAGGCCCAGAAGCACCCACCTTGTTTGGTGACATCCCCTGAGAAGCCCCCAAACACCAGAAGCACGGGCTTCACCTTAGGCCCAACACCTTGCCGTGCATACAGTAAGTGCTCAATAATGGCTTCCTATTAAGTTGCTGTGGTACAGGTGAAGAGTGACCCCCGGGAGACGGGAGGGGCTGTCAGAGTTACAGCATGAAGAAACTGCTGGGGTCCCAGCCCCTGGGAGCGCTGAGATGGAGATGCCTCTGCTTTGACTCTCTGGCACCTCTCATTAAGAGACAATCCCAGACATGGTCCCCAAAGGAGCAGAAACACAGAGCACCCACATCTGTTGTACCAGCCCTGCACGGCTTCGCGAGGAGGGGGAGGCCTGCAGGGCAGCACTGCTGGGTACCAGGATGGGGGAAGGGAGTCTGGGGGAGGTTGGTGTGCTAGGGAAGCATTTCATGCCTCTGTCTGGCTTGTGCCGTCACCACAGGAAGTCGGCAGAAGGCAAAAGTGCTCGCTCACTCCTGAAGAACTCATACCCTGGCCTAGCAGACAAGCCAGGCCCGGCCCTGGAGGTGCTGGGAGCCAGCCCAGAGGTCAGGACTTACAGGAGGGAGGCACTGTCCTGCATGACAGGCAGGCAGAGGGGTCCCGGGGGGCTGAGTCTGGTCCCTGCTTCTTGCCGGGCAGAGCCCTCGGCAGCCAACAGTCAAGGCAGGCAGGGCCCTGCAGGGGTGATCAGACTGGAGGCAGGCCACATCGCTGTCCACCCAGGCCTGCTCTCCCCTCCCCACCCCCTGGCCTGGACACCCTCTCTGCCCGGCCAGCCCTTGGCTTCCTTCCTATCTCTGCTCAGAAGTCACCTCGCTGGAGGGGCCGGCCCTGACCTCCTCGGATAATAGCAATCCCACCCCCTCCACTCCCTTTTCCTCCTGCCCGGGCTTTTTTTTTTTTTTTTTTTTTTTTGTACCCTGGGTACAAGTCCTGTCCCTTCCTGGCTCAGGGTCCAAGTTCCCCTGCCTGTCTGCACTCAGTCCCCTCATCTGTCAAATGGGCCTAAGAAGGGCATTCCCCCACTCTGCTCTCAGAGTTTTTAAGCTGTGGGTCATGACATCAAACCAGCATGAGGAGAACAAAAGAGGGAGTACAACAGAAAGTAGGTAAGCGTGAGCACATGGTAAAGAATAAATAATATTCCTCCATGTCCTGACTTTATGTGCGAGTGTGTGCGTGCCCTGGGTCACGGTGTCCTGTGCATATTTACTGTGGGTCTCAGTCAAAGAGGTTTGAACAACCCAGGCCTTGGTAGCGTAAGTCTGATGCAGCTCAGAGAGGAGCACGTAGCCCAAAGTTTGGCTTGCTCAAAGAGAAAGGGACACAGACTTGGGCATTACTCATGATTTCCAGGGGAGAGGAGATGCCCTCAGGAACCCAGACCTCCTGCCTGCCCCCTATTCCTGCCGGCCAGACATGGCATGGGTCAGTGGAAAGGGGGTGAGGCCCCAATGCAGCGGCCAAAGCGGATAGACAGCTTACACTCGCATCTGGGATGGCTGCTTGGGGCCCCGGGAGCCTGGGGAGCTCAGAAGGGGCGGAGAAGCCCAGGGAAGGAAGCAATGAGCTTGCTCCTGAGCACGGCTGGGCTGGGAGAACCTCGCTGGGCGAGATTACGGAGGACGGGGGTACCACCTAGTCCAGGCCCGGCACACCAGAGTCCCGCAGGGAGGCCCTGAAGGCTACAGTTTTAAACAACAGAGAGGAGACTCCTAGATACCAGCTGTCCTTTGGGGCCATCGTCCCAGGGGTGCAGGATGGAACACAGGACCCCCAGCAACTTAACAGAGCACAAGTGCGCGTTTTCGCTGCCCCACAAGCTCCCAGCAACCCCCCAGGGTGGTGTCCAGTTCGTGTCCTTTTAGAATGTGCCCACCAGGCTCAGAAGTAAAGCCCTCTGGGAGACCCTGGAGCCTGGCAGCCGCCCCCCGCCCCCAGCCTGGGACGGGGGGAGTGGGCAGCTGGTGCCTCACCACCGCGGGTGGAGAGGCCCCGGCTCACCGGGATACTGCACAGGCCCGCAAACAAGCTCCTGACTGCCCTATGGCTCCGTGGGTGGGCCCTGTGGGCGGAAACCACTCCTTCCTGTTTCGTCCCCTCCACCCGAACCTTGGTGAGAAGCAAACTTAACCATGGTTCCCAAACTGGGCATGCCCACCGGCTGGCTGGAAGGTGCAGCCCAGAGCCCCGGGCCCACCCCAGGAGTGCATGTGTGTGGCTAGGGCCACGGACGTGTGTCTGCACACGCACCCTGCTGCCATGTTGCCGTGCACACGCGGGGGCAGAGACGCACACGCGTGGAGGGGCGGCCTCAGGGACTTGCTCGCCCCCACTCGCACCTGCTGCAGAAGCAGAAGTGGCAGCCGCACCAACACGGCTGTGACTCATCTCCTGGGGAGACGGCTCCTGCTGTCGCAGCGAAGCTCTCGCCCCCACAGGCCCATGGCAGTCAGCCCTGCCGACGCCTCTGCCTGGACTCAGACACCGCCACCGGGGGGGCTGCCCGGCTCCAGCTCCCTGTGGCCCAAGGAGCAAGGACAAGCCTGGCTCCTGGGCCCTCCCAAGGTGGGAGTGGGCCTAGGGTGATGAAGAGGAGGGCTGGGGGGCCTGTGGGAGGGTGTTCTGAGGCCCTTCCTTCCTCTGGCAAGTACTATTTGACCTGCAGATGAGGTCAGCCCAGGTCAGGGATCCCTGGCATTTTGGGACTGCCTGCTAGGAACCACTTCTCTCCTCTTCTCCGTAGCTGGTTGTAGTTCAAAGGGACGCCAGGGCCCCTGGAACGTGAGAATCCCACTCTGAGTAATCCTGCCCAGCTCTGTGCACCCCCAACGGGCACACCGCATAGCACGGCCTCATGCCATAGCTGCCCCCGGCTGCAGTCCAGCCCAGACGAAACCACCCCGAGAGCCCTGGTCCACCCAGAGAGGCACCAGTCCCGGCGGCCATCTGGAATCTCAGCAGCGTTCTGCCTGCCAAGCACGTCCTCACAGGGAGGCAGCTGCTCTCCAACCTCTGCGCCTCCTCGTAGTCTGGATGTTTCATCCTCACCCTGAAAAATGCCACTCATCCTTCCCAGCTTCCTCTTCCAAAGGCCACCTCCTCCAGGAAGCCCTTGAGACATTCAATGGCTTGAGCTCCACTTGTTCCTCACATTTGTAGGGCCTGAGCGGGGGCCCAAATGAGAGCCTCCTGCCTTTTCCCTTCTGCCCCAGGAGTGCTGAGTTAGGCTACCTGTACCTGGCATGACGTCTCCACACACCTCTAGGACTCACAAAGCCTTTGCTAACCAGAGTGCCAGAGAAACACCAACTCTCCACACTGTCTTCAGACGGATGCCTGAGAACGGCTAACGGTGTCCAGTCCTTAAACCTGATTGATGACCACCCACAGTGTGCTTGTGACCCCATGGGCACTGGCACCCAGGAAGTAAGAGGTCCCACCCTCCAGGGAGAGGGACAAAGGGAAGCTAATGAACGGCTCCTCACTCTCTCTATGCCTCAGTGTCCCTGTCTGTAAAATGGGATAATAACAGTACGTCTCTCAGAAGGCTGTCGTGAGGTTTGAGTGAGCTCACACAGGTAAAGCAAAGTGACCACAGGCAGCTTACCTGGGGCACCTAAAACTGCTGACTGCTGCTGTTGCTATGATCTATTGAGTGGCTTCTAGAAGCAAGGAACTATGTGAAGGGATTTTCACCTAAGAGCTCATTTCCTCCCTTAAAGTGGGCTCAACAGACACAGCTGTAGGAGCGGAGGCTCACAAGGCCCCAGAGCTTGTCAAGGGCAAGACTGCCAGGTGGGCCTGACCACATCCCGTTGTCTCAGCGAGCTAAGGATCTGGTAAGCTAGCACTTCCCTGCACAAGATGGTGAGGGGCGCCTGGGGGGCTCAGGTGGCTAAACGACCGACTCTGATTAGCTCAGGTCATGATGTCAGGGTCGTGGGATCGAGCCCTGCATCAGGCTCTGTGCTCAGAGGGAGTCGGCTTGGGGATTGTCTCTCTCTCCCTCTGCCCCTTCCCCCCTTTTCAAATAAATAAATCTTAAAAAAAAAAAAAAAAGATGGTGATAATGCGAGGGAGGCTCACGCTATGAGGAACGTCTCACGGTCCCCAAGAATTCCAAGAAGGGGCACAGCTTCCCGAAGGTTCTTGGGGAAGCCACCCAGCATGAAGGGACAGAGGACATGTAAAGTTTAGTCTCAAAGACTGACTGCAGAGAACACCCAGGAAAAAAGCCACTCTATCCATCAAATCATTAGCTTTGGGCTGCACAGCGTATCCTGGCAAATATTCAGGGCCTCCGACTGACCATTTGTGAGGCTGCTACCCAGATGGCACGAGGAGGTCCTGTGGCACAGTGGCTAACTATCTGGGCTCTAAACTTCAGAGTCCTTGGGGTCAAGCCTTGGTTGTGCCACTGACAATTTCTATGACCTCGGACATATCACTTCGGTCGCTCAACTTTCTTACCTGCAAAATGAGACTAACACGCTCCTAGGAGGAAGCCTATGAACACAGGTGAAGTTTGGCACAGTGCCTGGCCGTGTCCCTCCTAACCTGCACTTACACTTTTCTCTCAGTTTCTCCAGGTTGACTGCGTGCAAGTACCCCCATTTACTTCATGATACGGTGATGGTGCTTAGAAGTTTTGCAAAAATGCTATGAGAGGGGGTGTTTTTATCATTCCTGCTTGTTGAACAGATTTCCCAAGCCTCTGAGGCTTTCCTTAGCGTTCCTTTGCCTTCCTGTCGCTAGTGAACTCCTACCTATACTTCAAAGCCCAGCCTGGATACTCCCTTTTGTGATTCTCTCAAGCAGAACCAAGGACATTTTCCTCTATTCCCTCAGCTCTTGTCACATAAAAGAGCTTTTCACACTGCAGTTAGAGTGGACGATTTACACGTCTGCTTGGGAGCTCCACAGGCACTGACTGATGTTGACTAAATGTGAGAAAATGAGTAAAGCCCAGCAAGAGGGGAGTGCTGATTCCTGGCTCCTGGGTACCTCCTGTGGCAGTGTCTACACAGACATTCACGGAGGGAAGAGGCGGGGAGGGCTGAGTTATTTCTTCCCTTGCGCTTCTAACAGCCACTTTATTTGGGAGAAATAACAAATTCCTATTAAGGGTATTGTCAGACCCGAATTAATTTCCCCGATCCGGCTATATTGGTCCCGTCTCCATGCAAAGGCTGTAGAGTTACCACTAATGAAACACCAAGCTAGTGAGGAACTGAAGCTCCCACCCTCTTTCATTTAGGGGAGCCGTTAACGGGGCTCTCCATCATCACAATTACTCGGGCCGTTTCCTTCCCTCCTCGCGGTGAAACGTAGAGGGACCTGCGCAGCTAACTGCATATTAGAGGCTTTTAAATTTTTTCAGTAGGAAGGAGGAAAGGAAAAGATCCTGTATCTTAGCAATCTGGAACCGATGGAGCAGAATTTATGGCTCGTTCAATTCCTCCTTCCTTCCTCCCTCCCTTTCTTTTTTTTAATTTTCTGGGGGCAAGAAGGACCTGTTACAACCCGAGCTTTGGGTCCAGCTCTACAAAAGCAGCTACCAATGAACGTGGCAAAGGCGGTGTGATCGGACCAAGGAAAGGAGAAGGCTGGGGGGTCAGCTCTGACGGAGCCCTTCTGTTAGCTGACCAAAGCGAGCACGCTGGAGGCCCCGCACTGCTGCTTCCAGAGCTACGGATGAGGACACTGAGGCACAGAGAGGTTACAGAGCTGCCCAGAGTCCCCCAGCCGGGAGAGGGCAGAGTGGCCGGCTCCGTGCCTCTGCCCCCCAATTGCTGCACAGAGGGGAGCCCTGGGGCCACACACAGGCACCTCTCCTTTGGGGGGGGGCGCAAACCCCTCCCCCGGAAGAGGAAGGGAGGCACCCCTTGATTTTGGAGTCATCCCCAGCTCTAGCGGGCTTTGACTGTAATTAAGTTAGGAGTGTAAACAAGATCTATTAGGCTTTTAATTACTTTTGCAGCACTGATTTGCATATGGACAGTGTGCTAATCACCAATGGCTTTTTTAACCACTCATTTAAATCAGAGAAATAAGGCAGCAGTGTTTGCGGGCAGCACGTCCAGGTCACTGTGGGGCTGTGCGCCCGAGGCCCGTTCCGGCCCCGGGCTGGCCTCTCCCGGCCTGCCTTCTCCTGCTTGAAGCTCTGCGCATGCCTGCAGAGTGGGGAGGACAGCACCCACCCATGCTCGCTCATCCCGACCAGACTCAGAGCCACTCCAAGGCCAGCTCCACAGACCCTAAAGCTCTCTCCCAATGTGTGCGTACTTGCTGTCCCCTTGACCGCCGTCCCCTTCAGCAGCAGCCACCGGGCTACGGGAGCCTGACCCCTTCTGACTCCTTGTGAATGCACGGTACTCAGTGCCACCGTGCGCCTATCAGTTACAGGGGTCACGGACCCCAACCCCCAGCCTGGTGCTGTGGCGCCCACCTCCGTGTCACCTTCCCCCTAAGTGGCCAGGACTATAGAAGCGTGACAGTCACGGAGCCCCACAGAGACAGCTCCCGGGGACCCCCACCCTCTCCTATTTACCTGTCCTCAGAGCCCGTAGACAAGGACCCCTGAGTTTTTAAACGGCCACACACCTCCAAGCCCCAAATGCTAAATGTCACCCATGGTCCAGGGTCTCCTGAATTAAAAGGGCAAGAGGGGCTTCTGTTCTCCAAGTCATTCCATACAACGGTGGAGGAGGGAGCTCGAAAAGTTTCCTCTGTGAAAAGTACTTGACTAAGGTGATTGCCTCCTATTGGGGTTTCCTGGGAAATTCATGAAGCTACAAGTAGGGACCAGCCAACCTCCCATCCCCAGCCACGATGTGCCCTCGGCCTCAGTGTAGGACCTGCAGGGATGTGGACCAGTCTTTGTTCAAGCGATGACACTTCTTTCCGATCTCAACTGCCCTCGTACAGAATTGGGAAATAGGGCAAGGTCTGGATCACAGCTGGGTTAACAACCAGACACCACCTTGCTGATCTTGAATGGCCAGAGGCACAGAGAAGGGCAGCGCACTGCGTATGGTTCAGTGCGCTGTCCTGCCCCTTACTGGCTGTGTGTTCTTGGGCAAGTCACTGTCCTGCTCTGGGCCGGCTTTCCCTTCTAGTTCTGCCATTTGGGGTGGAATGTATGGTACAGAATGTAAGGAGGCCACCTTCTACGGAAGCAACCGGTCACCCCTCCGTTCTTGGTGAATCTTCCAGAGCACAGGGCTCTTCCGTCTCTGAGAGGCCGCCTCTTTGCCTCCTCTGTCACTCACAGGTCCCTCCAGGGAGCTAAGCCAGTGGAGGCATCAGTGGAGGGCACTGTGTCCCAGACCCCCAAGGGAAAGCCAGTTCAAACTCGTAGAATGCACCTGCCTAGGTCTTAGACCAAGTCCTTGAAGGTCATGGCCTATGTCCTCTGGGCAGCCTTTTGACAGCCCGGCCATTTTCCTCCTTCTGACCCCAAGGCCAGGCCTGCCTGTCACTTAACCCTCACCCTGCCTCGATGTGTCAGGTCTCAGTTTTGCCTCAGTGGGTCTTACTTCCTCCCCAACTAGTGAGACGCAGCTCCCGGAGCACAGACATCCCTCATCCGGTTGACTCCAGGACAGGACGGCCTCGGGCCTACAGCTCAGCTCTGCAATGACCTGGCAAAGGCCTGGCCGGGGTCCAGAGCCGCGAAGGTGTGAGGCAGGTCTCTCGTGGGGCTGCAGGGCCCTGGCCCACCATCAGTGACTGCTCTCCAAAGTGGCTCGGAGGAGGAAAGGTTGGATGGACAAGAGACGGGAGGCAACGAGAGGCGGGAGGAGTCCAGCGGGGCGGTTAGAAGCTAAAAGAAAGGGAGGCAGCTGAGGCCGTCTTCAGCCACAGTCTGTGCAGAGCGGCTGGCAGCAATCCAGACCGAGGTGCCCTGCGGCTTTCTGCTGAGCCAGGGCAACGGGAGGAAGGCGGCCCGAGGTGGGTTCTGCCTTTCGAGAGCGGCGGTTCTTAACCACGGGTGGTACCCTCCCCCGCAAAGTGTGTGAAGGTGCTTTTACAACATGGGGGTGGGGGCACTAAAAGAACCGAGTGGGCAGGGCCCGAGACAGTAAATGCCCCGGACCCAATGCCAGCAGTGCCCCCCACCGAGGAACATCCACACAGAAGGGGAGCTGTCCTGAGTCTGAGGGGTCACAGGCTGGGCCGAGGGGGTGGCGCGGCAGCGCCCCTGGGGGGTGGTGGTGGGCTCGCTGTCGTACAAAGTGCTTCTGACCAAGGCAGAGAGCCGCGTGTTGGGGGCCATCCTGTCTGCACAGGGTGCTGGACCTATGGAGCTCCCTCCTGGCTCTGAGAATCAGAAACCCCTCCTGCAATTTGTGGAGTGTGGCCAATGCCCGACTTCGTGGCAGCACCTCCCTGGTGGGACCCAGGTCACCTGCCGTGTGCTCCGGGCTGCGGGTGCCTCGCTCAGGCTGCGTTGTGCATGAGAGCCTAGCTCTGACTACAAATGTACCCTGCCAAGCCTGTCATCAGCGGGACCCGCAGAGGGAAAGCAGACAGCAGGGCAGGCCCTGGTGCTCCAGGGTCCGCCGGCAGAGCGCGCAGGGAGAGCGGCCCGGCTCAGCTAGGGAAGTGCAGAATCATCACCCGCACGGCTTGCTGGTCCCGGGCGCGTGCGCCTACAGAGGCTGCTGCTGGGCAGACTGGCCGGTTCCTCAGGGCCCCACGGCCTCCACCAAGGCGGCCCCACCTGTGGCCCTGGGCTTCTCTGGACCCCGCCCCTGCGCTGACGGCCCGGCCTCACTCAGCTCCTGCCTTGTCGGCCAGGGCTGGGTCTGTCCCCATCTGTGGGTGGCAGCACCAGCTCTGTGACATTCCTGAGCCCCTTGTAGGCCCTGGATATCTCTGGGTTTGCCCAGGACCCTGCTTAGGAGAAAGGGAAGGCCCTGAGCTCAGGCTAGTCCACTTTGGGCCCGAAGTCTAGAACCTAAAGGAAGAGACAGCCCTCTACCGAAGGGACAAAGCAGCCAGGCTGCGTAAGACCAGTGCTTTCAACCGCTGCTGGCATGGGGGACGTGCTCACCCCACCAGGATTTAAAACACAACTGCACTTTAGAAAACCTAGAAAACCTGGCTGCTCAGAGAGCCCCACCCAGTTCTACCACTTGAGGGGCCCTGCCCAGCACCCACCCGGCAGCCCCCGGCCCACCCCTGGAGGTACATGCCCACTCACCTGTGCGACAGAGTGGGTTTCATGGAGCTCATGGAGTTGAGGGGGGGCTGCATGGGGAGTTTCCCGGGGGGGTCGCTCTGGCGGCTCTTCTGATGTCGGAGCAGCAGCAGGCGGCCGAGCTCCTCACACCAGGACGACAGCAGGGCTACAAGGAAGGGCAGGACGGTCAGTGGGCCCTGTGGCCACCACACCCTGCTACGCCCACCCCACCTCGTCCTCCCAGACTGGGCGCTCCCACCTTCGTGTGACACTGGGAGAGCCACCGAGCCTCCTCGGGAGGCCTCGGTGTTCTCCCCTGTAGAGTGGCACTAACACCCCGAAGGAGGGCCGATGTTAATAGCCACCACTCTGAGAAGGACAGGCCAGAGGCGGCACAGAGGAGAGCACGGACAGGATGGACGGGGCATCAGAAATGCTGCCAAGGAGAGACCACCGGAGCGGGAGGGAGGGAGCCCAGCACAGACCCTGTGTGCGGCAAGCTTAGGGAGTGCTGGCCTCCCCCAGACATCTCAGCAAATGATCCAGACCATCCGCTCAACATGGCCTCTCCTTGTGGGTAGGGGAGGAGGGACAAAAGTCACCTGGAATCCGGAGCCTTCCTGGAGCCTCCTGACAATCCCAGGAGTGCCCGCAGGCTTCTCCCTGAAAGTCCCCCCAGCAGAAGTGCCCATGCCTTCCAGTGAGACCTGCGGCTGGTCCCTGTGCTGCTGGGCACCCACGCTTCGGAGGACTAAGGATTTGTAGGGCAGAGGGCAGCCCAGGGGTGGGGTGGGGGGCTGAACTAGAGTGGGCCGGGGGCATGGACGACAGAAGCACAGGAGAACCTTCCACATCCAGGCTCTGAGCCCTTGGACACCAAGGGAAAAGCAGGTGAAGCTAACGGGGGTGCCAGGGAATCACCCTTCACTGTCCTAACGTGGCCACCAGGGGCCAAAAGCACCTTCCAGGTCAGTTGGTCTGGCCAGTCTGTCCAACGAACATGAGCAAGTTGGGAAGGCTGGGCTGTCACCACCTTGCTGTGTGAACCACTGGAGCTCAGAGATCCTCTCTGGGCCTCAGTTTGCTTGCAGGGCAAGAGGAATAATGAGCCCTGCCCTGCCCTCCTCCCAGAGCTGTGGTGAGGGGTGGACGGGGGAATTGCTGAGACAGTGTGGGAGCAGAAACGGGGTGACCACACCCTGGCCACTGCCCCACCCCTGCCATGACGACTTCGGCCAGCCAGGTCTGAGAGCTCTGGCGGTAGTCAGCCCGGTCCGGCAGCTAGGAGCCCGTGGAACCACGACCGCTTGGACACTTGCTGGACGCAAAGCCCATTTCCTCACGTCCAGGCTCTCCCATCTAGACGCTGTACGACCTGCTTCGGTGTCCTTTTTCCCAAATCTGCTCTGCACGATCCAGAACGCCAGCTGCTATCCCCATTCTACAGATGAGCAGACTGAGCTCAGGCAGGGGAAGTCACTCGCTCACACTAACCACAGCTAGAAGGGCGGACACGCAGATGGCCCCCGCCCCGCCCCCCGTTGGTGAAGCCCAAGCCTGGACCAGAACGTGGAAGAGCAAACTGAAACCCTTCAGAAGGCAGAAACTGAGTGGCCAAGGTCCCCAGCCCCGCCAATTCAGCGAGGAAGCCCTCCGGCCTCGTCTGAACTTCCCCCCTTTACCACGTTCAGCCGGCACTGGGGAAGATGCCTTGGGGCACAGAGCCCTGCCGCGGCTGCCCAGGGCTGTCACGTCAAACCGCCCAGATCCCGGACCCGGTGCCCTGTCAGCCTGCAGACCCGGGAGGCAGGGCTGGGACCCTTGCAGCCCTGTCCGACTCTGCCTGTGGCCCGCATCAGCTGTCAGTCGTGGTGAGCGGTGGGTTCTTTCCTGCCCCTCACCGGGTGGGCAGGGGGCAAGAGGCAGCTGTTAGGACCAGTGGGAGAGCCCTGTGCACACAGTCCTGCTGGAAGCTGCCTGCGAGGGGGGCGTGTACCTGTCCCTGGGGAAGCGCGGGGGCTGCCGGGCAAGGGAAGGGCCGCGGCTCTTGCAGGGAACGGGGCAGGGTGGGGAGGGGCCCTCCAGGGTACCAGGTTCGTTTGCTCTGCTCAGGCGGTACCCAGAGACACCCAATCAAGGAGGTCAGCAGGGGCTGAACAGCGGCCTGTGCCCCCGGCCGGGAGAGCACCTGTTTCTGCCTCCGAGAGGGGGTGCCAATGGGGGAGCTACGCCTTAAAAGATGTGTCCTGCCCCTCTCTGTGAGGCACATCTTGCCACCCCCTGCACAGGGAGGAGGGTGCCGGAGAGGCCCCTAGCCCGGCCTGTGTCTGCCCCGACCGTGGCAAAACGCCCCTACAGCGGGCATCCAGCACACATCTGCCGCAGCTGGAAGGGGAGGCAGCCTATTCAGGGAGGTTGGAACAAACAGAAATGAATTTCCAGATTGCTCCATTCTTCTCCCCAGCCCCTAGTTACCGCTTCTTGCGGGGGGGGCGGGCACTGGGCATCTGGGAACTCATTTGCACGCCAAGCACGAGGCCTGCCGGATCGCAGCGAGGGAAGGACTGCTCGGCTGCCAGCACAAAGGACAGCCACAGATGGTGCCGCCCGCGGCCCGCGGCCGCCCCTCCCAGGCCGCGCTCCTCCCGGGGGCCACCACGCCAGGCGGGAGCTTTCCTCCAATGTCACGGGCCACCCCCCTGCTTGGTCAAGGACAGCCCTTGTCTGCCAATCGCTAGTGGAGTGGTTTTCCATAAAGGGAATGAAAGGAAGCTGGTGGCATCGCAGGGCCTGGCTGTGAAGAGCCTGGGATGCTGTGAGCAGATGTGACATGTGTATTTGCCAGTCACGACAGAACCCAGATGCCAGGACAGCCACGGAGGAGGACAGGGAGCGAGGAAGGCACCAGCCTTCCCCCCTCGGCCCAAGCAGCCTGCTAGCACAGAAGTCGCACTGGCGGACGCACGGTGGCAGCAGCACGGACACGGTGCACGCGCTCCCGTGCTGCAGACCCACACAAGCTGTTCTGACGCAAGGCCGGTTAATGACAGCAGATGGGAATGTGCAGCCCAAGAGGGGGTCTGGGCACTGTCCGAGACACAGGAGGACTGACAGCCAGAGGCAGGTAGGGGGTCACACAGACAGGCCAGCAGGGTGGGTGTCTGGGTGCACACTGCATTGTGCCTGCATCCGGGCGGGGCAGAGCACGTGTGCTCTGATGGGGCCAGGCCCGCCTGCACGTCCGGCGGGTCCTGTGGGTCTCTGCTCTGGGCCCTCTGTGCGGTGGCAAAGGAAAAGGGACCACCGAGCACAGGCTCTGGGGCTCGGGAGGGATGCCAGGCATGAAGAGTCCCCGGATGCGGTGGGAGAGATGGGAAGGCACGGTGCGGTGTGCACAAGGATGCCCACACTGGGCGGAGTTTCAGGAAGAGATACCAGCCATCTTAAGGGGCTAAGGCAGGGGCAGGAGTGCCCACCTGCTGCCTGGACAGCCACCGCGGCCAGTCCTGCATCTGGTCCCGGGGGTACCACTCACCCTGACAGTCTGGGTTCCAGCACTGAGAGCTGTGTGACCTTGGGCGAATTACACCAACTCCCTGGGCCTCAGTTTATCTGTTAAATAGGCGTAATGATAATGCTCACTCCTTAGGACTGCTCTGACACTGGAATGACACTAACACCTACAACGTGCTAAGAACAGCGTCTGGTGTAGTAAGCGTGGATGGCTGGGAAAGCACTGTGTGCTCTCTGGACAGCAGGTGAGGGTCTGTGAATGTTCCCTGTTTCCACTTGTGGGAGGAAAGTGCCTTGTGAATGGGAAGAAGCCAGCCCGGCCCCACCTAGGAGGTGTCAAGGCAGCCCCAACAGACACCAGTGCCTACGCCGCCCCAGGAGAGGGCAGGGGGGGGAACAATGGTAGGCAGCCCATGGGGAGCAGGGGTAAGGGAGCCCCAGGTGATGGGGCTTGGAACCTGTCCTGCCTCTCTCTGGCTGTAAGATTTCATAAGGCGTGGAGACCCAGTTTCCCCATCTGTGAAATGGGCTTAATAGGAGCTGCCTGTCCAGGGAGCGGATGTGAGCTATAAATCAGCATTGTCAATCACCTGCAAAGTATCCAAACAGAAGCCAGAAAGGGAGGCAGGGTGGGCAGAGGAATGAAGGAACCCTGTAACCCACAGTAGCCCCAGAAAAGCAGCCAGTCGATCCCACGCCCTTCACACAGCCCTGAGGGAAGCTGGTGAGGCATCGGCTTTGGAACCAACGCACGAGACCTGATCCCAGCTCTGTCTCCACCCCCGTGTGGCACCTTGGGCAAGTTGCCTACCCTTCCTGCACCTTGGTTTTCTCATCTCTAAAATGGGGTGGTGGTAATCCCACTCCCCACCTCGTAGGGCAGTCGTCAGTTACCGTCACGCAGCGTGGGGACCGCACTAGTAGGGGCTATACACACGTTTGCTACAATGACAATTAGTGTTACTGACCTTGGTCAGTAGAGGAGTGGCCACCAGGATGGAGCTCTGGTGTCTCTGGCCGCTTGTGACCATACAACACAGACAAGCGACCTGGGGAGGTCTGCAGCTCGAGAAGTGCCCAGGGGCTGGGCTGGCTGCAGGGCGTCTCTAAGTCCCAGGCCCCGGAGCAGATGACTAGTATGTCTGCCCGCTTGGCTGCCAAGTGGTCCCTTTCTCCTGCCCCCTTTCTGAGCTGCTGAGGTGGGTATGGAGGGGTAGAGTGAGGACAGTATCATGCGCCCTGCTTTGCCTGAGACACAGAAGGCTAAAGTCAATTCCCCCTTTAGAGGCAGTTCGGCCTTTGCTTTAGCCAGTGGAAAGGTACCTTCAGCCTCGGAAGGGAGGTATTTGGCTTCCCTAGGATCCTAGCCCAACAGCTGCCATCTTCAACAAGGGGTTCCTTGGGATCCAAAACACCCCAAGACCCAGGCTGGGGCGCCTCACCTCGCCCCATCTTGGGCCCTAGTCTCTAGCAGCCAAGTTCCAGATGGCCACGTCATAGGGGAAAGAGCAGCCCAAGGGTCAGTGGAAGGGAGAGGGGGTTCCGGCTGGGAGAAGACATGACGGTTGACCACTGCCCGCACTTGTCTCTGCAGCTTACCCAGGAAGCCACAGGGGCACCAGGATTCCCACTTCAGACCCACCTTGAACTTCAACAACTAAGGTCATTGGCCAACAGCACGTGTCTTACAGTAGATGCCACGTCGTGGTGTGATTCGTGGCATGAGTTCCTTCCCAGTGGTCCCTAAAACAGTGGTGTGTATGACAATGGGGGGCATCTTCTATGAATGAGATACAGCAGGCGTATCTAGGGAGCCCTGTGCCAGAAGATACTATGGCTAAGACGGCACGAACTCTTCTGGAAGAGAAGGGGAAATGAGCTCCAGTTCTGAGCATCACGAGGCAGGGTCTGAGGGAGGGGGGGAGGGAGAGTTGCAGACATTTGCTCCCCAAGATCTTCCTGGCCACTCCCTCTGCAGCCACAGCCACCACAGTAGGCTCGAGGGACAAGCAAAAGAAACCAGATGTTAAAGTGAGGGCAGGTCCGGAGTGGCGTCCTACAGCGTCTTAGTCCAGGCTTGTCCCAGATGTGTCCTCCCTGGGGAGAGTGACAGGCCCGGTGCTTGTGTCTGTACCCGCAGCTCCTGGCAGAGCAGACACCCAGGATGGGCCGACCAGATAGACCAGTGGGACGGGCTGGTCTTCCCAGGGAGGTGGTGGGGGTGGGGGAAGAGGCTGCACGGCCATCTGGCCGGATTTGGGAATCACCGGGGCTCCAGGTAGGGAGGGTGGAGCTGCTTTCTCCAGGCCAGGCTAGCCACCAGCAGACAATGGGCCGGTGTGGGTGGAGGAGAGGCAGAGGCTGGGGGTCTGGGAGTGGGAGCATCAAAGGGGTGAACGAGCTCACCCGGGCACATGAGGAAGGTTGCCCCTTGCCAGGCTGGACTCCAGCTTGAAAAGGAGCCAGGAACCAGAGGCAGCCAAGTGCCACGGGAAACAAGGCGTCTGTTCTTTATGGAGGCGAGCAGGGGATGTTCAGTGTGAAGCCTGGTCTGCTCATTCTGGGCAAGGTCTGGGGATAGGGAAGGGACGGGAACGGCCTGGGCGGCATGAGGGGGAGGGCGCAGAGACCTGGATGCGAGGCCCAGCCAGAGAATTATCAAATGCACTGCAGCCCGGGGAAGCTACACGCGAAATGAAACAAAGGCATATTAAGTATCAAAGAGCATCTTAGCGGCTAAAAGGCTGCTGGAGAACAGAGGAACTCTGTGAGTGTATGTGAGTGAGTGAGTGTGTGTGTGTGTGTGTGTGTGTGTATGCCAGAGAGAGGGAGAGAGGGAGAGGGAGGGGGAGAGGGAGGAAGAAAGGGAAGGAGGGAGAAAGGAGGGGCTTCTGAGACCCAGGGACGGGGCAGGACGCAGGTGTGCCCTGGGGAAGGGGGTGAGGAAAGAGTCTTCTAGGGCCAGGCACGAAGAACCTTGGGAGCACGCCACTGCTCGATGAGAAGTGTGAAGGACCCGTGTGCACACGTGTCCGTGCTCTCGGCTCGCTAAACGCACGCAGGACCCTCTGAAGTGGCAGTGGGAGCACACCCCACTTCCGAGCGGGGAGCTCTGGCACGGGGGTGCTGGAGGGGGAAGTACCCGCCTCCACGCGGGGCTCCTCCCGGCCCCCACCCCACGTCTGAGTTCCTCCTGTTCCCTTAGCCCCCCGAAGCCCCAGGAGCACCTCGAGCCACCTCAGGAAGACGCCCCCCACCCCACCACATGCGGGGGGCCCCTGCAGGTGATCATCTCTGTAGCGCGTCCCCTTTGCTTCCTGCCTGTTCCAATCACCTTCTGCAGCCTTGTCCCTTCTCCCCTGAATTATGACAAGCCCGGCCCCTCATTTATCTCTGTCTCCAAAACTACCTCCCGCCAACCCACACTGTGAGGCGGCCAGAGGAATTTTTCCACACATGTATTCTGATCACCTCTTTTCCAATCTGTGTTCCCGGAGGCCGCACACGGCCTGGTCGATGGAAGGTGCTCATGGCTCCAGAAATGAGGAAGAGGGCCGGGCTACCCAGGGGAAAGGTGCACCGCTGTCCCGCGAGAGCATGAGCCCCGTGGGCCATGACGGGATCCGAGGGGTTCGCGTCTGCAACCCCAGCACCCAGCACGGCCCTTGGCAAAGGCGACACACCGACATGACCAACGGACTGAAAAGAATCACAGCTGGAGAACCTCATACACGGAAGATGGGAGCGCTGGACAGATGGCGCTCGCCGCGTCCGAGAGCTGGACAATCAGGGTAACCCTGTGACAGGCTCCCTGTGGCTTTTAAATCTACCAGCAGCCCCCATCCCTCCTCGCCATTCCTTGGGGGGCAGGGGCCTGGCCTCAGCAGCATGAGCCCTGCATGGAATCCCAACATGATGTGTCTAATGGGCGCTGGCATCCGAAAACATCTGTATCTGAGTCAACTGACACCCGTTCTGTGCACTCCTGCTGGTGGGCCGCACCAAAACACGGAAGGAAAGGTAAACAGATTCTAGAACAACATGGGCCCCTATACTTTGGCAGGCTGGCTGCAGCCCTGGGTTCTCCCTGCTCATGGCCTGACCCGGTGTCCGCCCCACAGGGGAAGGCCAAGGGCCTTCCCAGAGCACCACACCCAGGGCTCCCTGGCGATGCCGTGGCTCTTTCTCCTCCTGCCTTAGGACCCAGGCCATGCCCTCCCAATCTCTGACCTTCCCCTTTCATCTCCCAACCCTGGGACCCTGGGACCACTGCCCTGGGGAAGCTTGGGAGTCAGAGACTGTGGGGACTCAGGCAGCGGGGACTCCTGCCTGCGCCTGGGGCCCAAGATCCCACACTCCAGAGCCGTGCAGAGAAGAGTAGTGAGGGACTGGGAGGGGAGGACGAAGGGGGGAGAAGGCCACGGGGGCTGACATGACTCAGGTGTGGACTGGTCCCTCCGTGTCATCTGTAAAGTGGGAAGACAATAAGAGGAACTTCTGTTCACAGGCCTGGTGTGAGGAGTCCCAAGATGAAAGAAGGACCCAAACTTTCAATCACACGGAAGAAGTGGCAGTCCTATGCCAGAGTCTCAGCCGGAAACTCAGAAGATGTAAAATGCTGACTACCCCCTGCCCCCAGGAGGCACAGTGGCCAAGCACACACCCTGGAGCCAGTCAGCTTGGGTTCAAATCCTAGCTCAGCCACTTGGCAGCTGTGTGACCTGGGGTAAGTTACTTAACCTCTCTGTGCTTTGGTTTTCCCTTTAGTAAAATGGGGAGAATAAACATTATCTACCTCCTAAAGTGTCAGGATTAAACCAGCTAATGTAATTTCTGGCATCCAGGAAGGACGATATACAAAGAAAGTTCTGTTTTTGTTACCAAGCACATGCTCCTTTTAGGGTTAAGAGGCTTCTCTGTCTCCCCCTCTACAAGCTGTTGCTCAGATAAAATACAATTCCTTTCCCTCATCTCCAAGAGGATCACAGAAAGCCTCTACACCTTGGGGCCAGCCCCGTATCACCTCCTTCTCGCTGGGTGCTCTCTGGGCAGGCAGCGTCGCTCCCTAGCTCCCAGCTATGCCCGCACCCTCCGTTTTCCCAGTCAGACTCTCTGAATCAGGCAGATGGCAGGCCCCCATGTATCTGAGCCCCAGAAGCTGCTCACTTCTGACCCAGCTCTTGGGCCACACAGGGCAGGTGGCCAGTCTGGGTGGATTCGCCCCTCAGGAGTGCCTGGGAGTGGGGACGGGCTCTGCAGCCCTCCTGTCCAACTGGGCCAACAGAGCGGCTGACAAAGAGCCTCTCCTTTGGCCCCAACGAAGGGGTGGGTCAGCTGGGAGGCCTGGGCAGACCCTCGGCCCCTCCTCGGTCCCCATCCCTCGGTGTGTCTAACAGGACAGGAGCCAAGGTCAGGATTCCTGCTCTGACCCATGACTCCTGAGAACACAGCTGTCCATGGGATTGTTCCTCTGCCTGTCCTCCTCGGTGGTCCACCTCTGCTGGGCCCCCCGGAAATGGAAAAAGGGGGCCCCTCCCTGCCAGTTCTCTTGGGTCATCTCCTCCCAGAAAACGGCACAGGAAGCTCATGACCACAAAGAGGCAGAGCCGGGGGCAGCAGCTGCTGGGTCTCAAGAGACCCAGTGGGCCAGCCGGAGGCCCCCTGTGCATGCCTGTGAAATGGGGTGACTCTGCCCTGGCACGGACAGGGAGGACCTGATGGGATCATGAGGGTACAGAGACAGCCCTTGACTTTTCTTACCTGCCTGGTGCCCTCTGCCTCGCCGAGCCTCACAACCCCCCAGAAGGGGCTGGCCAAGGATGGGGCTGGCCGTGTTTTATGAAGAAGGAATGGAGGCCCAAGAGAAGGTGAGTCAATTGCAATCATGCCACAGGACCGTGACCCTGCTGCTGGTCCAGCATGGCTTCCCTCTCACCCCTGCCCCCCGAGTCTGTGATGTCACAGATTTGAGAACAGGCACAGCCCTGGGAGGCAGCTCTGTGCCTCTGCCCACCTCCCGTCCCATGATTCAGCGCCATCCCAGCTCCTTGTCCCCAGCCTGCCACCAACTTCCCGTGTGACCTCAGGCAACTTCCTCCTGTCTCTGGGCCATATGTGAGTGGGGGTAGGTGTTGCACTCTCCAAAGTCTGCGGCTTTGGAGAATCAGCCCTGTGAATCAGCCCTGGTCTCATAATGGGGTCATGGCTCTCAGGGCTGAGGCTAGCCTCCAGCCTTCTCAACCCTACAGGTGCTATGGGATTTTGGGAGGAGCTGCCTATCCTCATGTCTGGTCTGGACACGTCCATCCCCTCCTCCCTGGGTGACAGATGGAAAGGGCTCCAGAGATCTCACCTTGCCCAGGTACCCCATTTAATAAAACCAGGAGCCCAGAGCAGGGAGGGGATGTGCTGAGGTCTGAGAGCCAGCATGCGCAAGACCTGGGGGTCAGTGGGTCTGGGGAGGGGGTCGGCAGGAGAGGAGGACTCTGCGGTCTCTGCCGCTGGGGCTGCTGAGGGGCTAGGACTTCTCTCTGGTTCCAGAAAACATTGCTCCTGGGGGGTTGTAGGCTGGACTTTGGTGGCCCTGACAGCTGAGCCCTGGACCATAAAACAAGAGATGTTTTCCTTGGGGGAAAACCTTACTCACTATACAGCAGCAGCAGTGGCACACCGAGCAGTGGGCTACATCGTTCCCACACTCTGCTCCCTGCTGTCATCGCTCATTGCTGTGTGGCCAAGAAAGTCAGAACAAGGAGGAATCATCTGCTGGCCCTCTGGCTGCCAGTGACCCTGCCTCTCTCCATGTACGCCTGTGCACACACTCCGGCCCGCGTGCAGGGAGGACTGAGCAGGCTGGGGCTACCGCTGGCCCGGATATGCATGGAGGCTCAAGGCCTGCCCTGCCTGGCCCTACCTATGTCCTTGGGCTCCACATCCCATCCTCTCAGGTCCTTGGCTGGCCAGAGAGGGCCTCTGGGCTGTGCCCTTCCTCCCAGAACACTCCTCACACGCTCCCGCCCTCTCTCCCCAAGGGCTGCCCGGGGTTGGCAGGACCTAGGAGTCTCAAGGCATGTGAACTCACCCTGGGAACTGAACTCCAGGGGACCTCAGAGCCAGAGCTGGCAGGGATGATTCCCAAACCGGTTCGGCCGTGCTTGATCCTGCCCGGCAGGATCGTCAGACCCATCAGACCCGGGAGGAGATGTCAGACAGGCTGAGCCTGTCTGTGGACTTTAGGAAAATCCCAGCCTGGAAGATTCCCTGCCTATCTCACACCATTATCTGGAGCCTTCCAGGATAACCCATTTAATTGTAAAGATACCCCCAAACCAGCTCAAGGGGCTCTTTGCATCAGAAAGAGAATGCCCCCTTTTCCTTAGTGGTGCCCCTCAGTCCTCCCAGCCTGAGGGGTGGGCCTGGCAGGACTTCCTCCTCTTACCCCAGGGTTACTGGCTGGTAGCAGAGTTACGGTGGGGGTCTAGATCACCTCAGCTGAAAATTACACAGCATTAACAGCAAAGCAAGCATGCTGGGAAGGGGAGAAGGGCCCTGAACCACCCCCACAACAGACTGAAGCCAGGTGGCCTCTGGGCCATATTCTGGGAGAACATGGTTTCCAACAGGACAGATCCCTTTGGCTACCCAAGGTTTGACCAGAATATTAACTGGGAGGAGGGTCCTGAGAGTCGAGAATCTCTGCTCCGTTTCGCTTCAAGGCAGAGCCCAAACAAGGCAGAGGAGAGCCCAGAGGCTTAGGACAGCGAGGGTGCTCTCCCCACACTGCTGGCCCTGGGGTGACACCCCCAGTGGGTCTGCAAGACCAGACCTGGGCCCCATAGGCACAGAGCGTACCCCTGGGAGTCATGGAATGCCCATGCCCCTCGTTCCAGCAGGTGCGACCTGGAGAGCCTGTTTCTACACAGCGTTTCTCCTGGGGCCTGAACACCACTGCCCGTGGCTCACTAGAAGGGAGCTGGAGGGATGGCAGCGGGGAGGTGACAGGAATCAGTTTCTTCCCTGAGTAGTTGACTTTCCTGAGGCTTCCCAGCTTAACGCTTGGCAGTTGGTCTGTGTCCTCCTGCTCCCAGCATAAGGAGAGGTCAGAGTAAAGCCAGGCCTTCCCAGGCTCAACCAGAAGCTGAGTCTAAACACCATGCTTGTCCACCTTCGAAGAAGGCAAGACGGCTGTGAGTCTGAGCGCTGAGAGGCCTGGCTGTGCACCCCCACTATTAGCTCTGGTTCCCATGGTCAAACCCAGGCTCTTGAATCTCCTGGGAGCATAAGCCAGCAACAAAGATCAGGGCCCTCAGATGAAGGTTCCTTTTCACCTAGCCTGGGCTCACAGAGCCACAGCAGACCATCCTAGGGTCCCGGGATCAGGCCCTGGGAAGGTGCTGATCCCAGGGCACCTTTGTTTCTATTAAGGAACCACCTAGAAAGCTCCCCAGCCCCAGAGTGACTGAGGGTGTGTGTGCCATGGTGACAAAGGCAAGAGAGAGATCTGGGGCAGGTGGCACTTTGCCAGGTGATCTATGCACTTGACTACTGAGAATTGGCTTTAGGTCACTCATTGCTCTTTGAGAAAAAGCAAGTTCAGGACCAACCTGCTGACCAGACCCCTGGCTCTTCTGCCTCCAACCATGTGGACCACCCACAACCCTCCGCTGCTTCCCCTGCCCGAGCGACCTCATCATCCTGCAAGAATGTCGGGTCCACAGCATAAGAGAGGCAGACCACGCCTCCATCCTCCCCAGCCCGGGCTAAAGGCTTGAGCCACAAGGCAGGGGGCTTAGAGGTGGACACAGGCTTCTTCCTCCCGTTGCAAGTCACTCTGCAAATCAGGCAGGTGTTTTAGCTCAGGGGCAGGTGACCTGGCCCCACACAGTGGGAGATGACAACCTTCCCGTGGGTTCTCTATCCAAAACTGTGTTGCAGGGTTTTTTGGGTTTTTTTCCCCTCTTATCCTCATAACCAGCAAGAGCAGCCCATCACCTACACATTTCGTGTTTCTGCCTTGGCTTCCTGATCGATCACTCCTTTTCTGGGAAACCCTGCGTATGTGGATGTTTGAAAGAACCCTGGAAGCCACCCATGTCTGGCTGTCACCACCTCTCCGGGTGCCTAGCAGGGGTTGGCTCTAGGTAACCTGGCTGCCTGAAACACCAGACTGGTCCTGCTGGGCTTCCCTAGACTGCTGGGGCCCCCGGTGCATTCTGGCGACTCTCTGTCATCCAGTCTATCTGTTTTGGCTATGGAGAGGTGGACACCAACTTGAAGAAAACATGACTTAGAGACTGAATTTCTAGAACACTGGAGAGGGGGGTGGGCAGGAAACGGGAGAAGAGTTTTCTCTGTGCAGAAGCTCCTTTATGAGATGAAATGATTCTCTGTGAGGTTTCTTTAAATATCCAGCTGCCTTGTTGCAATGAAAATAATCATTTATAAGAATTCCATTTACATATAGTGCTTCCTGGCTGCACCTGTTTCTCAGAGGGTAACACACCTGGGGGATGTTTGGGTGAATCGGTGTCCTGGATGCTGAGGTCCTAGGGCAGGACTGAACCACCTGGGTTTCCAGGCCGGGGGTTCCTAATTTTGCCTGTGCATCAGAATCATCTGGAAGGCCTCACCCCCAGTGGGGTATCTGATTCAGTGGGGTGGGATGGAGCCCAAGAATTTGCATTTCCAGCCAGTTCCCAGGTGATGCTGATAGCATTAGTCCGAGAACCCCGCTTTGAGAACCACTGCTATTGCCTGAGGGGCAAGCTCAGATGCCATTTGCTGCATGAACAGAGAAAGAAGGACTAATTCTTCCCTTTCCCTCTTTGGGTTCAGAACACACACCAGCTCTCAGGCCAAGGGGAACTTTGTGCTTGGCACATGGTCTCCCCACTGCTGCTGACTTCCTCGATTGTTACATTCAAGGCCCTAGAGGTTTGACCCTGGACTCTCTCCCTGGCCTTGGTACAGGCGAGAGAACACTGGGTAGGGAGTCCAAACTGGGTGAGTCCCAGTTTTATCTACTAGCTGTGTGCTGTGCGGTCTTGGGCAAGACCCTGGCGGGTTTATGCGCCTCTTTCTCCCCTTGCACATCAGCCAGTCTCACCTACCTGCTCCGAAGGTGTAATGGGACAACCCGGACAGTGGCTCCTTCTGCACGGAGAACTGGACTGGGGCCAGGCCCTGTTCTGAGCACTCTGCACACACCGTCTTGTGCAAGCCTACACTCCGTGAGGCAACAGCTCCTGTCTCCCCGGAACTTGCTAGTGTGTTGGCCGGGCAGCCCTGAGCCCTCTCTGCCTTGGGTTCTGCCTCATAGAGCGGCTGGAAGGACGGAGTTAGGTCCTGCCGGGCTCAGCATGGCTGTGGCTCTCAGGAGGCAGCCCTGGGGAGGTGGGCTTGGGGCAGACAAGCAGCCTGGGCTGCCTTCGGTTCAGGCCTGGCTCTGTGTTTCTCTTCCCAAGCAGCTGGGGGAGGGAGCCGTCATTAGTTTAGGTCTCTGCAGTGTTTAATCACCACGCAGCTCTGCCTCCCTCCTCCCCACTCCAGCGCCTGCTCTCTCCCTGCAGGAAACGGCTCTCTGCCTTCTGCCTCTGATGGAAGCCATGAAAAATTAACACAGCACCCAGAGAGAAGGAAACACCGGGGCAGGGAGGGGCGTCGGAGCCAGATGACTGGCTGGTCCCAGCCCAGCAGGCACCAGGGTCTGGACGGCCATCGGCCTGGGGGTCCGGAGCAAATCAACTGCCTTTGAGGGGGCTGGAATGCAGAGCCTGGACCTTCCTGGGATCTCAAGCCCTCAGAGGCTCTGAGGACAGGGATCTACTCTCTGCCTCTGCCCTGAAGAGGGCCAGGCCACGTGGGGACATGCCCTCATGAAGGTCAACCGCAAGCCAGGCAGAAACTCAACACATCCCTTTGCACCGT